>NC_135832.1:5721261-6035428 GCF_964213995.1 Mustelus asterias | reverse complement strand
TGACCCACACACACACACACAGTAATACACACTGACCCACACACACACTGACACACACTGACACACACACAGTGATACACACTGACCCACACACAGTGACACACATTGACACACACACACACAGTGATACACACTGACCCCCCCCCAAACAGCGGGATACACACTGACACACACACACAAATGACATACCCTGACACACAGACACACAGTGATATACACTGCCCCCGCACACAGTGATACACACTGACACATACACACAGTGATACACACTGACCAAACACACACACAGTGATACACACTGACACACACACACACACAGTGATACACACTCACACACACACACACACACACACACACAGTGATACACACTGACACACACACACACACAGTGACACACACTGACCCAGGCGCACACACACTGTTGCACACCTACACACACACACACAGTGATGCACACTGACCCACACAAACACTAACACAAACTGACACACACACCTTGATACACACTGACACATACACAGTGATACACACTGACCTCCACACACACAGTGACACACACTGACCCACACACACACACTGACACACACACACACACAGTGATACACACTGACTTTCCCCCAACACAAACACACACTAAGACACAAACAGTGATACACAAGGACATATACACACACAGAGATACTCATTGACACACACACACTCAGTGATACACACTGACACACACAGTGACACACATTGACCCACAGACACAGTGATAAACACTGACACACACACAGTGAAAAACACTGACACACACACACAGTGACACACACACACACGCACACACAGTGATACACACTGAAACACACACAGTCATACACACTGACACACACACACACACACACACAGTGATACCCACTGACACACACACACACACAGTGACACACACTGACCCAGACGCACACGCACTGTTGCACACCTACACACACACACACAGTGATGCACACTGACCCACACAAACACTAACACAAACTGACACACACACACACACACACACACCTTGATACACACTGACACACACACAGTGATACGCACTGACTTTCCCCACACACACACACACTAAGACACACACAGTGATACACAAGGACATATACACACACAGAGATACTCAGTGACACACACACACACAGTGATACACACTGACACACACAGTGACACACACTGACCCACACACACGGTGATAAACACTGACACACACACAGTGAAAAACACTGACACACACACACAGTGACACACACACGCACACACAGTGATACAAACTAACACACACACACACAGTGATACACACTGAAACACACACACACACAGTGATACACACTGACACACACACACAATGATACACACTGACACACACACACAGTAATACACACCGACCCACACACACACAGTGATACACACTGACACACACAGACACACAGTGATACACACTGACCCACACACACACACACAGTGATGCACACTGAGCCACACACACACACAGCGATGCAGCCTGTCACACACAGTGATCCACACTGGCACACACACACACACAGTGATACACACTGACAAACACACACACACACACACACACACAGTGATGCACACTGACACACACACACACAGTGATACTCACTGACCCACACACACACACACACACACACACACACACACACACACACACAGTTATACACACTGACCCACACACACACAGTGATGCACACTGACCGACACACACACAGTGATACACACTGACACACAAACACACAGTAATACACACTGACCCACACACACACAGTGATGCACACTGACCCACAGACACACAGTGACACACACTGACACACACTCACACAGTGATACACACTGACCCACGCACTCAGTGATACACACTGACCCACACACGCAGTGATACACACTGACCCACACACACACACACACACACAGTGATACACACTGACCCACCCACACACACTCACACACTTATACACACACAGTAATGCAGCCTGACCCACAGACACACAGTGATACACACTGACACACACTCACACAGAGATAAATAATGGCACGCACACAGTGATACACACTGTCACACACACGCATTGAAACACACTGACACACACACACAGTGATGCACACTGATCCACAAGCACACACAGTGATGCAGTCTGACACAGACAGTGATCCACACTTACCCACACACACACAGTGATACACACTGACACACACACACACACACACACACACACACACACACAGTGATGCACACTGACCCACACACACACAGTGATACACACTGACCCACACACACACTGACACACACTGACCCACACACAACGACACACATTGACACACACACACAGTGATACACACTTACCCCCCACATACCGTGATGCACACTGACACACACACACACAAAGTGATACACACTGACACACACACACACAGTGATACACACTGACCCACACACACAAAGTGATGCACACTGACCAACATACACACAGTTATACACACTGACACACAAACACACACACACACGCACAGTAATACACCCTGACCCACACACACAAAGTGATGCACACTGACCAACATACACACAGTTATACACACTGACACACAAACACACAGTAATACACGGTGACCCACACACACACAGAGATGCACACTGACACACACACACAGTGACACACACTGACACACACACACAGTGATACACACTGACACACACAGTGATACACACTGGCACGCACACAGTGATACACACTGACCCACACACACAGTGGTAAACACTGACCCACACACACAGTGATACACACTGACCCACACACACACACACACACACACATACACACACAGTAATACACCCTGACCCACAGACACACAGTGATACACACTGACACACACTCACACAGTGATACACACTGGCACGCACACAGTGATACACATTGTCACACACACGCATTGAAACACACTGACACACACACACACACAGTGATGCACACTGAGCCACACGCAAACACAGTGATGCAGACTGACAAAGACAGTGATACACACTGACCCACACACACACACAGTGATACACACTGATCCACACACACACTGACACACACTGACACATACGCAGTGATACACACTGACACACAGACACAGTGATACACACTGACGAAACACACACATTGAAACACACTGACACACACACACACAGTCATACACACTGATCCACACACCCACTGACACACACTGACACATACGCAGTGATACGCACTGACACACAGACACAGTGATAAACACTGACACACACACAGTGAAAAACACTGACGCACACACACAGTGACACACACTGACCCACACACACAGTGATAAACACTGACACACACACAGTGAAAAACACTGACGCACACACACAGTGACACACACACACGCACTCACAGTGATACAAACTGACACACACACACAGTGATACACACTGAAACACACACACACACACAGTGATACACACTGACACACACACACAGTATTACACACTGACCCACACACACACAGTGATACACAGTGACACACGCAGACACACAGTGATGCACACTGAGCCACACACACACACAGCGATGCAGCCTGTCACACACAGTGATCCACACTGACACACACACACAGACAGTGATACACACTGACACACACACACACACAAACACGCAGTCACAGTGATGCACACTGACCCACACACACACAGTGATACACACTGACACACACACACACACTTACACACACACACACACACACACACAGTAATACACACTGACCCACACACACACAGTGATGCACACTGACCGACACACACACAGTGATACACACTGACACACAAACACACAGTAATACACACTGACCCACACACAACAGTGATGCACACTGACCCACAGACACACAGTGACACACACTGACACACACTCACACAGTGATACACACTGACCCACACACACAGTGATACACACTGACTCACACACACAGTGATACACACTGACCCACCCACACACACACACACACCCATACACACACAGTAATGCACCCTGACCCACAGACACACAGTGATACACACTGACACATACTCACACAGTGATCAATACTGGCACGCACACAGTGATACACACTGTCACACACACGCATTGAAACCCACTTACACACACGCACACACAGTGATGCACACTGACCCACACACACAGACAAACAGTGATACACACTGACACACACACACACACGCACACACACACAGTGATGCACACTGACCCACACACACACACGCACACACACACACACACGCACACACACACAGTGATTGACACTGACCCACACACACACAGTGATACACACTGACCCACACACACACTGACACACACTGACACACACGCAGTGATACACACTGACCCACACACAGTGACACACATTGACACACACACACACAGTGATACACACTGAATCCCCCCACACACAAAGTGATACACACTGACACACACACACAAAGTGACACACACTGACACACACACACACACTGATACACACTGCACCCCGCACACAGTGATACACACTGACACACACACACAGTGATACACACTGACACACACACACACACACTCACACACACACACACACACACACAGTGATGCAGACTGACACAAACAGTGATCCACACTGACCCACACACACACACACAGTGATGCAGACTGACACAAACAGTGATCCACACTGACCCACACACACACACACAGTGATACACACTGACACACACACTCACACACACACACACGCACACAGACACACAGTGATGCAGACTGACCCACACACACACACACAGTAATACACACTGACCCACACACTGACACACACTGACACACACACAGTGATACACACTGACCCACACACAGTGACACACATTGACACACACACACGCACAGTGATACACACTGACCCCCCCCCCACACAGCGGGATACACACTGACACACACACACAAATGACATACCCTGACACACAGACACACAGTGATATACACTGCCCCCGCACACAGTGATACACACTGACACATACACACAGTGATACACACTGACACACACACACACACAGTGATACACACTGACACACACACACACACAGTGATACACACTGACACACACACACACACAGTGATACACACTGACACACACACACACACACACACACACACAGTGATACACACTGACACACACACACTCACACACACACACACACACACACAGTGATGCAGACTGACACAAACAGTGATCCACACTGACCCACACACACACACACAGTGATGCAGACTGACACAAACAGTGATCCACACTGACCCACACACACACACAGTGAAAAACACTGACACACACACACACAGTGACACACACACACACGCACACACAGTGATACACACTGACACACACACACACAGTGATACACACTGAAACACACACACACAGTGATACACACTGACACACACACACACAGTGATACACACTGACACACACACACACAGAAATACACAATGACCCACACACACACAGTGATACACACTGACACACAGAGACACACAGTGATACACACTGACCCACACTCACACACAGTGATGCACACTGAGCCACACACATACACACAGCGATGCACCCTGTTACACACAGTGATCGACACTGACCCACACACACACACAGTGATACACACTGACACACACACACACACACACACACACACACACACATTGATGCACACTGACCCACACACACACAGTGATACACACTGACCCACACACACACGGACACACTCACTCACACACACACACACACACACAGTAATGCACACTGACCCACACACACACAGTGATGCACACTGACCCACAGACACACAGTGACACACACTGACGCACACAAACACAGTGATGCACACTGAACCACAGACACACAGTGACACACACTGACACACACACACACACACACACACACACGGTGATACACACTGACACACACACACACACACACACACACACACACATAGACACACACAGAGATGCACACTGACCCACACACACACAGTGATACACACTGACCCACATACACACACACACTCACTCACACACACACACACACACACACACAGTAATACACACTGACCCACACACAGACAGTGATGCACACTGACCGACATACACACAGTGATACACACTGACACACAAACACACAGTAATACACACTGACCCACACACACACAGTGATGCACACTGACACACAGACACACACACACACACACACAGTGATACACACTGACACACACACACGCACACACACACAAAGTGATACACACTGACACACACACACACACACAGTGATACACACTGACACACAGACACACACACACACACACACAGTGATACACACTGACACACACACACGCACACACACACAAAGTGATACACACTGACACACACACACACAGTGATACACACTGACCCACACACACACTGACACACACTGACACACACGCAGTGATACACACTGACACACACACACACACAGTGATACACGCTGACACACACACACATTGAAACACACTGACACACACAGACACATTGACACCCACTGACACACACACAGTGATACACACTGACGCGCACACACAAACACACACACACACACACACACACAGAGTGACACACACTGACCCAGACGCACACACACTGTTGCACACCTACACACACACACACAGTGATGCACACGGACCCACACAAACTGACACACACACACACCTTGATACACACTGACGCACACACAGTGATACACACTGACCAAACACACACACAGTGATACACACTGACACACACACAATGATACACACTGACACACACACACACAGTGATACACACTGACACACACACACACAGTGGCACACACTGACCCAGACGCACACACACTGTTGCACACCTACACACACACACACAGTGATGCACACTGACCCACACAAACACTAACACAAACTGACACACACACACACCTTGATACACACTGACACACACACACAGTGATACACACTGACCCCCACACACACAGTGACACACACTGACCCACACACACACTGACACACACACACAGTGATACACACTGACTTTCCCCCCCACACACACACACGAAGACACACACAGTGATACACAAGGACATATACACACACAGAGATACTCACTAACACACACACACACAGTGATACACACTGACACACACAGTGACACACACACAGTGATACGCACTGACTTTCCCCACACACACACACACTAAGACACACACAGTGATACACAAGGACATATACACACACAGAGATACTCAGTGACACACACACACACAGTGATACACACTGACACACACAGTGACACACACTGACCCACACACACGGTGATAAACACTGACACACACACAGTGAAAAACACTGACACACACACACAGTGACACACACACACGCACACACAGTGATACAAACTAACACACACACACACAGTGATACACACTGAAACACACACACACACAGTGATACACACTGACACACACACACACAATGATACACACTGACACACACACACAGTAATACACACCGACCCACACACACACAGTGATACACACTGACACACACAGACACACAGTGATACACACTGACCCACACACACACACACAGTGATGCACACTGAGCCACACACACACACAGCGATGCAGCCTGTCACACACAGTGATCCACACTGGCACACACACACACACAGTGATACACACTGACAAACACACACACACACACACACAGTGATGCACACTGACACACACACACACAGTGATACTCACTGACCCACACACACACACACACACACACACACACACACACACAGTAATACACACTGACCCACACACACACAGTGATGCACACTGACCGACACACACACAGTGATACACACTGACACACAAACACACAGTAATACACACTGACCCACACACACACAGTGATGCACACTGACCCACAGACACACAGTGACACACACTGACACACACTCACACAGTGATACACACTGACCCACGCACTCAGTGATACACACTGACCCACACACGCAGTGATACACACTGACCCACACACACACACACACACACAGTGATACACACTGACCCACCCACACACACTCACACACTTATACACACACAGTAATGCAGCCTGACCCACAGACACACAGTGATACACACTGACACACACTCACACAGAGATAAATAATGGCACGCACACAGTGATACACACTGTCACACACACGCATTGAAACACACTGACACACACACACACAGTGATGCACACTGATCCACAAGCACACACAGTGATGCAGTCTGACACAGACAGTGATCCACACTTACCCACACACACACACACAGTGATACACACTGACACACACACACACACACACACACACACAGTGATGCACACTGACCCACACACACACAGTGATACACACTGACCCACACACACACTGACACACACTGACCCACACACAGCGACACACATTGACACACACACACAGTGATACACACTTACCCCCCACATACCGTGATGCACACTGACACACACACACACAAAGTGATACACACTGACACACACACACACAGTGATACACACTGACCCACACAGACACACACACACACACACTCACTCACACACACACACGCACAGTAATACACCCTGACCCACACACACAAAGTGATGCACACTGACCAACATACACACAGTTATACACACTGACACACAAACACACAGTAATACACGGTGACCCACACACACACAGAGATGCACACTGACACACACACACAGTGACACACACTGACACACACACACAGTGATACACACTGACACACACAGTGATACACACTGGCACGCACACAGTGATACACACTGACCCACACACACAGTGGTAAACACTGACCCACACACACAGTGATACACACTGACCCACACACACACACACACACACACATACACACACAGTAATACACCCTGACCCACAGACACACAGTGATACACACTGACACACACTCACACAGTGATACACACTGGCACGCACACAGTGATACTAATTGTCACACACACGCATTGAAACACACTGACACACACACACACACAGTGATGCACACTGAGCCACACGCAAACACAGTGATGCAGACTGACAAAGACAGTGATACACACTGACCCACACACACACACAGTGATACACACTGATCCACACACACACTGACACACACTGACACATACGCAGTGATACACACTGACACACAGACACAGTGATACACACTGACGAAACACACACATTGAAACACACTGACACACACACACACAGTCATACACACTGATCCACACACCCACTGACACACACTGACACATACGCAGTGCTACGCACTGACACACAGACACAGTGAAAAACACTGACACACACACAGTGAAAAACACTGACGCACACACACAGTGACACACACTGACCCACACACACAGTGATAAACACTGACACACACACAGTGAAAAACACTGACGCACACACACAGTGACACACACACACGCACTCACAGTGATACAAACTGACACACACACACAGTGATACACACTGAAACACACACACACACACACAGTGATACACACTGACACACACACACAGTATTACACACTGACCCACACACACACAGTGATACACAGTGACACACGCAGACACACAGTGATGCACACTGAGCCACACACACACACAGCGATGCAGCCTGTCACACACAGTGATCCACACTGACACACACACACAGACAGTGATACACACTGACACACACACACACACAAACACGCAGTCACAGTGATGCACACTGACCCACACACACACAGTGATACACACTGACACACACACACACACTTACACACACACACACACACACACACAGTAATACACACTGACCCACACACACACAGTGATGCACACTGACCGACACACACACAGTGATACACACTGACACACAAACACACAGTAATACACACTGACCCACACACAACAGTGATGCACACTGACCCACAGACACACAGTGACACACACTGACACACACTCACACAGTGATACACACTGACCCACACACACAGTGATACACACTGACTCACACACACAGTGATACACACTGACCCACCCACACACACACACACACCCATACACACACAGTAATGCACCCTGACCCACAGACACACAGTGATACACACTGACACATACTCACACAGTGATCAATACTGGCACGCACACAGTGATACACACTGTCACACACACGCATTGAAACCCACTTACACACACGCACACACAGTGATGCACACTGACCCACACACACAGACAAACAGTGATACACACTGACACACACACACACACGCACACACACACAGTGATGCACACTGACCCACACACACACACGCACACACACACACACACGCACACACACACAGTGATTGACACTGACCCACACACACACAGTGATACACACTGACCCACACACACACTGACACACACTGACACACACGCAGTGATACACACTGACCCACACACAGTGACACACATTGACACACACACACACAGTGATACACACTGAATCCCCCCACACACAAAGTGATACACACTGACACACACACACAAAGTGACACACACTGACACACACACACACACTGATACACACTGCACCCCGCACACAGTGATACACACTGACACACACACACAGTGATACACACTGACACACACACACACACACTCACACACACACACACACACACACAGTGATGCAGACTGACACAAACAGTGATCCACACTGACCCACACACACACACACAGTGATGCAGACTGACACAAACAGTGATCCACACTGACCCACACACACACACACAGTGATACACACTGACACACACACACACACTCACACACACACACACGCACACAGACACACAGTGATGCAGACTGACCCACACACACACACACAGTAATACACACTGACCCACACACTGACACACACTGACACACACACAGTGATACACACTGACCCACACACAGTGACACACATTGACACACACACACGCACAGTGATACACACTGACCCCCCCCCACACAGCGGGATACACACTGACACACACACACAAATGACATACCCTGACACACAGACACACAGTGATATACACTGCCCCCGCACACAGTGATACACACTGACACATACACACAGTGATACACACTGACCAAACACACACACAGTGATACACACTGACACACACACACACACAGTGATACACACTGACACACACACACACACACACAGTGATACACACTGACACACACACACACACAGTGACACACACTGACCCAGGCGCACACACACTGTTGCACACCTACACACACACACACAGTGATGCACACTGACCCACACAAACACTAACACAAACTGACACACACACCTTGATACACACTGACACATACACAGTGATACACACTGACCTCCACACACACAGTGACACACACTGACCCACACACACACACTGACACACACACACACACAGTGATACACACTGACTTTCCCCCAACACAAACACACACTAAGACACAAACAGTGATACACAAGGACATATACACACACAGAGATACTCATTGACACACACACACTCAGTGATACACACTGACACACACAGTGACACACATTGACCCACAGACACAGTGATAAACACTGACACACACACAGTGAAAAACACTGACACACACACACAGTGACACACACACACACGCACACACAGTGATACACACTGACACACACACACACAGTGATACACACTGAAACACACACACACAGTGATACAGACTGACACACACACACAGTGATACACACTGACACACACACACACAGAAATACACACTGACCCACACACACACAGTGATACACACTGACACACAGAGACACACAGTGATACACACTGACCCACACTCGCACACAGTGATGCACACTGAGCCACACACACACACACAGCGATGCACCCTGTTACACACAGTGATCGACACTGACCCACACACACACACAGTGATACACACTGACACACACACACACACACACACACACACATTGATGCACACTGACCCACACACACACAGTGATACACACTGACCCACACACACACGGACACACTCACTCACACACACACACACACACAGTAATGCACACTGACCCACACACACACAGTGATGCACACGGACCCACAGACACACAGTGACACACACTGACGCACACAAACACAGTGATGCACACTGAACCACAGACACACAGTGACACACACTGACACACACACACACACACACACACACGGTGATACACACTGACACACACACACACACACACATAGACACACACAGAGATGCACACTGACCCACACACACACAGTGATACACACTGACCCACATACACACACACACACTCACTCACACACACACACACACACAGTAATACACACTGACCCACACACAGACAGTGATGCACACTGACCGACATACACACAGTGATACACACTGACACACAAACACACAGTAATACACGGTGACCCACACACACACAGTGATGCACACTGACACACACGCACACAGTGATACACACTGACCCACGCACACAGTGGTACACACTGACCCACACACACAGTGATACACACTGACCCACACACACACACACACAGTGATACACACTGACCCACCCACACACACACACACACACACACACATACACACACAGTAATACACCCTGACCCACAGACACACAGTGATAAACACTGACACATACTCACACAGTGATACACACTGGCACGCACACAGTGATACACACTGGCACGCACACAGTGATACACACTGTCACACACACGCATTGAAACCCACTGATACACACACACACACAGTGATGCAGACTGACGCAAACAGTGATCCACACTGACCCACACACACACACACACACAGTGATACACACTGACACACACACACACACTCACACACACACACACGCACACAGACACACAGTGATGCAGACTGACCCACACACACACACACAGTAATACACACTGACCCACACACACACTGACACACACTGACACACACAAAGTGATACACACTGACCCACACACAGTGACACACATTGACACACACACACACATAGTGATACACACTGACCCCCCCCCCCACACAGCGGGATACACACTGACACACACACACAAATGACATACCCTGACACACAGACACACAGTGATATACACTGCCCCTGCACACAGTGATACACACTGACACATACACACAGTGATACACACTGACCAAACACACACACAGTGATACACACTGACACACACACACACACACAATGATACACACTGACACATACACACAGTGATACACACTGACCAAACACACACACAGTGATACACACTGACACACACACACACACACAGTGATACACACTGACACACACACACACACACACACACACAGTGATACACACTGACACACACACACACACACACACAGTGATACACACTGACACATACACACAGTGATACACACTGACCAAACACACACACAGTGATACACACTGACACACACACACACACACAGTGATACACACTGACACACACACACAAACACAGTGACACACACTGACCCAGGCGCACACACACTGTTGCACACCTACACACACACACACAGTGATGCACACTGACCCACACAAACACTAACACAAACTGACACACACACCTTGATACACACTGACACATACACAGTGATACACACTGACCTCCACACACACAGTGACACACACTGACCCACACACACACACTGACAAACACACACACAGTGATACACACTGACACACAGAGACACACAGTGATACACACTGACCCACACTCACACACAGTGATGCACACTGAGCCACACACATACACACAGCGATGCACCCTGTTACACACAGTGATCGACACTGACCCACACACACACACAGTGATACACACTGACACACACACACACACACACACACACACACATTGATGCACACTGACCCACACACACACAGTGATACACACTGACCCACACACACACGGACACACTCACTCACACACACACACACACACACACACACAGTAATGCACTCTGACCCACACACACACAGTGATGCACACTGACCCACAGACACACAGTGACACACACTGACGCACACAAACACAGTGATGCACACTGAACCACAGACACACAGTGACACACACTGACACACACACACACACACACACACACACACACACACACGGTGATACACACTGACACACACACACACACACACACACATAGACACACACAGAGATGCACACTGACCCACACACACACAGTGATACACACTGACCCACATACACACACACACTCACTCACACACACACACACACAGTAATACACACTGACCCACACACAGACAGTGATGCACACTGACCGACATACACACAGTGATACACACTGACACACAAACACACAGTAATACACACTGACCCACACACACACAGTGATGCACACTGACACACAGACACACACACACACACACACACACACAGTGATACACACTGACACACACACACGCACACACACACAAAGTGATACACACTGACACACACACACACACACAGTGATACACACTGACACACAGACACACACACACACACACAGTGATACACACTGACACACACACACGCACACAAAGTGATACACACTGACACACACACACACAGTGATACACACTGACCCACACACACACTGACACACACTGACACACACGCAGTGATACACACTGACACACACACACACAGTGATACACGCTGACACACACACACATTGAAACACACTGACACACACAGACACATTGACACCCACTGACACACACACACAGTGATACACACTGACGCGCACACACACACACACACAAACACACACACACACACACACACACAGAGTGACACACACTGACCCAGACGCACACACACTGTTACACACCCACACAGACACACACACACACCCACTCACACACACACACGCACAGTAATACACCCTGACCCACACACACAAAGTGATGCACACTGACCATCATACACACAGTTATACACACTGACACACAAACACACAGTAATACACGGTGACCCACACACACACAGAGATGCACACTGACACACACACACAGTGACACACACTGACACACACACACAGTGATACACACTGACACACACAGTGATACACACTGGCACGCACACAGTGATACACACTGACCCACACACACAGTAGTAAACACTGACCCACACACACAGTGATACACACTGACCCACACACACACACACACACACACACACATACACACACAGTAATACACCCTGACCCACAGACACACAGTGATACACACTGACACACACTCACACAGTGATACACACTGGCACGCACACAGTGATACACATTGTCACACACACACGCATTGAAACACACTGACACACACACACACACACACAGTGATGCACACTGAGCCACACGCAAACACAGTGATGCAGACTGACAAAGACAGTGATACACACTGACCCACACACACACACAGTGATACACACTGATCCACACACACACTGACACACACTGACACATACGCAGTGATACACACTGACACACAGACACAGTGATACACACTGACGAAACACACACATTGAAACACACTGACACACACACACACAGTCATACACACTGATCCACACACACACTGACACACACTGACACATACGCAGTGATACGCACTGACACACAGACACAGTGATACACACTGACGAAACACACACATTGAAACACACTGACACACACACACACATTGACACACACTGACACACACACAGTGATACACACGGACACACACACAGAGTGATACACACTAACACACACACACATTGAAACACACTGACACATACAGACACATTGACACCCACTGACACACACACACAGTGATACACACTGACACACATAAACACACACACACACAAACACACACACACACACACACACACACACACAGTGACACACATTGACCCAGACGTACACACACTGTTGCACACCTACACACACACACACACACAGTGATGCACACTGTCCCACACAAACACGAACACAAACTGACACACACGCACCTTAATACACACTGACACACACACAGTGATACACACTGACCAAACACAGACACAGTGATACACACTGACCAAACACACACACAGTGATACACACTGACACACACACACACAGTGATACACACTGACACACACACACACAGTGACACACACTGACCCAGACGCACACACACTGTTGCACACCTACACACACACACACAGTGATGCACACTGACCCACACAAACACTAACACAAACTGACACACACACCTTGATACACACTGACACACACACAGTGATACACACTGACCAAACACACACACAGTGATACACACTGACACACACACAGTGATACACACTGACACACACACACACACAGTGATACACACTGACACACACACACAGTGACACACACTGACCCAGACGCACACACACTGTTGCACACCTACACACACACACACAGTGATGCACACTGACCCACACAAACACTAACACAAACTGACACACACACACATCTTGATACACACTGACACACACACAGTGATACACACTGGCCCCCACACACACAGTGACACACACTGACCCACACACACACTGAAACACACACACAGTGATACACACTGACATTCCCCCCCCCCCCACACACACACACAAACACACACACAGTGATACACAAGGACATATGCACACACAGAGATACTCACTGACACACACACACACAGTGATACACATTGACACACACAGTGACACACACTGACCCACACACACGGTGATAAACACTGACACACACACAGTGAAAAACACTGACACACACACACAGTGACACACACACACGCACACACAGTGATTCAAACTGACACACACACACACAGTGATACACCCTGAAACACACACACACAGTGAAACACACTGACACACACACACAGTGATACCCACTGACACACACACACAGTGACACACACTGACCCAGACGCACACACACTGTTGCACATCTACACACACACAGTGATGCACACTGACCCACACAAACACTAACACAAACTGACACACACACACACACCTTGATACACACTGACACACACACAGTGATACACACTGACCCCCACACACACACCGTGACACACACTGACCCACACACACACTGACACGCACACACAGTGATACACACTGACTTTCCCCCCCCCACACACACACACTAAGACACACACAGTGATACACAAGGACATATACACACACAGAGATACTCACTGACACACACACACACAGTGATACACACTGACACACACAGTGACACACACTGACCCACACACACGGTGATAAACACTGACACACACACAGTGAAAAACACTGACACACACACACAGTGACACACACACACGCACACACAGTGATACCAACTGACACACACACACACAGTGATACACACTGAAACACACACACACACACACACACACACACACACACACACAGTGATACACACTGACACACACACACACAGTGATACACACTGACACACACACACAGTAATACACACCGACCCACACACACAGTGATACACACTGACACACACAGACACACAGTGATACACACTGACCCACACGCACACACACAGTGATATACCCTGACCCACACACACACAGTGATACACACTGACCCATACACACACTGACACACACTGACACACACGCAGTGATACACACTGACACACACACAGTGATACACACTGACGAAACACACACATTGAAACACACTGACACACACACACACATTGACACACACTGACACACACACACACAGTGATACGCACTGACACACACACACACACAGTGATACACACTGACACACACACACATTGAAACACACTGACACACACAGACACATTGACACCCACTGACACACACACACAGTGATACACACTGACACACACACACACACACACACAGTGACACACACTGACCCCGACGCAGACACACTGTTGCACACCTACACACACACACACACACAGTGATGCACACTGACCCACACAAACACTAACACAAACTGACACACACACACACACCTTGATATATACTGACACACACACAGTGATACACACTGACACACACACACATACAGTGATACACACTGACACACACACAGTGATACACACTGACACACAAACACACACACACAGTGATTCACACTGACCCCCACACACACAGTGACTCACACTGACCCACACACACACTGACACACACACACAGTAATACACACTGCCTCCCCCCACACAAACACACAGTAAGACACACACTGTGATACACACTGACACACACAGTGGCACACACTGACCCACACACACAGTGATAAACACTGACACACACACACAGTGACACACACACACACGCACACACAGTGATACACACTGACACATACACACACAGTGATACACACTGAAACACACACACACAGTGATACACACTGACACACACACACACACACAGTGATATACACTGACACATACAAACAGTAATACACACTGACCCACACACACACAGTGATACACACAGTGATACACACTGACACACACAGACACACAGTGATACACACTGACCCCCACACACATACACAGTGATGCACACTGAGCCACACACACACACAGCGATGCAGCCTGACACACACAGTGATCCACACTGACCCACACACACACACACACACAGTGATACACACTGACACACACACACACACCCACACACACACACACAGTGATGCACACTGACCCACACACACACAGTGATACACACTGAACCACACACACACACAAACACATACACACACACACACACACACACACACACACAGTAAGACACACTGACCCACACACACACAGTGATGCACACTGACCCAAATACACACAGTGACACACACTGACACACACTCACACAGTGATACACACTGGCACGCACACAGTGATACACACTGACCAACACACACAGTGATACACACTGACCCACACACACAGTGATACACACTGACCCCCACACACACACACACACACACAGTGATACACTCTGACCCACCCATGCACACACACATACAGACACAGTAATACACTCTGACCCACAGACACACAGTGATACACACTGACACACACTCACACAGTGAGACACACTGGCACGCACACAGTGATACACACTGTCACACACACGCATTGAAGCACACTGACATACACACACACACAATGATGCACTCTGATCCACAAGCACACACAGTGATGCAGTCTGACACAGACAGTGATCCACACTTACCCACACACACATTCAGTGATACACACTGACACACACACACACACACACACACACTCACGCAGTGATGCACACTGACCCACACACACACAGTGATACACACTGACCCACACACAGACTGACACACACGCAGTGACACACATTGACACACACACACACAGTGATACACACTGACCCCCCCCACACACACCGTGATGCACACTGACACACACACACAAAGTGATACACACAGACACACACACACAAAGTGACACACCCTGACACACACACACACACTGATACACACTGCCCCCCGCACACAGTGATACACACTGACACACACACACACAGTGATACACACTGACGAAACACACATTGATTCACACTGATCCCCCCCACACACACAGTGACACACACTGACACCCACACACACACACACTGACACACACATAGAGTGATACACACTGACCCCCCCCCACACACACAAACACAATAAGACACACACAGTAATACACACTGACATATACACACAGAGAGACACTCACTGACACACACAGACACAGTGATACACACTGACACACACAGTGACACATACTGACCCACACACACAGTGATAAACACTGACACACATACAGTGACACACACTGACACACACACACAGTGACACACACACACACACACACACACAGTGATACACACTGACACATATAAACAGATTGATACACACTGAAACACACACACAGTGATACAAACTGACACACACACACACACAGTGATACACACTGAAACACACACACACACACACACACACACAGTGATGCACACTGACCCACACACACACAGTGATACACACTGAACCACACACACACACACACACATACACACACACACACTCACACACACACAGTAAGACACACTGACCCACACACACACAGTGATGCACACTGACCCAAATACACACAGTGACACACACTGACACACACTCACACAGTGATACACACTGGCACGCACACAGTGATACACACTGACCAACACACACAGTGATACACACTGACCCACACACACAGTGATACACACTGACCCCCCCACACACACACACACACACAGTGATACACTCTGACCCACCCACGCACACACACATACAGACACAGTAATACACTCTGACCCACAGACACACAGTGATACACACTGACACACACTCACACAGTGAGACACACTGGCACGCACACAGTGATACACACTGACCAACACACACAGTGATACACACTGACCCACACACACAGTGATACACACTGACCCACACACACACACACAGTGATACACTCTGACCCACCCACACACACACACATACAGACACAGTAATACACTCTGACCCACAGACACACAGTGATACACACTGACACACACTCACACAGTGAGACACACTGGCACGCACACAGTGATACACACTGTCACACACACGCATTGAAGCACACTGACATACACACACACACACAATGATGCACTCTGATCCACAAGCACACACAGTGATGCAGTCTGACATAGACAGTGATCCACACTTACCCACACACACACTCAGTGATACACACTGACACACACACACACACACACACACACGCGCAGTGATGCACACTGATCCACACACACACAGTGATACACACTGACCCACACACAGACTGACACACACGCAGTGACACACATTGACACACACACACACACAGTGATACACACTGACCCCCCCCCCAACACACACCGTGATGCACACTGACACACACACACAAAGTGATACACACTGACACACACACACAAAGTGACACACCCTGACACACAAACACACACTGATACACACTGCCCCCCGCACACAATGATACACACTGACACACACACACACACAATGATACACACTGACCAAACACACAGTGATACACACTGACACACAAACACACACACACAGTGATTCACACTGACCCCCCCACACACACAGTGACACACACTGACACACACACACACACACACACTGACACACACATAGAGTGATACACACTGACCCCCCCCCCACACACACACACACTAAGACACACACAGTAATACACACTGACATATACACACAGAGAGACACTCACTGACACACACAGACACAGTGATACACACTGACACACACAGTGACACATACTGACCCACACACACAGTGATAAACACTGACACACATACAGTGACACACACTGACACACACACACAGTGACACACACACACACACAGTGATACACACTGACACATATACACAGATTGATACACACTGAAACACACACACACAGTGATACAAACTGACACACACACACACACAATGATACACACTGAAACACACACACACACACACACACAGTGATACACACTAACACACACACACAGTGATACACAGTGACACACACACACACATTGATACACACTGACACAGACACACACACACAGTGACACACACAGTGTTACACACTGACACACACACAGTGACACACACTGACCCACACACACAGTGATACACACTGACACACACACAGTGATACGCACTGACACACACACACACATACACACAGTGACACACACACATTGAGACACAGTGACACACACACAGTGACACACACTGTCACACACACACAGACAGTGACACACACACACATACACACACACACACAGTGATACACACTGACACTCACACAGTGACACATTTGACACACACACAATGACCCACACCGACACACACACAGTGATACACACTGACCAAACACACACACAGTGATACACACTGACACACACACAGTGATACACACTGACACACACACACACACACACAGTGATACACACTGACACACACACACACAGTGACACACACTGACCCAGACGCACACACACTGTTGCACACCTACACACACACACACAGTGATGCACACTGACCCACACAAACACTAACACAAACTGACACACACACACACCTTGATACACACTGACACACACACAGTGATACACACTGACCCCCACACACACAGTGACACACACTGACCCACACACACACTGACACACACACACAGTGATACACACTGACTTTCCCCCCCACACACACAGTGACACACACTGACCCACACACACACTGACACACACACACAGTGATACACACTGACATTCCCCCTCCCCACACACACACACTAAGACACACACAGTGAAACACAAGGACATCTGCACACACAGAGATACTCACTGACACACACACACACACAGTGATACACACTGACACACACAGTGACACACACTGACCCACACACACGGTGATAAACACTGACACACACACAGTGACACACACACACGCACACACAGTGATACAAACTGACACACACACACACAGTGATACACCCTGAAACACACACACACAGTGATACACACTGACACACACACACAGTGATACACACTGACACACACACACAGTGACACACACACACACACACGCACACACTGACACATACACACACAGTGATGCACACTGACCGACACACACACAGTGATACACACTGACACACAAACACACATTAATACAAATTGACCCACACACACACAGTGATGCACACTGACCCACAGACACACAGTGACACACACTGACACACTCACACAGTGATACACACTGACCAAACACACACACAGTGATACACACTGACACCCACACAGTGATACACACTGACACACACACACACACACACACAGTGATACCCACTGACACACACACACAGTGACACACACTGACCCAGAGGCACACACACTGTTGCACATCTACACACACACAGTGATGCACACTGACCCACACAAACACTAACACAAACTGACACACACACACCTTGATACACACTGACACACACACAGTGATACACACTGACCCCCACACACACACAGTGACACACACTGACCCACACACACACTGACACACACACACAGTGATACACACTGACTTTCCCCCCCCACACACACAAACTAAGACACACACAGTGATACACAAGGACATATACACTCACAGAGATACTCACTGACACACACACACACAGTGATACACACTGACACACACAGTGACACACACTGACCCACACACACGGTGATAAACACTGACACACACACAGTGAAAAACACTGACACACACACACAGTGACACACACACACGCACACACAGTGATACCAACTGACACACACACACACAGTGTTACACACTGAAACACACACACACACACACACACACACACACACACAGTGATACACACTGACACACACACACAGTGATACACACTGACACACACACACAGTAATACACACCGACCCACACACACAGTGATACACACTGACACACACAGACACACAGTGATACACACTGACCCACACGCACACACACAGTGATATACCCTGACCCACACACACACAGTGATACACACTGACCCATACACACACTGACACACACTGACACACACGCAGTGATACACACTGACACACACACAGTGATACACACTGACGAAACACACACATTGAAACATACTGACACACACACACACATTGCCACACACTGACACACACACACACACACAGTGATACGCACTGACACACACACACACACAGTGATACACACTGACACACACACACATTGAAACACACTGACACACACAGACACATTGACACCCACTGACACACACACAGTGATACACACTGACACACACACACACACACAGTGACACACACTGACCCCGACGCAGACACACTGTTGCACACCTACACACACACACACACACACACACACAGTGATGCACACTGACCCACACAAACACTAACACAAACTGACACACACACACACACCTTGATATATACTGATACACACACAGTGATACACACTGACACACACACACATACAGTGATACACACTGACACACACACAGTGATACACACTGACACACACACACAGTGATTCACACTGACCCCCACACACACAGTGACTCACACTGACCCACACACACACTGACACACACACACAGTGATACACACTGCCTCCCCCCACACACACACACAGTCAGACACACACAGTGATACACACTGACATATACACACACAGACATACTCACTGACACACACACACACTGTGATACACACTGACACACACAGTGGCACACACTGACCCACACACACAGTGATAAACACAGACACACACACACAGTGACACACACACACACGCACACACAGTGATACACACTGACACATACACACACAGTGATACACACTGAAACACACACACACAGTGATACACACTGACACACACAGTGAAATACACTGACACATACAAACAGTAATACACACTGACCCACACACACACAGTGATACACACTGACACACACAGACACACAGTGATACACACTGACCCCCACACACATACACAGTGATGCACACTGAGCCACACACACACACAGCGATGCAGCCTGACACACACAGTGATCCACACCGACCCACACACACACACACACACAGTGATACACACTGACACACACACACACACACCCACACACACACACAGTGATGCACACTGACCCACACACACACAGTGATACACACTGAACCACACACACACACACACACACACACACACATACACACACACACACACTCACACACTCACACAGTAAGACACACTGACCCACACACACACAGTGATGCACACTGACCCAAATACACACAGTGACACACACTGACACACACTCACACAGTGATACACACTGGCACGCACACAGTGATACACACTGACCAACACACACAGTGATACACACTGACCCACACACACAGTGATACACACTGACCCCCCCACACACACACACACACAGTGATACACTCTGACCCACCCACGCACACTCACATACAGACACAGTAATACACTCTGACCCACAGACACACAGTGATACACACTGACACACACTCACACAGTGAGACACACTGGCAAGCACACAGTGATACACACTGTCACACACACGCATTGAAGCACACTGACATACACACACACACAATGATGCACTCTGATCCACAAGCACACACAGTGATGCAGTCTGACACAGACAGTGATCCACACTTACCCACACACACACTCAGTGATACACACTGACACACACACACACACACACACACACGCAGTGATGCACACTGACCCACACACAGACAGTGATACACACTGACCCACACACAGACTGACACACACGCAGTGACACACATTGACACACACACACACACACAGTGATACACACTGACCCCCCCACACACCGTGATGCACACTGACACACACACACAAAGTGATACACACTGACACACACACACAAAGTGACACACCCTGACACACACACACACACACACTGATACACACTGCCCCCCGCACACAATGATACACACTGACACACACACACACAATGATACACACTGACCAAACACACAGTGATACACACTGACACACAAACACACACACACAGTGATTCACACTGACCCCCCCACACACACAGTGACACACACTGACACACACACACACACACATAGAGTGATACACACAGACCCCCCCCCACACACACACACACTAAGACACACACAGTAATACACACTGACATATACACACAGAGAGACACTCACTGACACACACAGACACAGTGATACACACTGACACACACAGTGACACATACTGACCCACACACACAGTGATAAACACTGACACACATACAGTGACACACACTGACACACACACACAGTGACACACACACACACACACACACACAGTGATACACACTGACACATATAAAGAGATTGATACACACTGAAACACACAGACACAGTGATACAAACTGACACACACACACACACAGTGATACACACTGAAACACACACACACACACAGTGATACACACTGACACACACACAGTGATACACACTAACACACACACACACAGTGATACACAGTGACACACACACACACATTGATACACACTGACACAGACACACGCACACAGTGACACACACAGTGTTACACACTGACACACACACAGTGACACACACTGACCCACAAACACAGTGATACACACTGACACACACACAGTGATACGCACTGACACACACACACAGTGATACACACTGACACACAAACGCCCAGTGATACACATTGACACACACACACAGTGATACACACTCACACACACACACACATACACACAGTGACACACACACATTGAGACACAGTGACACACACACACAGTGAAACACACTGACACACACACTGTGACACACACTGTCACACACACACAGACAGTGACACACACACACATACACACACACACAGTGATACACACTGACACTCACACAGTGACACACAGTGACACACACACAATGACCCACACTGACACACACACAGTGATACACATTGACACACAGTGATACAGACTGACCCACACACACACAGTGACACACACACTGACACACACATGGACACTGACCCTCACACACTCACACCAGCTTCCTGATTGGTTGGAGTGTCTGTCACTCCCGGATTTGCACTCGGGGCGGGCCGTTAGCTGCTGGTGTTCTGATTGGCTGACTGGGCTGTCAGTCAGAAAGCTCAGCCTCTAATTGGCTGATCCGCTGTCAGTCAAAGTGCGGAGACCAGTCATTGGTGAACTTGGCTGTCAGGAAGTGAGCGGCAATTCTGATTGGCTGATTCGGGCAGGAGGCGATCTGAGCTCTGATTGGCTCAGGCCGTCAGTTAGCAATCCAGTCCCTGATTGCTGAGGCGGTCAGTTAGCAATCCAGTCTCTGATTGGCTGAGGTGGTGATTCAGTGATCCCCCTCTGTGATTGTCTGAGGCGGTGATTTAGTGATCCCGCTCTGTGATTGGCTGAGGCGGTGATTTAGTGATCCCGCTCTGTGATTGGCTGTCAGTCAGTTTTGTTTCTTAATTAATTGAATAATTGATGTGAGCGGATATTTCACCGCGATCCTGATCTGCTCCCTGAACTTGGATTGAGTCACCGCGTAAATAAATGTGTTTGTGCAGCAATTTACATCCTGCAGCATATATCCGACTCGTTCAAATGTGAATTCAGGAAGAGTGAGGTCAATTAATCCTTTCACTTTCCAATAGATGAAGAATATAACATACACGGCCCAGAGGAGAATGAAAGCTCCAGAAATGCTGAAGAGTAAAATCATTGACTTCCTTCTGCTCTCCATCTCGGGGTCTCTGCGATTCTCTCCCTGAATCTGAGCCCTCAGTCCCTTCCGGACTCGACTGGTCACCAAAATGTGTCTGACTGTCAGAGCGTTAATCACCAGGATTAAACCGAATGGGAGCAATGGGGTTAAAACCCGATCAAATGAGGAAAATCCAACCCAGCCAGGATCTGTCCAATAGCTTTTCTTTGCCCGACAGCCCCACTGGACATTGCCCATTATCCGCTCAGGTTCCAGTGCAAAGTACCAGGGGATGTTTTTCACAGAGAGCAGGAGGCCGGTTGTTGCCAGAACCACAGCCGCAGTTTTCCCGGTGCAATATTTAGTTTTCAGTTTCTGGCAGCGAATGGCCACAAATCGATCAAAGGAGAAAGTGATGGTGAACCAGACTGAACAGTCTATGGCTACAGCCAGCAGGACAGCGTTAACACGACACACAGAGGTGAGGCGCAGGAAGCTCAGCGGTAAATAATAATAAATTATGCAGTTGAGAATGGGGTTAAAGATGATGAACAGCACATCCGCCGCTGCCATGGCCACCAGGTAGCGAGTGGTGCAGGTGGAGAGGCCACACTTTCCCCGACTCAGGATCACAATTCCCAGGAAATTAACTGTCAGTGAAAAAGGGAGAAGAGGCGGGAAATGAGTGAGTGAACATTCTCCATGTGTGAACCGACAGTAAGGAGAGGATTTCAGCATCAATCCAATGGGGTTGCCGGGGTGGATGTGTTGTTGGAGGAGTTGTGTTAGAGATTAACATTGCAGATTGGAAAGTAGCCAATGTAACACCGCTGGTTAAGTCGGGACTGGAGGACAGGAAGCTGTGAATTATACATCTCTCACTTTGATGGAGCAAATCTGCAAATTCTCATCATTCAAATATTTCAGAGAGATTGCATTTCTCATCTGATCTGTTTTACAGGATTAAACGTTAATAACCCAAGCCCACGCAACCTCTTTTCATAACGTTGATCTTCCATCCAAGGCAGCATCTTGGTGAATCTCCTCTGTTCTCCCATCCAGCGCAAACACATCCTTCCTATAATGTGGCGATCAGAACTGCACTCAGTACTGCAGCTGGGGCCTCACCAAAGATCGAGACAATTCCAACATTACTTCACTGTTTTTGTCATCTATGCCTCGATTGATAAAGGCAAGTGTCCCATATGCCATTTTCACCACCTTACTAACATGCCCCTCTGCTTTCAAAGATCTGTGGTCAAATACGCCAAGGCCACATTCTACTATAGATCTTCCTACAGTCCGAACATTCATTGAGTACTTCCTTGTCAAATTACTCCTTCCAAAGTGTATCAGCTCACACTTTTCAGGGTTACATTCCATTAAACGGTGTAAAACACACTCCACACTGCGAACTGCACCTTGTGCGATCTTGCTGCAGAACTTGCTTTAAAGTTTGTTTCAGTGTTAAAAGAGAGTTTCATATTTCAAGGGAAGTGAAGGGAATTCTCCAGATTTGGGACAATACACACACAAAGAGTGGAAGGTGTGTGGGGGTTTTTGTTGCTTTGGGGGAAGGGGCTCACAGCAGGTGTGAGGATGGACGCAGGGGAATGTCTGTGTCTCATTCGATTAGTTTCACAGTGCAGCTGCTGTGCGGTCTTGCTGTGCATGCACTGTCCTGGGCCATTTGCCTGCCTTGAAACAATTATCATCCTCTTTGAAAATAGCTCACTGACTGCAAAGATGGCTCCAAGGCCTTGATTATAAAAAAGCTTAAACTTGAACAATGGGACTGAGGGAGTTCATGAACACTTTCTGCTGAGGACTGAGGGGACATTCGGACAATATCACATTGCTGCCTGTGGGATCTTACTGTGCGACCAATATTCCAGCCTCAGTTTGTACATTAAAACAAGAAACACACACAGAGAAAACAATTGTCATAAACTCTGAACTGAATTTTGAAACTGCCTCTGTGCTTTGGATCTTCCTGTGCACAAGTTACATCAGAAATCTCTAAATTAACAGCAGTGAGGTCAGATTAACAATTATTCTCATCACTGTAAACAATTCCTGTTGGCCTGGAATGAAAGTTCTTTAACTTGAAGCGGGTGTAATTGTGAAATAAAAAATGTGTCTGAGGCAGAGAGATAAATGTGAGGGTGAAATGAAATGCACAGGATTCTATTTGAATACAGTTTGATGTGGTGGTGATTGTCGGAGCTCTCGCTCTATGTCTGGTGTTGCGAAGCTGAGTTTGTGAACTGTGGTCCCTTTAAAAGCTGGTTTTGTCTCCCTTGAAAGTTGGACTTGTGTCAACACTTGGAGGCTTCAAATGCAGGTACAGATAGAGTACACAGACTGCAACATTTGTCGCAAAGACCAAGCATCAGCATCGCCAAAGTAACAGGCTTTGCAGGCTTTTGACTTTTGAGTTCAGCCGAGCATTCCAAAGAAGACACTCAGCTATCAGGAAGCTGTCAAATGTTAATTTATTGTTGTGGACAAGATCAGATCAATCCTGGTGCAGGAAAATTTAGAGGTCATCACAGTTATAAAAACAGGAGATCAACTGCCTGTCTGCAGTTCAGCTGAAGGGCTGCCTCCTCTCAAAGCCTAGAGAGGGAAAGATCAGCTCTCTCCAGCTTTGAACATCACTTAATAGACCTCTCCATCTATCGATCTGAATCAGAAATAACTTGCAGGCAGCGGAATAGAAAGACGAACGCCAAAACTTTTCCAAAGTTGGATACATTTTTGCGAGTGACTAAATTATGTTCTTTTTTTCTATTCATGAATGTCCTTGTGTTTATTTCAACAACTTTCCAGTAGAATCTTACTTTAATCACAATGCTACTTCTTTAACTAAAGTTCCCTTTTCGTTAAATACATAAATTTTTGAATATTCACTTAAAGTGAGTGTCAGATATTTCTGTTAGTTAACCACTCAATGTTAATGAAGAACAGTTCACACCTTCCCAAACACCTATCCCAAATCACAAACCAAGGTACTCCTCTTTGGGGAATTCGGCGTGGCTTGTTGAAAGGGCATCAACCTCTGTCTCATGACACTGTCTCTCTATCTGTGTCTCTGTATCTCCATTCTGTGGCTTGTGAGGGAGGAAGTGAAAGACTTGGGGTACAGTCTGAGGAAGGGCTGATGTTATGGAGTGAGTGAGAAAAGGGAGGATTAGGTTAAACAGCGGGAGAGATAGCAGAACATTGTGGAGTTGGGGTGGAGAGAAAATGGCACAGGATTTGGGGGCAGAGGGTTTCCTGTGAGCAGTAACTGCTGATGTCCCTGTCACATCTTTCCAGAAGGTGTCATGCTCAAACACTCCAATCCTGAGACAGCCTGTGTTGAAATGTATCCTGAGGAAATGAACAGCATCTTCCCGATTGAGGTTTTAGCCACTTGCCTACTGGGTTGGGCGGTGTGGAAACATTGCTACGCATGGGATCCTGCTGTGCTTCAATGACCTGCAGCATATACAGAACTGCAAATGGTAACCACACATCATAAAAGGCAATTAGCTCAGTGACGATAAAGCACATGGGAGGGTGGAGGGGATAAAAATCAAACCCCTAGCCTTGGTAAAGGCTTGTTCTCAATCCCTGTGTCCTGTTTGCGTTCTGAGACAGGGTGGTGCGATTTGGAGGATTTATTATTTTTGAGGGAGTGGGGAGGGAAGGAGGTTCAATATCTCGGCCTCTGTCACCACAACTTTTCCTGTCTCTCCCCAACCATTTGCTTCAATGTTGCATCCTGTAATTAATGAAAAATAAAATCCCCATGCGTTTTGTTTTGTTGTTGTGGGGTGTATGAGGGGTGTGCGGACGGGACAGAGGGTGGGGAACAGTGGTTCTCTTTTCCCTCTTGCCCCTTCCATCCGTGTGTGGTATGTTTTGGGACAGGAAAGGACAGTTCTGTTTCACTGGAGTGGGGAGAACCCTGTTCTTTGTCCCCAAGGTTTATTGCACCCTCTGGGACTCGGCCTCAATTCAAGGCCTAATCCCAGGGCCCTCAGGATGCCTTTTCCATTCGCTTCATTTCATACAGTTACTGTGTTTAATTTTATGAGATCAATTGTTGAGTAAAACTGCAGAAGCCGCGGCAATTCATTGCACTCAGGATGCAATTGTCGGCTTTCAAACTCTCTCACCCAACTTTCTCGTAAGATTGTTTTATCAGTGAGGGAGAGAGAGAAAAAGAGGAAGGTGTAAGAGAGAGAGAGAGAGAGAAGGCCGAGAGGAAGGGAGAGGTGAGAAGAAAAATTGTCGGGGGGAGGGTGGGCGGGTTGGGGAGGGGGGGGGGGGTGGGGAGAGAGGACATGTTTATGGGGTCCTCCACTGTTTCATTCCAGGCGAGCCCCCCAGTCATTGAAACATATAAACGAGAAGCATGAGTAGGATCCTGCGCCGCCATTCAATGTTGTTGTGGCTGATCATCAAATTTAATATCTTGATTCACCCTGACCCCATATCCTTTGATCCCTTTATCCCCAAGAGCTATATCTAATTTATTTTTGAAGTCACAGAACGCCTGTGAATTCCACACATTCAGCACCCTCTGACTGAAGAAATTTCTCCTCACCTCAGTTCTAAAAAGGTTTGCCCTCATCATCAAACTAAGGCAGCTAGTTGTGGACTCCCCCACCACTGCCATCTTTCTTTCTGAATCGACCCGTTCGAATCCTGTTTGAATTTTATAAGTTTCTATGAGATTCCCTCTTCACTATTCTGAATGCATTTGCCTGAACAACATTCGGTGGTAGCGAATTCCACACATTCACCACCCTCTGACTGAATAAATTTCTCCTCACCTCAGCTCCAAAAGATTTCTCCCTAATCCTAAAACTATGACCCCTAGTTCTCAACTCCCCCACAACTGGGAACATTCTTTCTGAATCGACCCTGCCTCATTCTGTTGGAATTTAATACGTTTCTATGAGGTCCCCTCTCACTCTACAAATTTCCATTGAATATAATCCTAACCAATCTAATCTCTGCTCATATGACAGACCTGTCCTCCCAGGAATCAGCCTGGGAAACCGCCACTGAATTTCCTCCGTAGCAGGGACATCCTTCCTCAGATCAGGTCACCAAAACTGGACAAAAATCTCCAGGTGTGGCCTCACCAATCCTTTATAAATTGCAGCAACTCATCCCTATCCCTAAATAGGAATCATCTCGCTATGAAAGCTTACAGACCATTTAGCTCCATTCCTGCCTGCTGTACCTGCCTGGTTCCGTGCAGTGAATGATGCACGAGGAGACCAAGGTTTTGATGAGAATCCACCTCCCTCAATTTACACCCATTCAATAATAACTTGTCTTCCTAATATTCCGACCAGAGTCGATATCCTCACAGTGACCCACATTAAACTACATCTGCCATGCGTATGACCACAACCTCAGCCTGTCCAAATCACGCTGAATATTCTCTGCATCCTCCTCACAGTTCACCCTCCCACCCAGCTTTGTGCCATCTGCAAATTTGGAGATGATGCATTCAGTAACCCTTCTGGAAGGCTAAATAAACCCCATCCACTGGTTCCCCTCGGTCAACTCTACTAGTTCCAACCTCAAACAATTCCAAGATATTCCAATCATGATTTCCCTTTAGTCAATCCATGCTGACTTTGCCTGATTATGGCACTGTCTTCCAACTGCCGAGCTATGAAATCCTTGAAATTTGACTCTTGCAACGTCCCCAGCACCGACGTTAGGCTCACTGGTCTAGAGTTCACTGTTTTCTCTCTCCAGTCCTGTCTGAATACCGAGCTTGCATTAGCTACCCGCCAATCTGTAGGAACCAGACCAGACTCAAATGAAATTGGAAAATAACCACGACTGGATCGGCTCTTCCCAGGAAGACATCCTTAAGTACTCTGGGATGGAGGTTATCAGGACCTGGAGATTTATCCACCTTCAATCCCAACATTTTCCGCAAAACCATTTCTCTACTAATTCAAATTTCCTTCAGCTTCTCTCAAAAACTTGTCCCTCTCCGAACTTTTGGCACATTATTGATGTCATCTTTTCTGAAGATCGAAGCAAGGTACAATTTAATTCCTCAGCTATTACTTTGTTCCCCGTTATGGGATCTCCCATTTCTGACTGCAAAGGTCCTAGTTTGTCAATCTGTTTCTCTTTACATACCGATAGACATTTTTTGAAGTCAGTTGTTATCTTCCACGGTAGATTACTTTCATATTCTATTTTTCTTTCCTTAATCAATCCCTTGCTCCTCCCAAGAGGCTGGATTGTTAAATAGTGATTGCGTTACTGAGGGTGAATCTGTGATGATGTGTTTTCGCTTTTCACCAATTCACACCGACAATTGTGTTTTCTATCTGGCTGCTCCCACATTGCAGTCTGATTGTGGGATCTTGCTGTGCAAGATGACCAGCAGGATTTCTGAAATGACACAGGAACATTTTATTTTCCTCAGAAACCCTCTAACCCTCCTGCTGCTGACCTTAGTCTACACACCTTGGACATTGACCCCTCTGCTCAGGGGAAGAATTTTCTTCTTTACTTTCATATCTTTGTCCCTCATAATTTTGAACACCTCAATGATGTCCACGCTCCGTCGTCACTGTTCTGTGGAAAGCAACCCCAGCCTAACCAGCGTGTCTTCACTGCAGAAACACTGCCGCCCAGGCAACATCCTGGTGAATCTCCTTTGCGTTCTTGCCAGAGCAATCACATCCTCCATCTAGTGAGGCCACCAGAACTCCTCACAGTCCTCGAGCTGAAGACAAATGAGAGTTTCATACATCTCCATCATCACCTCCCTGCTCCTATCTTTGATACATCAGCTAATAAAGAAAATTGTCATGTCTGCCTTCTTAAGCAGCTGATCATCAGAAGTTACCCACTGGAATGGAAATCAAGAGAAGTTTTATGTTTTTTCTTGAGTTCAAACAGAAATTAATTTTTTTAAAATCTAAAGAGCAGTTGTCCAGTTACAACCTCAACATAAAAAAATAAATGAACTAACTTCAAAAGGGAAAAAAGTACATCAAGTAACAAAGGCTGTGATAAAGAGCATTCAGCACATGTTCCAAAATTAAGATCATCTTGACAGATTTCATTGAATAATTTTAGCAATTATCAGGAATGATATGGTCGATGTCCGACACATGGCGTTTCTAGATGCCTTCAGTAAGTTAACACTTCTCAGACTTCAGTAAACTCAGAGCAAGTGGAGTTAGAGGACCAGCAGCAGAATGACGAGAAGCTGGTTACAAAGACACAACACAGGGAGTGGGAGTTAACGGGATTTACCCTGATTGCTGGAAGGGTGGAAGGGGTTTTTCCACAAGGATCAGCGCTGGGATCACTTTCCTTCACCATTTACATCAACAATATGGAATCAAGAAGCATAATTATAATTTCAAAATTTACAAAACAATCCAAACTGAGAATGAGAATGAGCAGAGTGGAAGAATACAACTCAACACAAGAACACATTAATAATAAATTATAAACTTGCAATTTGGGTATTGGAATTGGAAATTAATTTCACCACAGCTCAGTGTCAGGTTCTTCATTCTGATCAGAACAATATGTTTCCCAATCACTCTGTAGAAATCAAGTATCTGAATGTTTTCGAGGAGTTCAGGGCTTCAGGTGATCAGATTCACAAATCGCTTTCAGAAGCAACACAGTTTAGACAGAACCACAACAACCCAGAAAAAAAACCCATTGGAGTTCATTTATAGATTAATGGAAATGTGAACAAATGACAAAATGTTTGACAATCACTGAATACTGCACGGTTTGTAATTGGTTTGTTTAAATATCAGGAACTCGCTGAAACCTCTTTCTTTTCAATACAAAGCCGAGGTATGGAGAAATTTCACATCATCCACTGACCACCAAACAAAGCCAAACTCTTCCTGTTTTCAACATATTCCAAAGATAAAAGACTGAGGCAGCTCCACAGAATGGACATCTCACTCACCAAATTAAAATAGTATGTATTTAAAAGTGAATCAACTTATTTCACTGCTATTCTTTTCCTTAACACAATACAATTCTACTTGGACAGATAGTGCCAGATATTAATGGAGACGTCGCTCAGATATTCCACTCAGGTGAAAGAACCACAATCAGTACAACTTTACACTGACAAATATACCCTGCAATACTTGTTCACTGGTGTCAGGTATTCCACTCTGGTTAGTGATCCACACTCAAATTTCCATTATATTCTTACTCCCACTAAACATGATTTCAGAGAGATCACCTTCACTGAGGTCCAATCTTACAATAGATAAGATTGAGTAGTTCACTCCTCAATACATTAACTTCATTGAGTAGTGAGCCCGTGAATAACATACAGAGGCTCATTGTCAGTTGATGAAAAGAATTAAAACCACAGAGATATCTCAAGCCATTTGATTTAAGTAAATTACATCGTTGACCTGGTGTCTTTATAACAGTGATCACGAGATCAGCATGGAGCATTTTCAGTCAGAGTTTAGAATCAGAGAGCCGTTCACACACAGATTTACACAGCCTCAGTGGTTAGAGTCACTCACCGGGAACACCAATAATGACGATGATTGGGTAGAATATTTTCTCAGCTCTCTCAACTGGATCCAGCATTTTCAGTGTGCAGTGATGTGTCCCTTCGAGCTGCTGGCAGTTTCTCTGACTTTAATATCTGACGTTATATATTCCCAAAGCCTTCAATTTATACACTGTAAAGTCACCTTAGGGACATTGTGGCAGAAACCTGGTTTGAAGTTTTTTTAAAATATATGAACAAACAGATTACGACATTGAGTTCAGTGATGGAAAATATTTATTCTTAGTATTGACTTACTTCTTTCCAAACACTGGATTCTGTTGATCGCATTTATCAACTAATAACAAGTAAAAGATGCTGTCCACTCAAACACCATCAGTCCCACCTCTCGATCTCAGATAGTTTCAGTGATATCTGTTACTGGACTGTGACATTTCAGTAATTGAGTTTCATTTGTTACCGTGTCTCTCTGTGTGTGATCTTCAACTGTGGACATTCTGTGATGTGATTTAAGTGGTTTGGAGTTCAGCATATATTGCAAAATTCTTTTGATCAATAATTTAGAACCATTTAGTCTGTAAGGAAATGTGTTTTTAATACCAAAATCTACTGCAGCTTATCAAACTGAGAAAATATTCAGAAACAATGGGACATCTCAGAAAATTCAGGCCCTGCAGCAGATACAATCACATCACCTCTTAGAGCAGCAAAATAACAGATTTTACTGTGACGAGCAATGCACAGGCTCCAAATGACACTGGAGCCACATCTGATACAGTGTTCAGAAACGTGCTCAGATGTGGAAGGAGAGAGATGATCACGAGAGAGAGAGACGGCTTGTGGGATGGGCTGAATCTAAAAAGGGTGCGAGGCTGGTAAAATGAATGGATAAGAGTGAGAGAGGAAGACTCTGGGCGAGTGAAAGTGAAAAAGAGGAAGTCAGGAGGATAAATGGGGCGGGAGTGAGGGCGTGATGATGGGGGAAGCAGTTATTGTGAGAGGAATTGTGTTTATAACAGTAACTTAACTTGGAGAGAAGTGAGCTCCGCTGGCTATGAGGAGAGGTTGAATAAATCAGGATTGTTTCACTGGAAAGACGAAAGCTGAGGGGAGACCAGATAGAGGTCTGCAAAATTGTGAGAGGCACAGACAGGGTGGATAGTCAGAGGGTTTTCTCCGAGGTTGGAAGGTTCAGTTACAAGGGGGCAGTGGTTGCAAATGCAGGAGGAAATATTAAAGGAGATGTGAGAGGGTTGTTTCTGACACAGAGAGTGTCGGTGCCTGGAATGCGCTGCCAGGGGAGGTGGTGGAATCAGGCACATTTGCAACTTTTAAGAGGCATCTGGATTGATGCATTAATAGGAGGTAAGAGGGATGCAGACAGAGTAAGCGCAGAAGGTTTTATTTTAAAATAGGGCATGATGATCAGCACAGGTTTGGAGGGACATAGAATCATAGAAAGCATACAGCACAGAAAGAGGCCATTTGGCCCATCGAGTCTGCACCGACCACAATGCTACCCAGGCCCTACCCCCATATCCCTACATTTTCACCCACTCATCCTTCTAACCTACACATCTCAGGACACTAAGGACAATGTTAACATGGCCAATCAACCTAACCCGCACATCTTTGGACTGTGGGAGGAAACCGGAGCACCCGGAGGAAACCCACGCAGACACGAGGAGAATGTGAAAACTCCACACAGACAATGAAGGTTTTATTTTAAGATAGGGCATCATGATCGGCACAGGTTTGGAGAGGGTGGAAGGGCCTATTCCTGTGCTGTCCATTTCTTTGCCCTTTGCTCTTTGAGCGTCTGCATCAGGAAAGATGCAACTGGGGTAAGAGAAAGTTAGACAAATCAGACCACAAGTCTGTTCTCCTGCTACAGACTGACAAGCATAAACTTAACGGGAGAATCCATTCAATAAAGTCGTGAAATGTTGTTCTCAGGAATCGAAAGATCTCCTATTTGACTGTTCAGAGTTCGTGGTCTGGTCAGTATTTAAGAACTCTGTGACCAGCGTGAACGAGTACGTCACTACAGTAACTGAATTCATTAGGAAGTGTGTGGAAGACTGCGTACCCAAGAAGATATTGCGTGTGTTTCCCAACCGGAAAACATGGATGAACAGGGATATCCAATGCTTACTGAGGTCTCGGTCTGCGGCGTTCAACGCTGACCGATACAAGAAACCAGATATGATCTACACAGATCCATGAAAGAACTCAAAAAGCCAGTACCGGACCAAGCTATTGTCCCATTCTAGCCACACGGGCCCCCACCGACTATGCCAAAGTCTGCAAGATATAGCAGGCGACAAGATGAGGGCATGTAAAATCGCTGACTCCAACGGACCCCTCTCTAATAAGCTCAATGCGTTCTATGCCCGTGTTAACCATGAGGTCAGCGGCAGCATGACCTCCACCCTGAAGCTGTGTCTGAGGTCACCATTGCAGATGTCAGAACAACCTACTCGAAAGTCATCCCATGGAAAGCGGCTGGCCCGGATCGGGTACCCGGAGAAGCACTCAAACCCTGTGCGGATCAGCTGGCGGGGGTATTCACAGTCATCTTCAAACTCTCTTTACAACAATCTGAGTTCCCTATCTGCTTCAAGAAGACGATCATTATCCCAGTAGCAAAGATAAAACAAGCAGCGTGCCTTAATGACGATCGTCCGATGGCTGTGACATCCATCCAAGTAGCACGGGTCGAGAGCTTCAAGTTTTTAAGTGTCCAGGTCACTAACAACCTGTACTGGTCTCCCAATGCTGACACTATCGTTAAGAAAGCTCACCAACATCTCTACTATCACAGAAGACTAAGGAAATTTGGAATGTCAGCTGCGACTCTCACCAACTTTTACAGATGCACCAGAAAGCATTCTTTCTGGTTGTACCACAGCTTGGTGCGGCTCCTGCTGTGCCCAAGACCGCAAGGAATTACAAACGTTCGTGAATATAGCCCAATCATCACGCAAACCAGCCGCTCATCCACCGACTCTGTCCACACTTCTTGCTGCCTCGGCAAAGAAGCCAGAATAATCAAGGACCCCATGCACCACGGACATTCTCTCTTCCTCTTTTTTCCATCGGGAAAAAGATACAACGGTCTGAGGTCAGGTACCAACCGACTCAATAACAGCTTCTTCCGTGCTGCCATCAGAACTTTGAATGGATCTACCTCGCATTAAGTTGCTCTTTCTGTGCACCCGAGCTGTGGCTGTAACACTGCATTCTGCAGTCTTTCATTTCCTTCTCTATGAACTCTTCTCTTGAAGAGTATAGGGGAGTGTAGGAGGAGAGTTAAGAGAGAAACCAGGAGTGCACGAAGGCGACACGAAATTATTTTGGCAGATAAGGCAAAGGAGAATCCAAAGAGCTTCTACAAATACATAAAGGGGAAAAGATTAACAAGGGGGAGAGTAGGGCTTCTTAAGGTTCAACAAGGTCATCTATGTGCGGATCCACAAGGGATTGATGAGATCCTAAATGAATATTTCTCATCCATATTTACTGTTGAGAAAAGCATGGATGTGAGGGAACTTGGGGGAATAAATAGTGATGTCTTGAGGAGTGTACATATTACAGAGAAAGAGGTGCTGGAAGTCTTAAAGCGCATCAAGGTAGATAAATCCCTGGTACCTGATGATGTGTATCCCAGGCTATTGTGGGAGGCTAGGGAGGAAATTGCGGGTCCCCTCGCCGAGATATTTGAATCATCGATAGTCACGGGGGAGGTGCGTGAAGATTGGAGAGTGGCAAATGTTGTGCCTTTGTTTAAAAAGGGCTGCAGGGAAAAGCCTGGGAACTACAGACCAGTGAGCCTCACATCTGTGGTGGGTAAAGGGTTGAAAGGTATTTTGACAGACAGGATTTACAGGCATTAAAGACGCAAGGACTGAGTAGCGACAGTCAGCATGGATTTGTGAGTGGTAAATCATGTCTCACAAATTTGATTGAGTTTATTGAACGGGGTAACTAAGAAGGAAGATGAGGGCAGTGCTGTTGATGTTGTCTGCATGGATTTTCGCAAGACCTTTGACAAGTTACTGCAGGGTAGGTTATTGCATAAGATTAAATCTCACGGGATCCAGGGTAAGGTATCTAAATGGATACAAAATTGGCTTCTTGCCAGAAGCCAGAGGGTAGTTGTAGAGGGTTGTTTTTCAAACTGGAGGTCTGTGACCAGCGGTTGCCTCAGAGATCGGTACTGAGTCCACTGTTATTTGTCATTTAAATTAATGATTTGGATGACAATATAGGAGGCATGGTTAGTAAGTTTGCAGATGATACCAAGATTGGTGGCATAGTGGACAGTGAAGAATGTTATCTCCGATTGCAACAGGATCTTAATGAATTGGCCAGTGAGCTGACAAATGGCAGATGGAGTTTAATTTAGATAAATGCAAGGTGATGTATTTTGGTAGATTGAACCAGGGCAGGACTTACTCAGTTAATGGAGACCGTTGGGGAGAGTTACAGAACAAAGAGATCTCGGGGTACATGTTCATTTCGCCTTGAAAGTGGAGTCACAGGTGGACAGCGTGGTGAAGAAGGCATTCAGCAAGCTTGGTTTCATCGGTCAGAACATTGAATTTAGGAGTTGAGACGTTTTGTTGAAGTTCTACAAGACATTGGTAAGGCCACACTTGGAATACTGTGTACAATTCTGGTCACAATATTATAGAAAGGATATTATTAAACTAGAAAGAGTGCAGAAAAGATTTACTAGGATGCTCCCCGGACTTGATGTTTTGAGTTATAAGGAGAGGCTGGATAGACTGGGACTTTTTCCTCTGGAACACAGAAAGCTGAGGGGTGATCTTATAGTGGTCTAAAAATAATGAGGGGCATAGATCAGGTAGATAGTCAACATCTTTTCCCAAAGGTAGGGGAGTCTAAAACTAGAAGGCAGAGGTTAAAGGTGAGAGGGGAGAGATACAAAAGTGTCCAGAGGGGGAATTTTTTCACACAGAGGGTGGTGAATGTCTGGAACGAGCTGCGAGATGTAGTAGTAGAGGCGGGTCCTATTTTGTCTTTTAAAAAGCATTTAGACAGTTACATGGGTAAGATGGGTATAGAGGGATATGGGCCAAATGCGGGCAATTGGCATTAGCGGAGAGGTTAAAAACAAAGGCGGCACGGACAAGTTGGGCAGAAGGGCCTGTTTTCAAGCAATAAACCTCCATGACAATGTGACTAGTCTGCTTTGTCTGTATAGAGTGCAAGAAATGATACTTTTCACTGTATGCTAATTCATGTGACAATAATAAATCAGATCAAATCAATTCAAAATCATTATGAAGCGCCTGGAAATATTATTCATGGCATAAGTCACTTCTAGGCTCCCGATTGCCTGGATCCACTACATTTCGCCTCGCATCCCAATCGGTCCACAACAGACGCCATCTCCCTGGCCCTGCACTCAACCCTGGAACACCTGGATAACAAAGACACTTGTGTTAGAAGGCTATTCATTGACTCGAGCTCAGCCTTCAAAGAACAAAGAAAATCACAGCACAGGAACAGGCCCTTCGGCCCTCCAAGCCTGCGCCGACCATGAAGCCTGCCGAAACTAAAACCTGATGCACTTCCGGAGTCCATATCCTTCCATTCCCATCCTATTCATGTACTTGTCTAGTTGCCCCCTTAAATGCCACTATCATACCAGCTCCCACCAACTCCCTGGGCAGCCCCTTCCAGACATTCACCCTCTGTGGAAAAATGTTGCCTCGCCCATCTCCTCTAAACTTTCTCCACACACCTTAAACCTATGTCCCCCAATACTTACTTGAACACCATTATTCCTCCGAAACTCATCTCCAAACTCTGTGGCCTGGGCCTCGACACCCCCCTCTGTGACTGGATCCTGAACATCCGAACCCACAGACCATCAGTGAGGATAGGCAACAACACCTCCTCCACGATCATCCTCAACACCGGTGACCCACCAGGATGTATCATCAGCCCCCTACTCTAATCCTTATACATCTATGACTGTGTAGCCAAATTCCTCTCCAATTCCATTTTCAAGTTTGCTGACGGCACCACCGTAGTGGGTCGGATCTCAAACAATGACGAGACAGAGTACAGGAATGCGATAGAGAATCTGGTGAACTGGTGCAGTGACAATAATCTCTCACTCAATGTCAACAGAACAAAGGAGATAGTCATGGACTTCAGGAAGCGTAGTGGAGAATCTGTCCCTGTCTACATCAATGGTGACGAAGTAGAAGTGGTTAACAGCTTCTAGGTTTTAGACGTCTAGTTCAGCAACAACCTGACCTGGTCCCCCCCATGCCGACACTATAGTTAAGAAAGCCCACCAATGCCTCTACCTTCTCACAAATTTGTCATGTCAGCCATGGCCCTCACCAGCCTTTACAGATGTGCCATAGAAATAATTATTTCTGGTTGTATCACAGCTTGGTATAGCTCCTGCTCTGCCCAAGGCTCCAAGAAACTACAAACGTGCTTGGATGCAGCCCAGTCCATCAGGCAAAACAGCCTCCCATCCATTGACTCTGTCTACACTTCCTGCTGCCTCTGCAAAACAGCCAGCATTATTAAGGACCCCATGCACCCCAGACATTCTCTTTTCCACTTTCTTCCGTCGGGAAAAAGTTATAAAAGTATGAGGTCTAGTACCAACCGACTCAGGAACAGCTTCTTCCCTGCTGCTGTCAGACTTTTGAATGGAACTACCTCGCACTAAGTGTATTTATTTACACCCGAGCTATGACTGTAACACAACATTCTTCACCCTCTCCTTTTTTTCTCGATGTACAGTATGCTTTGTCTGTATAGCAGGCAGGAAACAATACATTTCACTGCACACTAATACATGTGGCGGTAATAAATCAAATTAAATCAAATGGAATCAAAGTGGTCTGAGAGTGTTATGTTTACAGAGAGGGGAATAGTCCGAGGAACACAGATTGAGGTGAGTAAGTGAGATGTGTAATTTGAATGAGAGAGAGGGGGAGGTGTCTGGGCTGAGAGAGTGAGAGACACTGATCTAGAGATTCATTGAGGGAGAGAGTTTGATGGGGTGAGAGAGTCACAGGGGCGGTCAGATAGAGAGATGGGGTGAGAAGTGGGGAAAGCAGGAGCCATGATTTGAAAGGAGTCGAGAGAAGCAGAGGTGAGGGGGAGAGAGAGGGAGTGAGTTGAGATGAGAGTTTGTGAAAGAGGAATGTGAGGGAGGAGTGAGTGCAGCAGAGGGATATGTGTTAGTGTGTGTGCGAGAGAGAATATGATTGATACAGTAAAGTGCATGTGAATCCCGGAATATGTGCGTTTGTGGGTGAGTGTGTGTGAGCGTGTCTGTGTCTGTGTGTGTGAGTTTGTTTCAGAGAGTGTGTGTTTTTGGGTGAGTGTGTGTGAGCGTGTCTGTGTGTGCGTGTGTGAGTTTGTTTGAGAGAGTGGGTAAGTGTGTGTGAGCGTGTCTGTGTGTGCGTGTGTGAGTTTGTTTGAGAGAGTGTGTGTTCTGGGTGAGTGTGAGTGAGCGTGTGTGAATGTGTGCATATATGTATGTTTGTGAGATTGTGTGTGTGTGTATGACAGAGAATTTGTGTGAGTGTAAGATAGTGTGTGTGTGTGTGTGTGAGTTTGTGTGTATTTGTGTATGACAGAGAGTTTGTGTGAGTGTGTAAAATAGTGTGAGTGAGTGTGTGTGTTTGTATTTGTGTATGACAGAGAGTTTGTGTGAGTGTAAGATAGTGTGTGTGTGTGTGAGAGTTTGTGTGTATTTGTGTATGACAGAGAGTTTGTGTGTGTGTAAGATTGTGTGAGTGTGTGTGTGTGTGAGTGTGTGTGTGTGCGCGTGCAAAATGTTCTGTGCGTCTATTAGTGTGTGCCATGGTTTTCTGTTTTTTTGTCAGCATATGTGTGAAAGATCATGTGTGTGCGTTTCCTGTGTGTGTGTATGTCAGTGACTATATGAGAATGTGTATTCGTGTGAGAATGTACAGACGCACACAGATCTGTTTACATGTGATGAAGATTGCCAGAAAACACAACAAGATATTGATAGGCTGGAAAATTGGGCGGGGAAATGGCAGATGGAATTTAATCCAGATAAATGCGAGGTGATGCATTTTGGTCGATCTAATTCAGGTGGGAGCTGTAAAATAAATGGCAGAACCGTCAGGAGCACAGACACACAGAGAGATCTGGGAGTACAGGTCAACAGATTTATAAAAGTGGCAGCACAGGTGGAGAAGGTTGTGAAGAAAGCGTATGGAATGCTTGTCTTCATCAGACAGGGCAACGAGTATAACATGTGGCAAATTATGTTACAGTTGTATAAAACATTGGTTTGGCCACATTTGGAATAGTGTGTCCAATTCTGGTCACCGCACTCCCAGAAGGATGTGAAGGTTTTGGAGAGGGCACAGAACAGGTTTACCAGGATGTTGCCTGGTAATAGCTATGAGGGGAGATTGAATAAACTGGGATTGTTCTCCCTGGAAAGGCGGAGGCTGAGGGGACACCGGATAGAAGTTTATAAAATGATGAAAGGTATAGATAAGGTGAAGAGTTGGAAGCTTTTTCCCAGGACGGAAATGACAATTACAAGTGGACACAAGTTCAAGAAAAGGGGGGCAATGTTCAGTTAGGATCTGCAGGGGAAGCATTTTACACAGAGGGTGGTGGGGGACTTGAACGCACTGCCAAGTGAGGCAGTTACTTCAGATGCATTTAAGACTTATCTTGAGAGGCATATCAACAAGCGGGGAATAGATGGATATAAGCGGTTGGTCTGGATAGGTAAACATGATCGGCGCAAGCTTGGAGCGCCGGCCTGTTTCTGTGCTGCACTGTTCTTTGTTCTTTGTTCTTTGATTGTGTGTATTTTTGCGTGTTCTCTTGTGTGTGTTTGTGTGTGTGTCTGTGTGTGTCTGTGTGTGTGTGTGTGTGTGTGAGAGAGAGAGAGAGAGAGAGAGAGATTCTCAGTGAGATTGTGTGTGTGAGCGTGTGTGAGTGAGCCTCTGCGTGAGGGTATGTGCGGGAAAGTTGGTGGTCGTGAATTCCACACATTCATCACCCTCTGGGTGAAGAAGTTTCTCCTCACCTCAGTTCTGAAAGGTTTACCCCTTATCCTCAAACTCTGACCCCTAGTTCTGGACGCCCCCACCATCGGGAACATTCTTTCGGAATCAACCCTGTCTAATCCTGTTAGAAATTTATCATTGATATAACATCCACTCTTACCCTTTTAAACTCAAATTGAGTGTGAGATGTGTGAGTTTGTGTCAGAGTTTGTTACTGTGAGACTGCATGCATGTGTGTATGAATGTGTATCTGTCAGTGAGTGTGATAGCTCATGATTTCCGGACTCAGTGTGTGATAGTGTGAGAAAATGTGTTTCTGAGTGGGTGTGTGTATCAGAGAGATTTTAGTCTGTGTTTGAGAGAGCGGGAGCTCTGCATGTGAGGGAGGGGCAATGTGGTGTGATATGGTACAAACTAATAATGGCATGATGGGAAAAGTGGCTACTTGCTCGAGGTGATACTAAAAAAACCACAGAACAAAGCAGCTGCAAAAACATTTGACCCTCGCCCAAACTCGTAAGGTCAAACTAAGGCTGACTCTGCTTATCTTAGGGAAGGGAAGCAATAAAACAATATAAGGCCAACTGGCCTGACCTCAGGGTGTTTTGAGAAGTGCCCTAGAACTACGTACATAAAACAAGGCCAACTGGCCTGACCTCAGGGTGTTTTGAGAAATACTTTCGAACTACGTACATAAACAAGATAAGGTCAGAGGTGAGAGAGTCATCGAACCATTTTGTTCCTTCAATGGACAAGATCATGTTATTATTGATAAGACCAAGAGGCCTCGGAAGTCACGGTGAGATGCCACTTGTATTGACGTTGTTACGAATTGTTTTATTGTTCATTTTCCCGCGTAAGCCTTTGTGACAAAACCTGATACTCATTTTGTATAAATTGTGGACTGTTTCTGGGGCTCGGGGCGGACTTGGTGGAGGAATTAGCAGCTGTACCAACTGCTCTCTGACGTCAAGTCTTTTCCATCTTCTGCATGCGGATCATCCTTATTAAATGCTTGTTATTATGACGAGAACGAATTTGTAGAGTCTGTCTTTTCCAAGTAATTAGCAGGAAAAAAGTTACACTTCAACAGTGGGAGAGACGGAAATGGACAAATTTACCAAGTATCCAATGGAGACAGACATTCAGAGAGACGCAGGGAAAGATTCGCCAATTTTAAAATGAATGTGGATTTACAATGGGCCACAGGAAGTTTGAGAATTCATGGCCAATTACATCATGGAGTGACGTGCTGGAAATTTGGCTCTGCGAACACAGAAGCAGACACACATAAACTTGGATAGACACACACACACACATAGAAAGCACAGAAACAGACACACACACACACAAAGAACAAAGAATAGTATAGCACAGGAAACAGGCCCGTCGGCCCTCCAAGCCTGTGCCGCTCCTTGGTCCAACTACACCAATCGTTTGTATCCCTCCATTCCCAGAATGCTCATGTGACTATCCGGGTAAGTCTTAAACGATGGCAGCGTGCCTGCCTCCACCACCCGACTCGGCAGCGCATTCTAGGCCCCCACCACCCTCTATGTAAAAAACATCCCTCTAATATCTGAGTTATACTTCGCCCCTCTCACCTTGAGCCGTGACCCCGCGTGATCACCACTTCTGATCTGGGACAAAGCATCCCACCGTTCACCCGATCTATGTCCTTCATAATCTTGTACACCTCTATTAGTTCTCCCCTCATTCTCCATCTTTCCAGGGAGAAGAAGCCCAGTTTACCCAATCTCTCCTCATAGCTAAGAACCTCCAGGCAACATCCTGGTAAACCTTCTCTGCACTCTCTCTAACGCCTCCACGTCCTTCTGGTAGTGCGGCGACCAGAACTGGATGCAATACTCCAAATGTGGCCTAACCAGCGTTCTATACAGCTGCATCATCAGACTCCAGCTTTTAGACTCGACACCCCGATCTATAAAGGCAAGCATATCGTATGCCTTCTTCACCACCTTCTCCACCTGTGTTGCCACCTTCAAGGATTTGTGGACTTGCACACCTAGGTCCCTCTGTGTTTCTATACTCTTGATGGCTCTGTCATTTATTGTATAACTCCTCCCTGCATTATTTCTTCCAAAATGCATCACTTCGCATTCATCTGGATTAAATTCCATCTGCCACATCTTCGCCCAATTTTCCAGCCTATCTGTATCCTGCTGTATTGCCCGACAATGCTCATCGCTATCTGTAAGTCCAGCCATCTTTGTGTCATCCGCAAATTAGTGATAACACCAGTTACATCTTCTTCCAAATCATTCATATATATATCACATTGTGGCATTGTTAATCAAGGATAGTTTAACGGCTGCGGAAAGGCACTTCGAGGGGGATCTGCACACTGCGGTAATATGGGCTGAGGTTAGAAAAAGGAAAGGAAACGTTGTTAGCAGTTTACTATAGGCCCAAATAGTAATAGAGATGTGGAGGAAGAAATTGCTAAGCAGATTATGGATATGTGTAGGGGTCACAGGGTAGTTGTCATGGGGGACTTTAACTTTCCAAATATTGATTTGAACCTTTGGAGGTCAAATAGTTCGTATGGGGCAATTTTTGTGCAGTGTGTACAGGAGGGTTTCCTGGCACAATATGTGGATAGGCCGACAAGATTTGGTACTGGGAAATTACACATTGGATTTGGTACTGGGAAATGAACCGGGCCAAGTGTTAGATTTGGTTGTGGGAGAGCATTTTGGAGATAGTGATCACAATTCGTTATTGCAATGGAGAGGAATAGGGCCGTACGGCAGGGCAAGGTTTACAATTGGGGTAGAGGTAATTATGATGCGATTAGGCAAGAATAAGGGGGCATAAGTTGGGAACAGAAACTGTCAGGGAAAGGAACTAATGAAAAGTGGAACTTTTTCAAGGAACAAATACTGGATGTCCTTGATAGGTATGTCCCCGTCAGGCAGGGAGGAAATGGCCGAGTGAGGGAACCATGGTTCACGAAAGAGGTGCAATGTCGTGTGAAAAGGAAGAGGGAAGCTTATGTTGGGATGAGGAAACAAGGTTCAGATGGCTCGATTGAGGGTTACAAGTTAACAAGGAATAAGCTGAAAAAGGGGCTTCGGAGAGCTAGGAGGGGACACGAGAAGTCCTTGCCGTGTCTGATCAAGGAAAACCCCAAGGCTTTTTACTCTTATGTGAGGAATAAAAGAATGACCAGGGTGAGGTTAGGTCCGGTCAAGGACAGTATTGGGAACTTGTGTATGGAGTCAGTAGAGATAGGCGAGGTGATGAATGAATACTTTTCTTCAGTGTCCACCAAGGAGAGGGGTCATGTTTTGGAGGGAGAGAAGGTGTTACAGGCTAATAGGCTGGAGGAAATACATGTTCGGAGGGAGGATGTCCTGGCAGTTATGAATAAACTGAAGGTCGATAAGTCCCCTGGGCCTGATGAAATGTATCCTAGGATTCTTTGGGAGGCAAGGGATGAGATTGTAGAGCCTTTGGCTTTTATCTTTGGGTCGTCGCTGTCCACGGGGATGGTGCCAGAGGACTGGAGAATGGCGAATGTTGCTCCTCTGTTTAAGAAAGGGAATAGAAATGACCCTGGTAATTATAGACCGGTTAGTCTTACTTCGGTGGTTGGTAAATTGATGGAAAAGGTCCTTAGAGATGGGATTTACCACCGTTTAGAAAGATGCGGATTAATCCGGGATAGTCAGCATGGATTCGTGAAGGGCAAGTCGTGCCTCACAAATTTGATAGAATTCTTTGAGGAGGTAACTAAGTGTGTTGATGAAGGTAGGGCAGTTGATGTCATATACATGGATTTTAGTAAGGCGTTTGCCAACGTCCCCCATGTTCGGCTTATGATGAAAGTGAGGAGGTGTGGGATAGAGGGAAAGTTGGCCGATTGGATAGGTAACTGGCTGTCTGATCGAATACAGAGGGTGGTGGTCGATGGAAAATTTTCGCATTGGAGGCAGTTTGCTAGCGGCGTGCCGCAGGGATCAGTGCTTGGTCCTCTGCTCTTTGTGATTTTTGTTAATGACTTAGAGGAGGGGGCTGAAGGGTGGATCAGTAAATTTGCTGATGACACCAAGATTGGTGGAGTAGTGGATGAGGTGGAGGGCTGTTGTAGGCTGCAAAGTGACATAGATAGGATGCAGAGCTGGGCTGAAAAATGGCAAATGGAGTTTAACCCTGATAAATGTGACGTGATTCATTTTGGTCGGACTAATTTAAATGAGGATTACAGGGTCAAAGGTAGGGTTCTGATGACTGTGGAGGAACAGAGAGATCTTGGGGTTCATATCCACAGATGTCTAAAGGTTGCCACTCAAGTGGATAGAGCTGTGAAGAAGGCCTATAGTTTGTTAGCTTTTATTAACATGGGGTTGGAGTTTAAGAGCCGTGGGGTTATGCTGCAACTGTACAGGACCTTGGTGAGACCACATTTGGAATATTGTGTGCAGTTCTGGTCACCTCACTATAAGAAGGATGTGGAAGCGCTGGAAAGAGTGCAGAGGAGATTTACCAGGATGCTGCCTGGTTTGGAGGGTAGGTCTTATGAGGAAAGGTTGAGGGAGCGCGGACTGTTCTCTCTGGAGCGGAGGAGGCTGAGGGGAGACTTAATAGAGGTTTATAAAATGATGAAGGGGATAGATAGTGTGAACGTTCAAAGACTATTTCCTCGGGTGGATGGAGCTATTACAAGGGGGCATAACTATAGGGTTCGTGGTGGGAGACACAGGAAGGATATCAGAGGTATGTTCTTTATGCAGAGAGTGGTTGGGGTGTGGAATGGACTGCCTGCAGTGATAGTGGAGTCAGACACTTTAGGAACATTTAAGCGGTTTTTGGATAGGCACATGGAGCACACCAGGATGATAGGGAGTGGGATAGCCTGATCTTGTTTTCAGATAAAGCTCTGCACAACATCGTGGGCCGAAGGGTCTGTTCTGTGCTGTACTGTTCTATGTTCTATGTTCTATCACAAATAGCAGAGGTCCCAGTACAGAGCCCTGTGGAACACGACTGGTCACTGATCTCCAACCGGAAAAAGACCCTTCGACCGCTACCCTCTGTCTCCTGTGGCCAAGCCAGTTCTCCGCCCATCTAGCCACTTCTCCTTGTATCCCATGAGCTTTAACCTTCTCAACCAACCTGCCATGTGGGACTTTGTGAAAATCCTGACTGAAATACATAGAGATGACATCCACGGCCCTTCCTTCGTCAACCGTTTTTGTCACTTCCTCAAAAAACTCCAACAAATTTGTAAGGCACGGCCTCCCTCTGACAAAACCATGCTGTCTGTCACTAATAAGATTGTTCCGTTCTAAATGCACATACATCCTCTCTCTAAGAATCCTCTCCAACTACTTCCCTACCACGGACGTCAAGCTCACAGGCCTATAATTTCCCGGGTTTTCCCTGCTACCCTTCTTAAACAATGGGACCACATTCGCAGTCCTCCAATACTCAGGGACCTCACCTGTGTCCAAAGAAGCGACAAAGATTTCCGTCAGAGGCCCAGCAATTTCATCTTCCGTCTCCCTGAGCAGTCGAGGATAGATGCCATCAGGCCCTGGGGCTTTGCCAGTTTTAATGTTCCCTAAAAAACCTAACACTTCCTCCCTTGTCATGGAGATATTCTCTAACGGGTCAGCACCTCCCTCCAAGACACTCCCGGGTAACATGTCCCTCTCCTTCGTGAATACCGTTGCAAAGTATTCATTTAGGAGCTCCCCTATTCCCTTGGTTTCTAAGCATAATTCCCCTCCTTTGTCCCTGAGAGGTCCGATTTTCTCCCTGACAACTCTTTTGTTCCTAACGTATGAATAGAATGCCTTAGGATTCTCCTTAATCCTGCCCGCCAAGAACATCTCGTGACCTCTTTTTGCCCTTCTAACTCCCTGTTTGAGTTATTTCCTACTCTCTCTGTATTCCTCCTGAGCTCCATCAGTTTTCAGTTGCCTGGACATAACGTACGACTCCCTTTTCATTTGAATCAGATCCTCAATTTTCCTGGTTATCTACGGCTCTCGAATCCTACCTTTCCACATATAGAAAACACACACACAGACACACAGACATGGTGGCAGAGAAAAAGCCAGTGACTGATTAACACTTTGATTTCTAACAATAAACGCGCTGTTTAAACTGTCACTGAATGGTGGGGTTAACCCAGCAAACCCACACAGCTGGGTCAGGATCAGAACTCACCTTCTGCACTCACTGAAACACTCCTGTATCACCTGCCTTATTGCAATGGGATGCCGCGTTTGGGAGCAGGACAGGGACATGGGGTGAGGACAACTGCACATGTGGAGGATAAGGACGAGGAATCTATCAGAGAATCCACCCAAACAAGGGAGAAACAAACAAGTAAACACATGCGGAAACTGAGAGATTGCTGTGTGGAATGATTTAGAAATTGTTGAGAATTTCGACTCAGTGAAATGTTGTCAAGCTGATAAGAATAGATACATCTTTTTGCAACATTAAGGGTTCCTCTGGGTGCTGCGGCTTCATCCCACTGTCCAAAGATGTGCAGGTTAGGTTGATTGGCCATGCTAAGTTGACCCTCGTGTCAGGGGGATTAGCAGGGGAAATGTGTGGGTTTTTGGGAATAGGGCCTGGGTGGGATTGTAGTTGGTGTGGACTCTGTGGGCTGAATGGCCTCCTTCTGCACTGTTGGGATTCTATGAAGGCACGGAGTGCGCTGAGTGAAACAATATTGTAGCATTCCAAATAGACAATATTTTGGTGTTTGTCCTGTCTCAATACAACTGTTAATGGTCTGTGATTTTGATATTTTCTCACTGAACAAGATGTGAATACAGTGTTGTCTCTCTGTTGTTTCCCAGATTTAAAAACTAAAGCTTTTTATTGGAGACACCCTTTGGATGTCAAGGAGATTACAGGGCAGGAGCTGGTAAGGAAGGGAAGGTTCTGTTTGATTCTGTGATCTCCCACGCGCAAACACAAAGAACAAAGAAAGAATAATGAACAGTACAGCACAGGAACAGACCCTTCAGCCCACAGAGCAGCGCCGGTCATGATGCCTGTCTAAACAAAAGCCGTATGTAATTACAGAGCCCGTATCCTTCCATTCCCATCCTATTCATCGATTCATTTAGATGCCCCTAAAATGCCACGATCGTACCTGCCCCCATCACCTGCCCGGGCAGTGCGTTCCAGACATTCACTACCCTCTGTGTAAAAAACTTGTCTCGCACATCTCCTCTAAACTTTTCCCCCTGCACCTTAAACCTATGTCCTCTCGTACTTGCCTTCTATACCCTCAGAAAGGGCATCTGACTATCCACTCTATCCATGCCACTCATAATCTTGTAAATCTCTAGCAGGTCGCCCCTCAACCTCTGTTGTTCCAGTGAAAACAAACCGAGTTCATCCAATCTCTCCTCATAACTAATACCATCCAGAGCAGCCAACATTCAGGTAAACCTCTTCTGTACCCTCTCCACAACATCCACATCCTTCTGTGGTGTGGCAACCAGAATTCTACATCAATATTTTAAATGAGTCCTAACTAAGTTTCTGTGCAGCTGCAGCATGACCTGCCAATTTTTATACTCAATGCCCCGAGCGATGAAGGCAAGCATGCCGTGTGCCTTCTTGACTAAGTTATTCACCTGTGTTGCCACTTTCATTGATTGGTGGACATTACGCCCAGGTCTCTCTGCTGTCAATACTCCTAAATGGTTATTTCGTTAACCGTATAATTCCTACATGTATTGAACCTTCCAAATTGCATCACCTCTCATTTATGTGGATTAAACTCCATCTGCCATTTTTCCGCCAAAGTTTCCAACCAGTCTATATCCTGCTGTATCCTCTGACCATCCTCTTCACTCCTGCAACTGAACCAATTTCTCCGTCGTCTGCGAACTTACAAATCAGACCAGCTGCATTTTCCTCCAAATCATTTGCAATATACAACGAACAACAAAGTTCCCAGAACTGTGTAACACCGCTAGTCACAGCCTTCCAATCAGAAAAGCCACCACCGACTCTTACACCCTGCCTTCTATGGCCAAGCCAATTATGTATCCATCTTGCCAGCTCTCCTCCGATTCCGTGTGACTTCACCATTTTTTTGCCATTCCAGCATGAGGTATCTTGTGAAAGCCTTTACTGAAGTCCATGTCCACAACATCCACTGCCTTTGCCTTATCTATCATCTTCATCACTTGCTCGAAAAACTACATCAAGTTCTTGTGGCTCGACCTTTCCTTCAGAAAACCATCTTGCCCGTCGCTAATACATCCACTTATTTCCAATTGGCAGTAAAACAGTCTCGAAGAATCCTCTCCAATAATTTCCCTACCACTGACATAATGGTCATCTGACTGTAATTACCTGGATTATCCTTGCTACCCTTCTTAATTAAAGGAACAACATTGGCTATTCTCCAATTTTCTGGGACTTCCCCTGCAGCCAGTGAGGATACAAAGATTTCTTTCAAGGCCCCAGCTTCCTCCCTTGCCTCTCTCAGTATTCTGGGGTATATCCTATCAGGCCCTGGGGACTTGTCTACCGTAATGTTTTCAAGATTTGCAATATCATCTCCTTTTTGATCTCAACATGACTCAAACTACCTACACACCCTTTCCCAGACTCATCATCCACCAAGCCCTTTTCTTTGGTGGATACTGACGCAAAGTATTCATTTAATAACTCACCCATTTCTTCCGGCTCCACGGATGGATATATATATATATATATATATTGTATAAACCTTGGGTTTTTTCCTGAATCCTGCAGGCCAATGAATTTTCGTGATCCGTTTAATCCCTCCTGAATCCTTGCTTCAGTTTATTTTTGCTTTCCTTGTATTCGACACTTGCTCCCTTTGTTTCCAGCCTCCTCACCTTGACAAATGCTTTCTTTTTCCCATTGACGAGGCTCAAAATGTCTCCCATTACAGAAAGTTCCCGAAACGTCCAATATTGATTCTTCATCCTTACAGGAATGTGTCGGTCCTCAATTCCTATCAACTTACACTTCAATGCCACCCACATGCACAAAGAACAAAGAACAATACAGCACAGGAACAGGCCCTTCGGCCCTCCAAGCCTGCGCCGCTCATGTGCCCAACTAGACCATTCGTTTGTATCCCTCTATTCCAAGTCTGTCCATGTGGCTATCTAGATAAGTCTTAAACGATTCCAGCGTGTCCGCCTCAATCACCTTGCTTGGCAGTGCATTCCATGCCCCCACCATCCTCTGTGTAAAATACGTAACCCTGACATCTATGTTGAACCATGCCCCCCTCACCTTGAACCCGGGAAGCCTTAGGTTCGTCACCTCCGACCTGGGAAAAAGCTTCCCACTGTTCACCCTATCTATGCCCTTCATTATTTTATACACCCCTATTAGGTCACCCCTCATCCTCCGTCTTTCCAGGGAGAACAACCCCAGTTTACCCAAACTCTCCTCATAGTTAAGACCCTCCATACCAGGCCACATCCGTGTACTCTCTATACTCTCTCCAAAGCCTCCACGTCCTTCTGGTAGTGTGGCGACCAGAACTGGACGCAGTACTCCAAATGTGGCCGAACCAACGTTCTATACAGCTGCAACATCATATGCCAACATTTATATTCTATGCCCCGTCCAATAAAGGCAAGCATGCCATATGCCTTCTTGACCACCCTCTCCACCTGTGCTGCCACCTTTACGGATCTGTGGACGTGTCCACCCAGGTCCCTCTTTGCGTCTATACTCCTGATGGTTCTGCCATTTATTGTATAGCTCCCCCTTACATTCGATCTACCGAAAAGCCAGACGTTGATTTGCCCTCAAACATCTGCCCCCAGTCGACATCCTTCAGTTCCTGCCAAACACTGTTGTAACTAGTCCTCTTCCAAGTTAGCATCTTCACTTGAGGACTACACTTATCTCTATCCATCAGTACCTTGAAGCTTACTGTTGTGGTCACTGTTCCCGATCTGCTCCCCTGCTCAATCCTCGACCACCTGGGTGGGCTCATTCCCCAATAACAGGTCCAGTATGGCCCCTTCTCTAGTCGGACAATCTACATACTGTTTGATGAGGCCCTCCGAGATGGTCCTTACAAACTCTGCCCCAATATCCTAGGACGAAGTGAGTCCCAGGTAATATAGGTGAAGTTAAAATCACCCATCACAACAACCCTGTTACTTTTACACCTGATCAAAGAGGGTCTGGTGGACTGAAGTGCATTTGCTTCGATGCGAAAAGTGTAGCAGGGACGACAGATGAACTTAGAGCTTGGAATATTATTTGGAACTTTGATGTTGTTGCCATTCCAGAGACTTGGTCAAGGGAAGGACAGGATTGACAGCTTAACATAGCGGATACAGATGCTTAAGGCTGGATAGAGGGGCATGTAAAAGGGGTGGTGGAGTTGCACTAATGGTTAAGGGGAATATCGCAGCTGTAGTGCAGGAGGAGAAGCCGGAGTGCTCAGACAGGGAATCAATGTGGGAAGAGCTCAGGAATAGGAAGTTTGCAGTTACAATGTTTTTGTCAGTGAGGAAATTGCAAAACCACAGACCAATAGCAGGTGTATTCAGAGAGTACAAAGCCCAATGTAGTTTATTTTGGAATGCTACAATATTGCTCCCCTCAGTACACTGCGTGCCTTAAAGCTGCAGAAAGTTTTTACCATATCTACTCTGAACACATTGGCAACATTTCACAGGGTCAATGTTCCCAACAATTTCTAAATTTTTCCACACAGCAATCTCTCAGTTTCAGCATGTGTTTCCTTGTTTGTTTCTCCCTGGTTTGTGTGGATTCTGTGATAGATTCCTCGTGCTTATCCTCCACATGAGCAGTTGTCCACATCCCATGTCCCTGTCCTGCTCCCAAACACGGCATCCCATTGCAATAAGGCAGGTGATACAGGAGCGTTTCAGTGACTGCAGAAGGTGAGTTCTGATCCTGACCCAGCTGTGTGGGTTTACTGGGGTAACCCCACCTTCCAGTGGCAATTTAAACAGCGCGTTTATTGTTAGAAATCAAAGTGTTAATCAGTCACTCTTTGTATCTCTGCCGACATGTTTACATACCTGTGTTTGTGTGTGCCTCTCCGTGTCTGAGTGTTTTTTTGTGTTGATGTTTTAATACGTGCCAATTTACTGTAATGTTCCAGCTTAATATACTTGTTTCTGAATCTCAAACTGCCTGCGGTCCATTGCAAATCCACTATAATTTTTAAATTGTTGAATACCTTCCCGTCTCTCTGTGACTCTCTCTGTTACACACTTGCTCAATTTGTCCATCTCCGTCCCAGCGAGAAGCATGAAATACTGCAGAACTCTCACCCACTCTCTGAGTCTCTCTCAATCTCTCCCTCTCTCTTTCTCTCTCTCTCTCTAAATCTCTCAAACTCTCTCCGTCACACACACTGTTGGTGGTGTTCCTCGATTTCAGAAATTCTGAAAGCCATGCAAACCAGTAAAATACTTGCAGCGAGTCCCCACAACATGACGGAGTGGAGAGAAAAAAGGGATGTGTTACCAATCTCACTGTGGACTGTATATCGATTGTGACTGTCTTCAAAACTGCCCATAAGTCTGTTGACACTTCATTGATTCAGATTAAATTAAAACTGAATTGTATTCTCCCCAGTTGCGTTCTGTTAACTCCCCTGGATTCCACAAACACCTGTCTCCACAACTGTCAATCCCTCTCCCCAACTCTCCCTCTCTCCCTCCCTCACCCCCTGGGAAATAAGGAAAAGCAGATGACACAAGTGTTGGTGAGGGATCACTTTGTGGACAGTGACCATAATTCCATTAGTTTTAAGATAGCTATGGGGACAGATTGCTCTGGCCCAAAGTTTAAAATTCTAAATTGGGGCAAGGCCAATTTTGATGGTATCAGGCAGGAACTTACAGAAGTTAATTGGGAGAGTCTGGATGACTGGGGTTCTTGAGATCCTGGTCAAGAACAAGAAGGAGACCATGACATGCATAGGCAGCTTGATCGAGTGAATCCCTTGAAGAGTATAGGGGGTTTAGGAGTAGAGTTGAAAAAAATGAGGGGGGCAAAAAAGGTACACAAGATTGTTTTGGCAGACAAGTCAAAGGAAAATCCAAAGAGCTTCGACAAATACAAAAGACCAAAAGAGTAACTAGGGAGAGAGTTGTGTCTCGCTAAGATCAACAGGGTCATCTGTGTGCGGATCCACAAGAGTTGGGGAGATCCTAAATGAATATTCCTCATCATTATTCACTGTTGAGAAAAGTATGGATGTTAGGGAACTTGGGGAAATTAATAGTGATGTCTTTTGGAGTGTACATATAACGGAGAAGGAGGTGCTGGAAGTCTTAAAGCACATCAAGGTAGATAAATTCCCTGATGTCATATATCCCAGGACATTGTGGGAGGCTAGGGAGGAAATTGCGGTTCCCCGAGCAAAGATATTTGAATCATTGATAATCACATGTGAGATGCCTGAAAATTGGAGGGTGGCAAATGATGTGCCTTTGTTTAAAAAGGGCTGCAGGGAAAAGCCTGGGTGCTGCAGGCCGGTGAGCCTCACATCTGTGGTGGGTCAGGTTTTGGAAGGTATTTTGAGAGACAAGATCGAGAGGCATTTAGAGACGCATCGACTGATTAAGAACAGTCAGCATGGCTTTGCGAGTGGAAAATCATGTCTCACAAATTTGATTGATTTTTTTGAAAGGGTAACCAAGGAGGTAGATGAGGGCAGTGCAGTTGATGTTGTCTACATGGACTTTAGCAAGGCCTTTGACAAGGTACCTCATGGTAGGTGGTGGAGTAAGGTTAAATCTCACGGGATCCAGGCTGAGGTAGCTGAATGGAAAACAAAATTGGCTTGATGACAGAAGACAGAGGGTGGTTGTAAAGGTTTGATTTTCAAACTGGAGACCTGTGACCAGTGGTGTGCCTCAGGGATTGGTGCTGGGTCCACTGTTATTTGTCATTTATATTAACGATTTAGATGAGAAGATAGGGAGGCATGGTTAGTAAGTTTGCAGATGAAACCAAGATTGGTGGCATAGTGGACAGTGAAGAAGGTTACCTCGGATTGCAACGGGATCTTGGTCAATTGGGCCAGTGAGCTGACAAATCGCAGATGGAGTTTAATTTAGATCAATGTAAGGTGATGCATTTTGGTAGATCGTACGAGGGCAGGAGTTATTCAGTTAATGGCAGAGCGTTGGGGAGAGTTACAAAACAAAGAGATCTCGCGGTTTAAAAAGAAGGGCGGCATGGACAAGTTGGTCCGAAGGGCTGTTTCCATGCTGTAAACCTCTTCAACTCTGTGACTCTCCCTTAGTCGCCCCGGCTCTCCCAGCCTTGCCCTTTACCTTCCCCCCTCGCCCCCTCTCTCTCTCCCTCGTGCCCTCCCTCCCTCTCTGGCCCCCTCCCTCCGTCCCTCATCCCCTCTCTCCCACTAAGAGGTGATGTGTTTGGATCTGCTGCAGTGTCTGAATTTTCTGAGAAGTCCCATTATTGTTAAGATGCAGTAGATTGAGGGATGGAATATTATTTTGGAAATTAAGTAGTTCCAGATTTCTAATTCATGGAATTTTGCAATTTATGCTCATCTATTTTAATCGTTCTCATGAATAGAAATACTTCCGTAAGGAACTCAAGGGCACACTGATCAATGAATCTGTTGGGTTGAGTGAAATCTTGCAGATTGTGAGTGAAATCTCCATCTCATGGAGCTGCCTCCATCTTTGATTTTGGAAGAGTTTGAAAACAGCAGAAGTTTGACTTAGTTTTAATTTTTAATGTTTCTTTGTCAGTGAATGATGTGAAATGTCTCGATAGCTCTGTCTTCTATTGAAAAGGAACAAGCGTGAGCTAATTCCTGACATTGAAACAACACAACAACCCAGCAGAATTCTCTGTTTTTTCCAAAAACAATTGTAAGTTGTATGAATCTAGAAATGAACTCCACTGATTTACTTTCCTGATTGATATGGTTCCTTTGAAGCTGTGTTGCTGCATCAGACTTTCTGCCAATTTGATCCGTGAATCCTTAAACTCCAGGAAACAATTCAGACACTTTTGAAATCTATCTGGTTCGGAAACATAATGTTCCGATGACCGAGTTTCATGGAATTTATTTCCAATTCGAATATCCAATTTACATGCTTATAATTTATTATTGTTGTGTTATTGTATTTAGTTGCATTCTTCCACGATGGCTTTCTCATTCTCAGTTTAGATTATTTCATAAATATTGAAGTTATAATTGTGTTTCCTGATTCCATATTGTTGATGTAAATGGTGAAAGACATTGATCCCAGCGCTGATCCTTGAGGAAAACCACTTCTCACCTTCCAGTGTTGTCCAAACCTGTGTGTTTTACCCTCTGTCGCGAATAAAGACATAAAGTCGACTTTAAATACTCAAACACAATTTCCTTTATTCTATAGCTACTTAAACAACAGCAAATACTTGCACTACATAAACCAAATTCTCATTATCTGTTACTTAACCTAACTTAAGGTTGATTTCCACTTGGAATTAAAACCTGGTCAGGATTTTGCTGTTAAATAGAATCAGTCACTTGTTCTCTCCTCCTTCCAGATGTTGTCTCTCCTTGTGAGCTTGGTTCCCGGGTTCTTCACACTGTATTTCTGGACAAGCTATTTGTGTTAGCAGAGTTAAAATTCCAAAAGTTCCTTGCTAACCAGCCCATTCATTAATCTGAACCCCAATTGCATCGTTCGATTAGCCCAATCATATCCAATCAGAAAATCATCATTGGTCACTTGAGGCCTCATCAACTCAATGCATATTGTTTGCATTCCAATGGCCATATGAGGAAGAGTGTCTCCCAGAAGCCTGTACAGACCTCATCCCTGCCAGGGACAAGCTGTTGAATGTGACACCTTCTGTCCTTTGTCAAATTCCAGGCCGCTGACCACAAGGAAATTCAACATAGTGAAAAAAACAACTTTAACCAAGAAGTCAGGTTTGCTTGATTGAAGATCTTTCAGTATATTAAAAGTTAAAATTCCATTCAGCCACAGCAGCAATCAGAGTAAATCCCATTAACTCCGATTCACTGTGTTCTGTCTTTGTAGCCAACTTGTTGTCCACTCTGGTGCTAATCCTCTTACTCCACTTGCTCTGAGATTCCTCACGACTCTGTTAAGTGTTAACATACTTCAGAAATTTAGAAACTCAAGGTGTCTGACATGAACCATATTAATCTCATCGAATATTCCAGATTATTACTCAAATAATTCAACGAAATCTGTCAAGAATGATCTTAGAACATAGAACAGTACAGCACAGAACAGGCCCTTCGGCCCACGATGTTGTGCCGAGCTTTGTCTGAAACCAAGATCAAGCTATTTTCTCCCTATCATCCCGAAGTACTCCATGTGCCTATCCAATAGCTTCTTAACTGTTCTGAAAGTTTCTGACTCCACTATACCTGCAGGCAGTCCATTCCACACCCCAACCACTGTCTGAGTAAAAACCCTACCTCGGACCTCCTTCCTATATCTCCCACCACGAAAACTATAGTTATGCCCCCTTGTAATAGCTCCATTCACCCGAGGAAATAGTCTTTGAAGGTTCACTCTATCTATCCCCCTCATCATCTTATAAACCTCGATCAAGTCTCCTCTCAACCTCCTCCGCTCCAAAGAGAAAAGCCCAAGTTCCCTCAACCTTTCCTCATAAGACCTACCCTCCAAACCAGGCAGCATACTGGCAAATCTCCTTTGCACTCTTTCCAGTGTCTCCACATCCTTCTTGTAGTGAGGTTACAAGAACTGCACACAATATTCCAAATGTGGTCTCACCAAGTCCTGTACAGTTGCAGCATAACCCCACGGCTCTTAAACTCAAACCCCCTGTTAATGAACGCCAATACACTATAGGCCTTCTTCACAGCTCTATCCACTTGAGTGGCAACCTTCAGAGATCTCTGGATATGAACCCCAAGATCTCTCTGTTCCTCCACATTCTTCAGAACCCTACCTTTGACCCTGTAATCCACATTTAAATTTGTTCTACCAAAATGAATCACCTCGCATTTGTCAGGGTTAAACTCCATTTGCCATTTCTCAGCCCAGCTCTGCATCCGATCTATATCTCTTTGCAGCCTACAACAGCCCTCCACCTCATCCACTACTCCACCAATCTTGGTGACATCAGCAAATTTACTGATCCACCTTTCAGCCCCGTCCTCTAGGTCATTAATAAAAATCGCAAAGAACAGAGGACCAAGCACTGATCCCTGTGGCACTCCGCTGGTAACCGGTTTCCAGTCCGAAAATTTTCCATCCACCACCACCCTCTGTCTTCTGTTAGATAGCCAGTTACCTATCCAATCGGCCAACTTTCCCTCGATCCCACAGATCCTTACTTTCTTCATAAGCCGACCGTGGAGGAATTTATCAAAAGCCTTACTAAAATCCATGTATATGACATCAACTGCACTAACTTCATCTACACATTTAGTTACCTCCTCAAAAAATTCTATCAAATTTGTGAGGCAAGACTTGCCCTTCACAAATCCATGCTGACTATCCCGGATTAAGCTGCATCTTTCTAATTGGTCGTAAATCCCACGTCTCAGGTCATTTTGTGCAATTTTTTGATCAGGATACTTTTTTGCGGTGTAAGTTTGATTTTGGCTTCGTATGGGCATTCTCTTCTCAATTATGTAACAATTATTTCACAATTTATTGTTGCTCGCTGCTTTAGCAGAATTGTCTGCTTTCAATTCTGCTCAAGGCCTCTACTGATGTAAGCACAACATGCCTCAGACGATGCTGTTCCAAAACAAATAAGTAAGGGAGCATTTTAGAGTTGTAAGTTTTAGATCCGACTTAAAGATAACCAAATCATTCAGTTAGTTTATTAGGAGAGATGATCGTCTTTGACTGATCACACCAGCCTCATACTATATAACTCAGTTGATCTCCGTTGAAATAATTTCAAAGTCCTCGATCGAAATTGTTGAAAATTGATTGATCTCAATCAGGAATTCCTCGTCCATTTGATGGCAATCTTTAATTGGCAACCTGATAATTAGGGCAGGAGACCAGAAAGGTTGATTTCAGGTGATCATGCAGGAAGAGATAATTTCATTGAGGTTAAGGGAGAGGATTGCAGATCTTAGGGCCCAGTTAACTGAAGGCAGGAGAGAGTTGGAAATTAGCAAATGCGAGGTTTAGATGATTGCTTTTGAGATGGATTGCATATATTCATTGTGGGAGGGAGCGGTGAAACAGTCAGGAGTGTTGGGCCGCTATCGGTGTGGCATCAGAACTCCAGAACGAATTTTAATATGTAAAGGTAGCTGAGGCATGGATTGTTGTTCAGAAAAATGAAAAACACGCATCTTTTCAACTTTGCAGATTTATGAAAGGTGGCACCTGCCCTTCTTTCATAGAGTCATGGAACTTATGCAGTGCAGAAGGAGACCATCGAGTCTGCACCAACCACAATCCCACCACGGCGCTGCAAACCCACATATTTACCCTATTAATCTCCCTGATACGAGGGTTAATTTAGCATGACCAATCAATCTAACCCGAACATCTTTGGACTGTCGGAGGGAACCGGAGCACACAAAGTAATCCCACTCAGACACCGGGAGATCGTGCAGACTCCCCACAGACCCTGGGCAGGAATTGAACCCGGGTCCCTGGCGCTGTGAAGCAGCAGTGCTAACGGCTGTGCAACAGTGCCGCTCATGTCACTGGTCAGCGAGGGACCTACGAAGATGTATGGAGGACGGGAGCACTCCAAACAGACAGGGAAACAAAGGCGGAATGGATCCAGGGCTACTTGGCGTTGTGAGGCATCAATGCTGCTCCCCCCCCCCCCCGCCCCCGCGCCCCAATGCCGCCACACCCCGCCCGTCCACCGTGCACCGTGCCAGCCCTAATGTCTTTGAGAATTCGGCCAGTTTGTTGAACATTTGCGCTACAGGTAATATATTGGAGGTTATACATAGGATTTTGACGTCCACTATAAGAGTGCGTGAATCCTGGATATTTCAACAATTCAAGGAGGACGAGTTGATCGACCATATCGTCTGCATGATTCCACATTCGTGCATGGCTTGGTGCAAGTAGATGATCAGGATTGTCAGGAGCACCACATCCAGACCTGCACGAATGTGCCGCTATTTGAGGTCCTTCTATCTGACCAGTGACATGAGCTGTTCAGTGGCACAGTGGTTAACACTGACACCTCACAGTGCCGAATTCTCCACCAAATCCTCCTTCGCACTGAGTCCTCCATTGACCTGTTCTTTCTCCCCATAGTTTGTAATTTCCGAAGAGATTATTATCTGTTCTTGCCCCTGCAATCCTGATTCACAATCCCAAGCAGATGCCATCCCTGCAGGAATTGGCGCCGGGGGGAATAAGACCTTCCGTTTCTGAAATTTCCTTCAACGCTATCAGTTTAAATATCATAAAAGGCCAGTTTCGGACACGGCTTGGGAGATGGGGATTTATTTTAATTTCATTGTTTGGGTTGAGTCAACTGCAGTTTGCGATTAATTTCGGAGAGTCAATCATGCAGGAAATTGCTGGATCGGTCAGGTCAGAAGAACGAACATACTGCTGTGGATGTGTTAATACAATAGAATGCAGAAGAGGACCCACGGCCCATAGAGCCTGCACCGACATGCGGGAAACACTTCAAATCCCACCTCATCCGATCCACCATATATGCTTGAATATTATGATGTGCCATTTGCCCATCCAGATACGTTTTTAAAGGATGTGTTCATAGATTTACTATGTTTTCACAAAATGCACAAAATCACGATTCTTACCCAGGAGCAGTTGCCAGCTGCCATCTTTATAATGCATCGCCACTACTTAGCCTCGAGTAAACAGGTTGTATATTTTTAAATTGAAGTTTCTCTTTGTCTTCTCTACGTTTTGAGAATTGCAGCGCTTAATGCTTTATAAATGCTAAATTTGTAAATCAGGCCTATTATTACTCGACATCAAATGAGGTCCATATGATTGTTCAGTTAGTACCTGACAACGCTCTGTCGTCTAGTTCAGTTTAGTGCGATTGTCATTTACTTGATTCAGATTTGAAATGTCATCTTATTCATTCATAATGACCTCTCAAAGGTCCCATTTCATAACCAAATAATTTGACAAGATTACGAGAGTTACTGGTTGAAAAGGTTATTCACCTACCTCTGACGATCACACCTCGGCGACTTTTAAGCAGAGGGCCTTGTTCTGATTTCGCTCCATTCAATCGCGAGCTGAGATTTCATAAACTCGAGACAAATACAGCCTATATATCTCCATTACACGTTTGTGTTTATGTGACAAAAATAATATATTAAATCAATATATCTAAGGGTAGATTTCGTAGGTTGCATTAGGAGCGTGGTGAAATGAATTCAACCCTGAACACCTGTACATTTATTCCACAGAGTCACACGGATCCCAAACTGATTTATTTTTCTCAGCAGTTAAAGGTAGCTGTCTTATTTATTCTCTCTTTTACATCAAAGTTAATAACTCCCACCTCGCTATCTCTTGACACAAAAGGGATTGTAGAATTGTAGAAGGAAAGAAAATGCAATAAAAATGATGAAACAGAACAAACATATCACCAGGTAGCTCAGTCTTCTATTATATAAACCTTATGAAGCGGATTTAAATCATAGGAAATATATTAACTCAAACTGGCAAATTGTGCTCCATGAACTTTAATACAACTTGCAGAATGCAGCAGATATCCCGTTTGTAATCTCTGCGTTACTGAAATTTGCATTTTGCAGCACATTTTGATATTGTGCGAACGGATGTGTCCGCAGTTGTTGAATATATGTATCATTTCTTTTTTTGCATCGTCCTTGTCTTCATGCTTGCTTATATGCATGTGCTACAATGAGGACTTTCATCTGTATAATAATCATCAATATATGTTACATATCAGATTCGGCTCCTATTTGCTTCGTTATTTCTCTTTAATGCTGTTGCGGGATTTCTTTTTTATGTCCCGCTTGTCACTGTATTTCCTACTTTGTTCCCTTCAAGTCAACAGACAAAGTCAGAAATCGTTTTCCAACGGTGGTTCTTTTTATAGCTATACTACTGTGGAAGATTGTCAAGGTCAGCCAGATGCAGAATACAGGAATACACAATCAGGTATAGTTTCGATTCGATTCCAAACAATTAACATTAACGAAGTGCGGTGTCGGAACTAATGCTGTCCACTCACAGCTATTGATTCAGGTGACATCATGCATGAAATGCAAATGATAAACTCCAATCATTACCATCGTTCACAAGATCAATTGTAATATCTACTCACAGTGGAGCACCATGTCAGCACCCGAACTAATTATGTTTACAAGGAATTATTGATGTCCCAGTTTGTCTCTGTGGAATATCATTCCCTCCTGTATTGTCCAGATGCCTGATTTAATGAATTATCTCAGAATCAGGGCTTTAATGATTATCTGTGTCAAACTTTATAAAGACCATTTGCGTATCTCCAAACAGCTGCTGTGATTTTGAAACTTGTGTGAATTTAATCCTTTCAAAAGCCTGACATTTCGCCATCATCCAATGGGTGACATCAGGCAGAAGCTTGAACAATGTGTGCGGTGCGACAGGTTGAACTCAAGTGAAAGGTCATTTGGAAGGGAGAGGAATCCGGAGAAGGAGAAGGAACTGGGCGACGGGAAAGTGGAGCAGCCGTTGAATGGAATGAGTGTAAGGATGAGGGTTGCTGAAGACTTATGTCCTGTCCTGGTGCGAGACAAGATGAACTGTCAAATATGAAGTGAGTGTTGCCGCTGGGGACATGTGGGTACTCAAACTTTTAATTGATGCAAGGGAGCAGATTATGGATAGGTGGGCTAACAATGGCAGTGGGCAGTTGTTATGGGTTGAAGGAGTTCAGTGTTCCGTCGGGGCTAGGAATGCGATGAATGACAGGTCGGCTCGCCAATTTGTTATCATGGACCGGGATATTCTGCTGTCCAATCGCTGCCATGTTGTGTGACTATGCGAAAGGGGAACCGGACATTTGGAGTGGAAACTTGTCTTTGATTGTTCAGGAGCTAATTTCCTCCTTTATTCTTTGTGTTCATATTGGCTGGTTGAAAGGTCACCCATCGAATAGGAAAGGGTGATGCTGGGAATGCATAAATCCTGATGTGATTTGATGAGGTTTCTGGAGGAAACGCTGAATAATTGGTCAATGGAAAGATATGACACCTCACAGATTATCATAGAATCCAAAAGTTCAGAAGGAATTAATCAGTCCCATCAATTCTGCGCTGATCACAATCCCACGATGGCCCTCTCCCCATAATCCCATTTACCCTCGCTCGTCCCTCTGACACTAAGGGACAAGTTAACATGGTCAAGCAACCGAACCCGCAAAATTTAGACTGTGGGAGGAAATCGGAGCATTCGGAGGGAACCCACACCCGGAGAGAATATGCAGACTCCACACCAGCAATGAAATATATCAAGAATCGAACCCAGTCCCTGGCAGTGTGAGGCAGCAGTGTGACCCAATGTGCGACCGTCCCGCCCCTAACTGTTGTTGTTGTACTCCTGTTCAGTTTGTGCGGAAGTGAAGTGGGCTAGTGGACAGCTGAATTGGCCAGTGGGAGGGTGGTGATGCGATAGTTGAGAGGAAGGGAAGAATGGTGAGTTCCTTATTCAGATCCTTATCCATTTCTGAAAGTAATTTGTTAAACCAATAGTTCAGAACAGTGGAATCGCCATCCTGTTTCGATCTTAACAGTCTTCTCGCCCTGCATGTTTTCCTAGTGACGGCCGGGAGATTTTGTTTAAAGCAAGAGACAGAGTTCAAAGCTGCTATATAAATATAGGGTCACGCCAACAATTCCTTGATACTATTGGGGCAGGAATATGCCCTATCCTGCAATGATATTGCAAAACCAAGCCCACGTTCCGTTAATAGAGTGGTAACCACTTCCATGATCTGTTACAATAGTTTTAACCCCTTTCACATTATGTCACCATAGTGACAACGCAGTACCTCCTCCATTTGCATGACATAGGAACATAGAAAAGCTACAGCACAAAACAGGCCCTTCGGCCCCACAAGTTGTGCCGAACATACCCCTACCTTCGAGGCCTATCTGTAACCCTCCATCCTATCAAGTCTCATGTACTCATCCAGGAGTCTCTTAAAATACCCTCCAGCGTTTGCCTCCACCACCACTGACGGCAGCCGATTCCACTTGCCCACCAACCTTTGTGCGAAAAACGTTGCGCTAACATTTCCCGTGTACCTACCTCCCAGCACCTTAAACCTATGTCCTCTCGTAGCAGCCATTTCCACCCTGTGAAAAAGCCTCTGAGAGTCCACCCGATCTATGCATCTCAACATCTTCTATACCGCTATTAGGTCTTATCTCATCCTACGCCTCTCCAAAGAGAAAAGACCGAGCTCCCTCAGCCTATCCTCATAAGGCATGCCACTCAATCCAGGCAACATCCTTGTAAATGTCCTCTGCACCCTTCCAACCTTTTCCACATCCTTCCTGTAATGAGGCGAGTGGAATTGAGCACAGTACTCCAAGTGTGGTCTGACGAGGGTCTTATATAGCTGCATCATTATCCCCGGACTCCTAAACTCAATCCCCCGATTGATAAAGGCCAGCACAACATACGCCTCTTAACCACCTCTTCCACCTGCGGGGCCGATTTGAGAGAACTATGGACCCCGACCCAAGGTCCTTCTGATCCCCTCCAGTACTAAGAGTCTTTCCCTTTATATTGTACTCCTTCACCCCATTTCACTTACCAAAATGGACCACTACGCATTTATCTGGGTTGAAGTCCTTCTGCCACTTCTCCACCCAGTCTTGCATCCAATCTATATCCCTCTGTAACTTCTGACATCCCTCCAGGCTATCCACAACACCACCAACCTTCGTGTCGTCGGCAAACTTACCAAACCATCCCTCCACTTCCTCATCCAGGTCATTTATGAAAATGACAAACAGCAAGGGCCCCAGAACAGATCCCTGGGGCACACCAGTGGTGGCCGAACTCCATTTAGAAAAAGACACATCTATACCCACTCTGCCTCCTTTGGGCAAGCCAGTTCTGCATCTACAGGGCAGCAGCCCCTTGGATCCAATGCCCTCTCACCTTTTCTAGAAGCCTTGCATGGGGGGACCTTATCGAACGCCTTGCTAAAATCCATATAAACCACATCAACGCTTTTCCTTCGTCAATTTGTTCAGTCACATTTTCGAAGAACTCCACCAGACTCCTAAGGCACGATCTGCCTGTGAGAAAGCCATGCTGAGCATGCTTGAGCATACTAAACCGCTCTAAATGCTCATAAATCTTGTCCCTCAGGATCTTCTCCATCAGCTTCCCAACCACTGAGGTTAGACTCACAGGTCGGTAATTTCCTGGGCTATCCCTATTCCTCTTCTTGAAAATAGGAACCACATCCGCAATCCTCCAATCCTCGGGCACCTCTCCCGTCACCATCCACGACGCAAAGATCATTGCCAGAGGCTCTGAATTCTCTTCTCTACCCTCCCACAGTAACCTGGGGTACATCCCATCTGGACCCGGTGACTTATCTATCTTGATGCCATTCAATGATTCCAGCACAACCTCTTTCTTGAAGTTCACATACTCAATCTTTTCAGTCCACCGCAAGCCCGCAGTACATCCACCCTGGTCTTTCTCTTCTGTGAAAACCGAGGCAAAATACTCACTGAGCACCTCTGCCATTTCTACTGGTTCCCCGCCTTCACCTTTTATAGAAACCTATTCCTTCACGTCTCATCCTTTTACTCTTCACATATTCATAGAACGCCTTCGGGTTTTCCTTATTCCTACCTGTCAAGGCCTTCTCGTGACCCCTTCTGCCTCTCCTAATTTCCTTCTTGATTACCTTCCTACAAGCCGCATACTCATCTAGATCCCTATTTTCGCCAAGCTCTCTGAAACTTTTGTATGCTTTCCTTTTCTTCTCGATTAGGTCCCGCACAGCTTTCGTGCACCACGGTTCCTTCAAGCTACCAACACCTCCCTGTCTGCTCGGAACGTTGTCCTGTGGAACTCTAGACAGACATTCATTGCGAAACTGCGACCTCTCTTCATTACATTTTCCCGAGAATACCTCCTTCCAATTTACTGCTCTAATTTGCTGCGTTATGTCTTCATATTTCCCCTCACTCCATATAACCGCTGTCCTAGCTTGCCTGATGCTCTCTTTTTCCAATGCAAGCAGAAAGGAGATGGAGTTATGATCGCTGTCCCCAAGATGCTCTCGCAAAGAGAGATCTGACATCTGTCCAGGTTCATTGGTCAGTATCAGACCAAGAACAGCCTCTTCTCTTGTCCACATGCTGTGTTTGGAAACCATCCTGAACACACCAACCGAACTCCGCCCCATCCAATCCCCTTACGCTAGGGATATTCCAATCTATGTTGGGAAATTAAAGTCTCCCATCACAACAACTTTGCCATTACTGCATCTAGCCAGGTTCTGTTTCCCTATCTGCTCCTCCACCTCCCTGTTACTATTGGACGGCCGAGAGAAAACTCCCAGCAAAGTGATCGACCCCTTCCCACTCCGAACTTCCACCCACAGAGACTCTGTGAACAATTCCTCCACAGCATACACCTTCTCTACAGCTGTGACACTATCCCTGATCAGCAGTGCCACTCCACCCCGTCTCTTGCCTCCCTCCCTGTCGATCCTGAAACATCTGAATCCCGGGACCTGGAGTATCCAGTCCTGTCCCTGAGACATCCAAGTCACCGTAATGGCCACCACATCCCACTTCCAGGCATTGATCCACGCTCTGAGTTCATCCCCTTTATTCACTCTACTCCTGGCAAGATAGTAGACACATCTCACTCCTTTGGATTGAACTCACCCTTGCTATATCCCCCGTCCATCCTCCCTCTTGCACTGTCTATAACCCCTCTCTCACTCCCAGTCACCTCGTCTCGATCCCCTCCCCCCAACCTATCTTGTTTAAACTCTCCCCAGTAGCCCATGACGAAAGTAACTGTTTGTAACTGTGATATCAAAAACGTAAAGTTTACAAATTGTCATCGATTCAATACTGCTTTTGATCGAATGAATTGAACAATTGAAGCAAATGGGTTCTTGAACGTTTTCTTCAGCTGCTCTCTGAACCGAGTTTGGGTCACGGCATAAATCGCAGTATTTGTATAGCAACTCAGCAGCTGCAGCATATATCCAAGTTCACAAACAAACCAATCCAGATACAGAGACCAATACCCGACAAATGAAATTCTATTGCCTATTAAATAAAGCATTAATGTTGACCATAAACAGATGAAATTGGCGGAAAGAACAAAGAGTAAAATTATAGATTTCCTTCGACTCTCCATCTCTGGATCCCTGGGATTCACATTACGGTTGTTCGCACGGAATCTCCTGCGAGCTCGGCTGCTCACTATGATATGTCTGACAGTGAAAGCATTGAGCAGCAGAATCAGCACAAATGGGACGCCAGGAGTTAGTATTACAAACAGGAATTCAATTCCGACCCAGATAGGGGAATCCAGAACAGTCCTCGTTACATCACAAAACCAGGGCGTATTCCCCAGCAGGTACGAACCTGTGAGCATGAAATAGTAGGTGATGTTCTTCAAAAGGCTCAGCACAGTCACCGTTCCAAGAATCACAGCTGCTGTTGTTTTGGTGCAACATTTATCCTTTAGTTTCTGACAACAAATGGCCACAAATCGATCAATGCTGAAAGTGACGGTGAACCAGACGCAGCAATCGGTGGCTGCGTCAAGCAGGACGGCGTGGATATTACACACGGGGATGGAATATAAGAAAATAAAGTTTTCGTAATAAACAATGGGAATGTGTCTCAAAATCAGATCGAGGATGACAACAAATAAATCCGCCACTGCCATGGCCACTAAGTAACGAGTGACACATTTGGAAAGACCACATTTTCCACGTTTTAGAATCCAGATCGTCACTGAATTAACTGAAAGGAAGAGGAATGGACATTGTGATTATCCATCAGACTGGGAGCAGTTATTCGATTAAACGAGGACAAAGTGAGACCTTATAATATTAAAGTAAATGCAGTGTTTTATTGCAGATGAAAGAACAGATTGGATGCGCTATGACGAGGGTGAAGGGCGATGCTCTTTTTTGACAATTCTAAGGAGCAAGAAACTGAAATAATGTGGAGTTAGTTATGGTGGGCGAGCCACCGCTAACGGTGGGACTGGGGCCGTGTGGTTGACGGTTTTGTCAGTGGGCACTGAGCTGACTGCGCAGACCAGAAGGAAAATGGGGATGAATTTTGATGGAGAGTATTTTGGCGAAACCTCGGCGAAGGTGGGAGCCAATGCAGGAAACATTATGAAAAAGAAAGGAAGAATAACTCAGGGGAGGTTATGGCATTCTCCAGAATAAATAATAGAACAGTGTGTTTGGAAAGGCTGAATGAATCTAACTTCAAGCACAGCAAGTATGGAGATGACAATGAGTGGCGGGGGGCGGGGGGGGGGCGTCGGCTGAGGCAGGACTGAGCATCTTGTATTTCAATGCACGCAGAGCATGCAATGATGCATGCATCGTATTTCAATGCATGCATCAGGCTGATGAGCTTATTTCACAGAATGAAATTTTTAGGGATGATGAAGTGGACATCAAAGAGACGTGGCTTCAAGGGGATCAGGGCTGGCTGGTAAATATTCAGGATGCACATCCTGCTGAAAAGACAGGCAGATGGGCAGAGGAGGCGCGGTTGCCATGTTGGTGAGGAATGAAATTATGTCGGTCGAAAAAATGACTTAGGGTCAGAGTAAGTATAATCTGTATGGATAGATTTGAGGAAGCGCAACGGTACTAATACAACGATGAGAGTAATGTACAGGCTTCTGAGAAGTAATCAGAATGTGGGACACAAGATCTACAAAGAGATAAAAATGCTTGTAAGAAAGGTCAGTTTACAGTGATCAGGGGTGGATTAAGAGTGCAGGTGGATTGGGAAAATCAGGTTTGTAGTAGATCCTAAGACAAATAATTCATGGAATGCCGACGAAATGGAGTTCGGAGCAGCTTCTGGGACAGCCGACCAGGAAACAGGCAATTCTGGATTTCGCAATGTGCAATGATGCCGACTTGATAAATGAGCTTAAGCTGAAGGAACTCGAGGGAGGCATTGAAGATAGTATGATAAAATTCACCCTGCAATTGAAGTGGAGGAAGCTGGAATCAGACACTACGGTGGAACAGTTGAATAAAAATGACGACAGAGGCATGATTGTGGGGCTGGCCAGAGTTGATTGGGAGACTAGCCAAGCTGGAACGAATTGGAACAACAATGGAAGGAGTTTCTGGGGTTAATTCGGGTGAAACAGCGAAATATAATCCTGACGAAGAAGAAGGATACTAAGTGGAGGGCGATTCAATCAGGGCTGATGAGGGAAGTCAGGAACAACGTAAAAAACAAAAGAGAGAGCACACAATGTGGTGAGGATTTGTGGGAAGCTAAGGTATTGGGAAGCCTTTAAAAATCAACAGAGGAAACCAAAAAGGAATACGTAGGAGAGGATGAAATATGAGGGTAAGCTAGCCAGTCATGTTGGAGAACATTGCAAGACGCTTTTTTACAGGTATATAAAGTGTAAGAGAGAAACAGGAGTAGAATTTGGACAACTGAAAAGTGTCACTGGAGAAGTGGCAATGGGAAATAAATTAATGGTGGATTAACTGAATAGGTATGTTGTGTCAGTCTTCACCGTGGGAGACACAAGTGACATTCCACAGATTGAAGAGAGTCAAGGGAAGGCATGAGATTGGTCATTACGAAGGTGAAAATGCTAGGGAAGCTGAGGTGAAATAAAATGTCTGGACCAATGGACGACACCCAGAGTTCCAAAGTGATTGCTGCCGCGTTCGTTGAGGTTTTCATGGTAATCTTTGAGGGATGTCTCGAGTCAGGGATGTCCTGGACGACCGGAAAATCGTTCGTTCGTCACGCACATTTTAAAAAGGGAGAGAGGCAAAAACGATAACTTACCAGGCGGGGTTGGGATGACCTACGTCGTTGGTAAGATTTTAAAGCCTGTTTTTAAGGATCAGATTTCTGGGAACCGGAAGCGCATAGTAAACGAGAGCGATTCATACATGGTTTCAGGAAAGGAAGGACATGTCTGACAAATTTGTTACAATTATTTGAGGAATGACGAACAGTTAAACCAAGAAATGGCTGTTACTTTCTTGGATTTCCAAAAGGACTTTGACAAGGTAACACTCAGGATGCTGCCGAGTAAGATAAGAGCCCATGGTGTTTGAGGCAAAATACTAGCATGGCTCGAACCTTTGCTGACTAATAGAAGGAACAGAGTCTGTATAGTGGAGTCATTTTCAGTATGGCAGCTGGTAGCCAGTTGATTTCTGCAGGGGTCAGTGTTCAGACCACAACTTATCACTGGAAATATCAGTGAACTCGACGATGGACCTGACAGCATTTGGTTATATTTGCAGGTGTTGCAAAGACAAGTGGAGGAGCAGGTAACATGGAGGCGTGGGAAAACATGCAGAATGACTTGTAAAGGTTATGGTAGTGGGCAAAGAATTGGCAAATAGAATATAATGTGTGAAAGCGTGAGGCTATGCATGTTTGGAGGAACAATACAGGCGTAGACAATTTCTAAACAAGGAGGTAATTTAGAAACTGGAAGCACAAAGGGAGTTGGGAATCCTAGTTCATGATTCTCTTGAAGTTCACTTGCAGGCTGAGTTGGTTTTCAGGCAGGCTAAAGGAATGTTGCTACTCACTTCGAGAGGACTAGGATACCAAATAAGGGGTGTAATGCTGGGGATTTATAAGGCTTTGTTCAGAACAAATTTGGAATCTGCAAGCAACTCTGGGCCCTGTATCTAAGGAAGGATGTTCTGTTCTTGTAAAGGATCCAGAGGAGGATCATTAGAATAGTGATCCTCCTTCTGTGCTGTATTGTTCCTTGGTCTTTGTTTGTCCAGTTAATAAAACGCTTGATATATGAAGACAGTTCGATGTCACTGGATCTGTATTTGATGGGGTGCAGAAGGAAGATGGAGATCTCATTGAAACTTAGAGAATACCGAAAAGCCTGGATGGAGTCAATGTGTGGAAGATGTTTAATTTCAACAGTGCATTTTGTTTTCCTCACATTCTAATCCATTGTTCTAACATTGCAATCCATTTCCTCACTTTCTAGTCTTTCGTTCACACAGTGTAATCAATTTTCTTTCACATTCTAATCCATTGTTCTATCATTCCAATTTAAAATTCTCAAAATTTGCACACTGCCCCGACATGTGATTGACTGTTGCTTCATTCTATGTTCCATCTAATGTAAGACATTCATAAAGAATCCATAATTTTATTCCGTTCTCCTGATCTATGCTCCATGGCGAACTCATCTGTACATTCAACGTCCGAAGCGAATTACTGATTTATTCAATACTCTTTTAAGGAACGTGCAGGCGAAGTTTGAAACCACGTAAGTAAATATGTGGGGATAGGGCCTGGGTGAGATTGTGGTCGGTGCAGACTCGATGGGCCGAATGGCCTCCTTCCGCACTGTAGGGTTTCTATGATTTCTATGATTTCTACGTGGCGTGAGGCAGATGTTTTATTGTGGAGCTGGCAATTGCTGCACGGTTAGAAGACAGATTGTGAAAGACATTCTTCCACCTCTGCTGTTGAGATATTGAGATTGAGATAATATAAAAATCTCGATCATTATCTATTGAGGCTTGAGATCAATGCAAAATCATTGGACCAGCAGCGCAGATTAAGAAGCATTTTCAACACAGTGGTTTCCAACTTTGAAAGCAAACAAATAGAATAATTGGAACAAATATGGAGTTAAGCGTGGCTCATATACTTACCAGGGACACCAACAATAGCAAGAATGGGATAGTAACCCCCTTGAATAACCAGAAGCATATAAAATACCCGGAAAGCAATTGACATCTGGTCATATTCGCTGGAAAGCTCCTCAAGCGCCCAAAGGAAGTTCCTGTCTGTTGCTTCAATATTCCTATAAATTGTTCTGATATTCCGATCCAGTGTTGTAATATTCCAATCGATTGTTCTCAGATTCTGGCCCATTTGTCGTAACATTCGACTCTATTGCTCTCTGATTTTGGTCAATATTTTTGGAGAATTGCAATGTATAATACAAACGTGCCGAACTATCGTTATATAGTTAGAGTGTGTTGTTCTCAGATTCCGATCACTTGACTTAAAATTCCTAACTCTTATGGTCAGATTCGAACTATTATTGGAACTTTACAATCGCCCTTGTTTTGCATCCGAATCGACGGCTCTCAGATTCTGATCCACCGTTACATTCCTACTGTCTTATTTACAGCTAGTGAACTTTGCTCCCTTGATCTCTCAGGCTGCTGATGGCTGACAATGATGCATCTGCACTTCTGCGGGCATCAGATACAGCAGGTTGAAAGCGATTTTTAAACTAGAAGATGGAGAGTCTCTAGTGGCACAATTAGATCGATGGAGACTATTATTCATTCCAGGCGCCAAATAAACTCGTTCAGTGAACTCATTTTTTTCAACATTTTTTATGTTAATAATATGGTAGATAATTTGGGGATTTTAATGGGAATACTTCTTTAAAACAACCGAGGGACTGACCTTTTTTTTCACCCTCCATTAGATATAATAGTGGCGCAACTGGACTGGATATCTGTGAAGGAGAGAGATCTAACTGTAACTCAGTAATCTCAGTGGAAAATTGGGGGACACATTTGTAGATTATGTTCCTTGAGAAAAGATACATGGCCTGGAAAGACAGATGTTACAATGAAAAACCTTCCTGGCTATTTTAATAGAAACACGTGGCTGATAGAATTCATGGTGTGGTCTGTTGCAGTGCCGGCAAGGGTCACTGTGGTTGAATTGTGTGGATTTATTATGATAAGTCATACATTAATGCAGTTAATAAAGAAACTGGAAGACATGGACCCAATGGATTATGTGGAACTGGCAGCCATATTTCCGAGAGAAGTCGAGATGAAATGTTCTTCATTCTGACGTGCAGTATGTCGTATCTGTTATTTGAATCGGTTTCGTCATTTGCAAATACAATAATAACATTAACTTTTGTAAAGTGACATCATTTTGACAACCGTTGATAACAGGGGTTCGAGAAAAAGAGACACCATCACGAATAATAGTGTTTCTACGAAGGCATATTTTGGTGGAACAGATGGATACCTCCGAATGTGAGCAGATAGGAGGACACATTTCGGAGGAGGAATAATGTGCTTTGGTTTGTATTTTTTTAAATTATTGACACGTGTATAAATATACAGGGAAACGTATTGCTTATTGTCCGCTTTACAGGATGCGGACACTTAATGAAAACTAACTGGGAGTATCTTAAATAGAGCACAGCAACATAGTGGAGTTTTATATATGTTTATATCTGTAGCGTACATATCTGTGAGAGAGAGACTGAGAGAGGGGGGGCGGGCGAGGGGAGAGAGAGAGAGAGAGAGAAAGGAGAGATAGAGTGTGAGAGAGGGAGAGTGCGTGAGAGAGTGAGAGAGAGAGAGAGAATGAGAGAAAGAGAGGGGGAGAGTGAGAGAGTGAGTGAGAGAGAGATTGGTTATGTGCGTTAATGCGTGAACTGATAAGTTTATGCACGTAAATACGCTTCAGTGAGGGGGAGAGATGCAAGTGGGTGTAGATGTGTGTGCGTGAGAGACTGGCAGGTGAACCTGCGCCAGTATAGCGGGGAGTTCAGAGTATGAGCGAGTACATATCTGTATGTGATGGAAAGAAGAATGTGTCAGAGGCTTGTTTGTTTATGACTGTGTTTGCTTTTCTTTGTATGTTAGTTTTTTATGTTACTCACCTGATGAAGGGGCAAAGTTCGGAAATCTCGTGCTACCAAATCATCCTGTTGGACTTGACCCTGATGTTGTGAGACTTCTTACTGTGCATGTTGGGATGTATGCGTTTTCTGCCTCTGTAATTATGTGTATGTGTGTTTGTGTCTGCGTGCGGGTGTGTGTGTGTGTGTCTGTGTGTGTGTGTGTGTGTGTTATGTGTGTGGATGTGTCTCTGCATGTGTGCATGTGAGAGTGTCTGTATGACAGGGGGTCTGGATGTTGCTTGTGAGCGGCTGTGTGAGTGTGAGTGTACTTTAGCGTTTCTGTGTTTCTAAGTGTGCATACATGGTGTATATATGTCCCCCTCATTTTGTCTACATTTTTGTCCCTATGTTGGGTGTGTGTCTTTTTGTGCGTCGGTGAACGATAGAATGTGGCTGTATGAATGTCTGAGTTTGTGTTTATGTGTGTCTCTCCTCTCCTCTCTCTCTTTATCTCCATTCCATTTAGTGGCTCAGTGTCCGTATTTCTAATTTAGCCAAAATTATCAACAGCCTTTGTTTCACAACATGTTCAAGGCACTGTATGTCTCCTACGGCTGATTCAATTTCATGAATCCTCAATTCGCCAGGGTAACATGTGTTTAAGATGCCCAATGAACGTTTCACCCTGACCAACGTCCTGCAACAGCATTTGTCTTGTTTTTTTGTCTACTAAAACCACGCTTGTACAGGTAAATCTATCGTACTCGGCCTATGTTCATTACCTCAGTGTAGGTCTTCTTGGTTCCTTTGACATCCCAATGCCTGAATGTACATATATTGATAAACAATTTCTAGATAGAATTTTTTTTATAGAATCCCTCAAATGCAGAAAGAGGCCATTCGGCCCATCGAGTCCGCATCGACCACAATCCCACCCAGGCCGTACCCCCATATCCCTACATATTTACCCACTAATCCCTCTAACTTACGCGTGGGTTTCGTCTGGGTGCTCCGGCTTCCTCCCACAGCCCAAAGATGTGCAGGTGAGGTTGCTTGGCCATGCTAAAATTGCCCTTAGTTTACTGAGATAGATTTCTATTCTATGAAATCTATCTCAGTAAACTAAGGGCAATTTTAGCATGGCCAATCAACCTCACCTGCACATCTTTGGGCTGTGGGAGGAAGCCGGAGCACCCAGACGAAACCCACGCAGACACGAGGAGAATGTGCGAACTCCACACAGACAGTGACCCAGGCTGGGATTCGAGCCCAGGTCCCTGGAGCTGTGAAGCAACAGTGCTAACCACTGCGCTACCTATGACTTAGATCTGGGTTTCCACGACTGAGCAACTGAATAATATCCTTCTCGACATTTGTAAAGGACACAAGGGTCTGAAATTCTTGCTCTTGTTCAGAGTCACGCATTCAATAGATTCAGCAGACACCCTTCACAGGTGTCTATGGCAGGTACTTAATACTCTTCTACTGTCATGTTAATCCAAACAAATATGGACATACTGACAGGCAAAATAGAAACAGAAATACGCAATTCTGCCCGGCGAGCCAGCATCATGCATTAATACGTTCATGGTCAAAATTCTACATTTCCAGTGACACATTCCCATATGTAACAGAAAACACTTGATTCTCTTGTCTGAAAATAAACTATCCATCGCTGCTTTAAAGTCACGTCCATAAGGATTACCGCAAATTTAAAAACAGTGCTGTCAGCATTGAATTGAACCACAAAAGGAAACATGCTTTCCACGTCCACCTTGTCAAGTTCTTCATAATCCTCTATGCTTCAATCCGTTGATTCCTTAATCTTCGAAATTCCAGTGTTCTGAAATAAACTTTTTTTTAGATTTTTTTTCTTTGCGTAACTTGAATGAGGGAACCTCGCGTGAAACACCATGGGCTCACCATCAAACCAAACTTAGAAGTAACATTTGGGGTGTAGTCTCACTTAATACAATACGGCAGAGTTTCTGATCTGATCGTTAACTCAAGAACAGGGAAATATTGAGCAAAGATCTGCAAGAGCCTTCCAAAGCCACAGCCCATCCTTTCTTCAAAATAATTCACAGTCTCTAAGTTTCTTATGTCAAAATAGTGGAACTCATTTATCTCTTAACAAGACTGTGAGAGTTTCTGCAACACATGACCAGCAGTGTGTAAAGATCATAGTTCAGTCTTGGCTTCTCCCGAAGCATTAGGGGATTACAATGAAAATGCTGGCTTTGCCAGTGATGACCACATCGCTTCAAATACTTAAGAAAATCAAATAAACGAAGCAATCGGCATGCTGTGCAATTGTATTTTTATTGTAAGAACGTGATTTTCTTGGATTTTCCACACCAGATCACTCTGTGAAATTGCATCATTTCATGATCACTGAGTCTATTGTGAAAACATTACCCAATCCTTTGCTGACATGCAAGTAGGTTTAAATCGACCCGTTTAGCCATTTGTTCCACATTGCATCGATGTAAGGAATATTACTGGATGTATTCAATGAACTTATTGTCAAGGCTGCCATGGCCGTTTTGATTAGTTTGTGAATATTAAAATGACCCGCAAATATTTCAGTAAATTTTGCAGTGTGCAATCTCCCATTCTGATTTATGTGTGAATATCAAAATACGGTCAAAGCAGATTACCCATATTAAGGGAGATTGGAAAAAAACACTCAGCAGGAAATTGATTCAGTTGGGCGGTACAGTGGTTACCAATCTTGCCTGACAGATCCAGTGACCTGGGTTCGATTCGCGGTTTGGGTTATTGTCGGTGTGGAAATTGCACATTCTCCCAGTGACTGCTTGGTTACCTCTGGGTGCTTCTGTTTCCTCCCACAGTCCAATGATGTGGACGTCAGGTTGATTGACCATGCTAAATTGTCCCGAGTGACTCGGAATGTGTATTTTGTAGGGATTAGCTGGCTAAATGTGTGGGGTTGTGCGGATATGTCCTTGGATTATGTTCAGTGGGGACTGGCTGGGCCGAATGGCCTCAATTTGAACTGTAGGGTTTATATGGCCATTTTGAATCATCATCCAAAATGATTCAACAGTAAGCGCACGCTGTCTCACACATCGGTCCCCAGGTCATGAAGGATTTGGTGTTGACTTGCATTGTTTGCAGTTCAGAACCAAAAGGGTGCCACATTGTTCGATATTAGGCATTCAGAGAGAATTCCCTTCTCCTCGTTCAAATCAGGTCATTGTCTTGTTTGAATTCAGCTGGAATTGGCAGACGTGCATTCACATCAGAAAGTCGACAGTGTAGCTCTGCATGATGCTGACAATCCAATAATGCAGCACTCCCTTACTACTGGAGCTCTGGGCGTTCAGATTTCCTTCAATATTCATCATCTGAAAGTGCAATATTTCCTCAGTACAGACACTCGAAAAATGCAGCAGTCCCTTTGTTCTGGCACGATAATAGTCCAGTAATCCCTCAGTATAATGCAGCACGCTCTCAGTACTGACCCATTGACCCACAGAAAATCCTGCAGTACACAGCTGACAATTTCAGGTTGATTTCGTTCCATCAACTCACGTTCTGATACGAAGCTTTTTATCTGTTTAAGTGTGCATGAGACAAATAAAATTGCCTGCCAAGCGACTCACCAGATGAAGGAGCAGCGCTCTCAAATCTCCCGTTACCAAATATTCCTTTTGGACTTTAAACTGGTGTTGTGAGAATTCTCACTGTGTTTGTGAGGATATATGTGATTTGTGCTTCTATGAATGTGTGTGTGTGTGTGCATGCGTGTTTGGGTGTGTGTGTGTGTGTGAGCTTGTGAGCATGTGTATGCGAGGGGCACTGCATGTTGCTTGTGAACGACTGTGTGAGTGTGTGAGTGTACATCAGTGTTTCTGTGTGTCCATGTTTGCGCACATGGTGTATATTTGTGCCCGTGATTTTGTCTGTATTTCTGTCTCTGTTTTGGGTGTGTCTTTCTGTGCGGAGGTGACTGCTTGTGTCTGAGTTGTCATGTGGTTTCTGTGTATTTCATGTGCATGTGCGAGTTTGTATTTGTGTTTTTGAGAGAAAGGGACAGAGAGAGAGGGAAATGAGTGGACGGCGGAAGAGCGAGGGAGGGAGAGAGCTCCTGCGTCTGGTTAGCATAATGTTCATGTGGAGGTTCCTGGGGTTTTGAGTGTGATTGTCTCTATCTGCGTGTGTACAGGAGTTTGTGTTTGCGGTATTTGCGTGTGCGAATGCATGTATGTGGTGTGTGTTTATGTCCTCCCTGCATGTGCCCGTGTGTTTGCGTGAGTGTGGCGTGTGTTTGTTGGGGAGATGTGTATAAGAAGGAATATGAGTGATTGCCTTTGTTTTTGTATGCAAGTGCATTATTGTATGTGTGGGTGTGTGTGTTTGTGTGTTGTGTTTGTGAATGTATGCCAAAGGTGTCGATGGATGAATCTGTGTTCGTTCCTCTGGGCGATAGAATGTGACTGTATGAACGTCTGTGTGTTTGTTTATGTGTGTCTCTCCATTCTGCTCCCTCTTTATCTGCAATCTATTATTCTAGTCCCTGCAAAAATCACTTGATTATCATTGTTTCCATTGTGCTCCATTGATTATTATATTGTTTTAGGCCGACAAACCTTACTTCACTCCCTGGCCCACTGCTTCCCACTAATTGAAACTTTCCAGCTTATCCCAACCCACACTCTGTTCCCAGTCTCCCTCATAAAGCATGTGTGTACGTACTGTGTGTGTGTGTGTGTGTGTGTGTGTGTGTGTGTGTGTGTGTGTGTGTGTGTGTGTTGCCTGTGCCTGAGTTTGCACGTGTATATGTGTGTGGGGGACAGCATGTGTGGTGTGTGTCTGAGGTTTGTGTCTTTGTGTCTCTGTGTGAGCAACAGCGGGTGCATGAGTGAGTTAGCTTGGGTGCATGGGTCTGTGTCTGCTTGCCTATGAGTGACTGCAAATGTATGTGTGTGTGTGTGCCTGCGTTTGTTTGTTTGCGCCTATCTGTCTGTGTGTGACTGCGAATGGATGAGTGCATCTGTCTATGAGAAGTAGAATGTGTCTGTGTCAGAGTGCGTGCTTGCGCATGTTTATATCTGTGTGTCTGTTCTTCTTACTTTTTACCTCCTTTCAAGTATCAATGCTCGGCCCTTTCAATATTTCCTGATTTGCCCTGTTGTCCCCATTGAGGCTTCTCATTCTGCTATCTCCGCCTTCCATTATGTGTTTCCTTTTGTCACAGGGTAACATTGAGGGAGCGTTGGTTCACCTTTTTCAATCCCGTTAGCATGTGAAAGAGTACAGAGCGCCTGTGTACATGTATCTATATGTGAACAAGACATATGTTTGTGTATGTGTTTCCATGTGTGCGTACATGCGTTCATATGTTTATTCGTGTATGTGTCAATGTGTGCATGTGGGTGCAAGTGTATGCTTCTGAGCGGGAGTACATGTGTGCCCGTATAGATGTGTGTGTTTTGTTTGTCTGTGTGTGTGTGTGTGTGTGTGTGTCTGTTTCTGTGTCTTTGTGTGAACGTGCGTGTGTTAGCGAGTGCTTGATGGGGATTTTGCAGATGAGAGGCTGTTTGTCAGCGATTGTGTGAGTTTGTGAGTGTACTCGAGTGTTTGTCTCTGCTTATGTGTGTGTATGTACGAAAGTATGCTTGTGTGTCTGTGTGTGTACATGTGTTTGTGTGTGCGCCCGCGCTCGTGTGCGACTGTAGATGGGTGATCTACATCTGTGTCTTTTGTCTTAATGTCGCTGTGTGATTAACAGTGTGTGCAGCATTGATCCCTTTGGGTGGATGGGTTTGTGTGATTGAATGTGATGACTGCAAATTCGTTTGTATGTATGTGCATTTCAGCTTGTGTGCGTCTAAATGTATGTGTGTGACTTTGTTTGGCTAAGAGTGTTTGCATGCATCTGTGAGAAAAATAATGTTTTTATATCAGTGTGTCTGCTTGTGTGTTTGGATGTAGGTGCATATGTGCGTGGGGGTCAAGTGTGCATATGTTTAAGAATGTCTCTCCCCACTTCTCCCTCTTCATCTCTCTTCCTGGATTCATGTCCGTGCTCATTCAATTTACTTTACTTTTTGTCTATTTGCTCCATTTATTCCTCTCTGTTCAAACTCTATTTCATACTAATTCCCTCCATACGTCACTGCCTGCCAGTTTGCTTGCCCATTATCACACTTTCTCGTCGCCATAACTGCCTCTCCCTCTCGCTCACCCAGTGTGTATCTGTGTGCGTGTTAATTTCTGTTTATCCTCTCTCCTCCCTCTTCATCTCCCGTATGGTATCACTGAGAGCGTCCAACCATTTTATTGGACCCATCCTTGTTTTTGCCATCGAATGTTCTCTTTGCGATATCTCTTCGACCCCACCGCCCCACATTTGCCACAGTCCCCCACCGAGTGAGCCTTATCCTCTTTTATCTACCACCCTCTCTGTTCCACCACTCCAGTGTGTTTTTGTGTGTCGGTTTCTGTCTCTCTGCATATGTATCTGTGTTTATACGTGCGTGCGTGTGTGTATGTGCGAGAGAGAGGGAGATCGATTAAAAGTGTGTGCATATATTTGGTTGGGTAGAATGTTCTGTGTTTTCGAGCGACTGCAATAATGTTTGTGTGTGTGCATTACTGCAAGTGTGTGTGTTGGTGCACATTTGTGAATACTTGTATCTGGGTGAGTTATTGTGTGCACAAGTGTCTGAATATATATTTAACAATGGACGCTGCAGTTTGTATATATTCCTGTGTATTTTTTTGCGTCACTGTCCTCCCTTCTCCCTGTTTATCTCTCATCTGCCATTTAAACCCGAGGCCATGCACTCTTCGCGCTTTGATATCTGTTTTTTCCATTGATTTATCCCTCGAACAACTCCCTATCACCCTTGTTCCCATCAACTATACTACCGTACAGGGTGCTCCCGTTTTTAACCCTTTCCCTCCGCCGCTCCTGCCTCTGCCTCGCTCTCATCCTGCTCTCTGTACATGTGTGTTTGTGAGTGAGTGAGTGTGTGTGTGTGTGTGTTTGTGTGTGTGTGTTTGTGTGTGTGTGTGTTTATCTTGTCTCCACGTCTGTGTTTCTGTGCGTGTGTGCCTCTGGGCGTTGAGAGTTCCTTCAATATGCATCATCTGACAATGCAGCATTTCCTCAGTACGAACACTAGAAAAGTGCAGCACTCCCTTTGTTAAGTAATCCCTCTTTATAATTCAGCGCACTTTTCTTTCCGACCCATTGGCCATTCACCTCTTTCTCACCACTAAAAATCCAGCAATACAGAACTGCCTCAGTACTGACAATTGCGGGTTGATTAATATCCATCAGCGCACGTTATGATACGAAGCGTTTTATCTGTTAAAGTGTGCATGAGGCAAATAAAATTGACCTGCCTGCCAAGTGCAAGGTCTTATCTTCCCCACAAGGCTGCACACGCTGCTAAGCTTGGGAAAATCCAATGGAAATCCTTTCAAACAGTTTGTGATGTTTAGTAACGGTGAATGTCCAGACTTCAAGATTACAAAAGACATTGGCCACTATTTTAATGGAGGGAGTGGAGCTAATAAGGCAGATTCGTAAAGGGAAGAAGTTCCAAATTTACAGCTTTGACATTTTAATGCAGGACTCAATGACAACCTTACTTCCAACTTTAAACATATCTGTCGATCAATAATTCGATTATATGCTAATGGCAAGTGCGAAACTGATTTCAGAGCTGGATGTTTTGTATATGCATGTCAATGGGATTGAGTTGTATTAGAATGGAATGGAATTGTTCCTCTCATATACTGTTTAAGCGTCAGAAGAACAATATATCCACCAGACCGTGAGATCAGTGTAGAGCTGAATATTTCTGCTGCCTGGGTTTGTAAAGTTTATGATGCTCCTGTGTTCCGTCTTTCAGTGAGTGAGAATATTCCTGCTGCATGGTTGGAGGAGCTACCAAAATGTTTCCTTGTATCTTAGCTTCACGTTAGATGGAAGAGCTTCATTGAATTGTTGCACTAGTCTACATCATGGGTGTGCAGCAGAGATTAAATGATAACATTGACAAAATGACAAGAAGTTCTGAACGGCCAGAGAGGGAGATAATGATGCCATAAAATAAACAATGTAATGGGACCTGACTGAGGGACACTGAGCATCTGCCAACTGAAAACAACTGGAAGGAAGAAGGGGAAAAGGTAGAAACAAAATAGTGGTAGCCATTACAATATCTGATGCATGTCTACTGTCAGATTACGAATCAATTTTGTTTCAATATGCTTTCCAATATAGTATATGACAAGTTCCCTTCTGCTCCAAGTTATCTTGCTTCAGTAAGTATCGGGGTTTCAAGTTTCTCAATACAACATACAAACATATCTGTGACTTATATCGAGACACATTCAGTTAAGTGGAAAAATCACTCTTGGATTCTACGTTTTTCAATTTAATCGATTTCAGTATTTTAATTCATTGTTGAACTGGTTCACTTAAAGCTTGCTGAACTAAAATACACTTAATCATAAATCATTATTACAGACTTGTTCAATTCAATTAATTTGGTTGTTACGAAACTTCAAAACTTGACCCTGGTTATCACACGATCTCTGTAGTATGTTTCGTGATATAATGTATGGCAGATTGCATGGCTCTCCTTCGCTCTGCTCTGAATTTAGACTGTGTTAGAGCATACATACAGGTACTGGTTGTGCAATTCAGAACCCTGAACATGCGGCCAATTTCATTCATGAATAAAGAACGGGTTATTGAAGCCATTATAACGGTAAGCATCGGTGCTTCGGGAGAAAAGGAAAATCCCAACTGTTAGCATCCGTGGCAACATGAAGCTCGTCGATGCAGTGAAGAGCAAGACCATGGCTCTCCTTCGACTCTGCATCTCGGGATCACTCGATCCGTGGACCTTGAATCCCTGGCGGACACGACTGGCCCTTAAGATATGAGCAATTGCGGACATATTCAGCAGAGCCATGGCGATGTAAGGAATCAAGGGTATTAAAATCGTATGGAGCCAATAGAAGGGTCTGCAAGCTGGAACTGTGTAAACGCTCTGGTTGGTCCAGCATCCAATTTCCTTTCTGTTGTCCGTAAAAATTGGTAGAATTGTGAAGCAATAGGGTATATTCCTGGAGTAAGATAGTAAGAAAATCACGCTAACAACAAGGGTAGCAGATTTGGGTGTGCAGTGTCTTCTTCTGGCAGCAGGTGTTCAAGAATCAAGATTGAAGAAACCGTGAGCCACACTGACCAATCACCGCAGAGATCATCATCACGTTGAGGCGACAAGCGAACGTCTGAAAATTAAACAAACTGATCAAACTAGGAAATAGAATGCCATTAGCCAGGACGTAGAATATGAGGACGAGCACGTCGGCCGTGGCCATGGCCACCACGTAGATGGTGGTGCTCTTGGTGAGGCCGCAGTCCCTGAGATGCACGGTCAGTATTGACCCTACATTGGCTGTGAAAACAAAACAAATGATGTAATTTGTAAATAAGAGATGCATGAATTTAAAATGATTGCATACGCCACCGAATCATCAGCATTGAACAACATGGTAACAGAGAATTAATACTTTTCAGAAGAAGGTCCTTTGAGTTCACAGTGACTCCTGGAAACCAGGCACTTCCCTCCGCCAAGTCACGCGCATTTAACATTGACAATCAAATTAACTATGCATTTCAGCTTTGACAAAGCGTCATGACGACTCGAAACGTCAGCTCTTTCCTTTCCTTACAGATGCTGCCAGACCTGCTGAGGTTATCCAGCATTTACTCTTTCGGTTACAGATTCCAACATCCGCAGTAATTTTCTTTCATTTTTATTAAAATTCAGCGTCATTTAAAATTACCATCGAGACTGTTGTGTTTTTTATTTATTTTTTAAACTGCGCGCCATTGATAATGGCAGTGAGATTTAGTGAGTGAATATTCCCAAGATTAATACTGTGAAGTACAGACATGTGTGTCGCTATTGAATGTCGAATTTTCAAGATCAGTTCATTTATGTTTCTGATGCTTGAAGGAAAACCTTCTGTGTGGTGAAGGTATTCCTCAGAACCGTAATATAGAAATACCATGTCTTTTTGGAAATTCGATGGATATTAGAGTCAGTTCACTGTTCACTCGCCACATCGCCTGGTGCCGTATTTGACGGCATTTATTGTTTCCACAATAACTGAACTTATTTCTGGAGCATATGCTGGGTGATGGTGAGGGTGTGGGGCGAGGCGTAGATACGTTTCTGTGGGGAGAAGAATGTTATGATTTATTAAAAGGATAATTTAAAGAGGGCTGGGGGATTTCCAAGTGGAGCAGAATGATGAAAACACGAAATTGTTGCAGAACATAAACACGATCATCAATGTGCACCTGTCTTTCCATTGGAACAATTCACCTAATGTCCTCCCGCCAACTCTCACTCCCCGCCCCTCACAACCACCCACCCCCCCACACCCCACCTCCCTCCCCCCCAGCTTCACTGCGTAGCCCTTCAAATTCTCCCATCTGATACATTAAACTTCAAAGGCTGCTTTATTGAACCTGCCTCCACCATACTCGCAGAACTGCATCCCAGAGTCTATTCACTTGCTGCATGAGAAATGTTTATTTACCTCATGTTTCCTTTGGTTCCTTTGTGAATCATTTTAGTTCATGCCCTTCTTTAATGGATCCTTCAACCAAAAGCACATCTCCATTATTTCTCTCGACTTGAAGAATGTATCCCTGTCGAGGCTGAAAAAAAAAGGATCACTGCATGACTTCGAAACGCAACTCCATCAACCATCCACTCACTCTTCACATACGCCAGTAAATTGATGCTAAATTCTCCATTCCAGTTGCGCAGCTCACATTTCTGAAACCTGTCACATTTCTTGTGTTACATTGTCTCCCATCAACCTTCGGTTGAATCATGCATTGCTGAACGTTAAATCTGTTCATTCCCAGATTTGCTTAAATTCATGCATGCTCGTTGGCAACGTTGGCAAGGATAATATTTATTGCCCACATTTAATTGCAACAATCTGCCCAACACAAGTCTGAAATCTAAACATTTATCGAGATTCGCTATTTCGTGCACTTAAGTCCATAAGATGTAAGAATAAATATAAATAATTCCTCTCAACTGGTCTGTTCCAACTTTTAATGAGATCATAACTGATCTGACATGTTAATCGTCAACTCAACTGTGCCACCTCATCTTTTATTCGGGGACGACGAAACCTTTAAGATTATGCCATCAGTTCCGAAATCATCCCACAAGTTTAAAAACGTATGAGCGTCTCACCTGCCAAAGCCTACGAATCCCATCTGTCACACTTAGCTCGCCACTCATTCTTCTAATCACCGAATTATGCAGGCTCTAACGACTGAACCTTTGCTGTTAAGGAGCTCCCTCAATGCGCAGGATCAACCTCTGTGGTCCTTCTCTGGAATGTCTCCAATGCCGGTTGATATTTCCTCACATACGGAACGAAGAATATTTAGAGTGTGTCAGGTATGGTCTATCTTGTACCGTCTTTGCAAGTCATTTCCATTTTTAGAACCCTCCCCCCCCCCCCACCGACTTGTTTTACTAACATAATATTGAAACAAATGCCAACACTCTAATTGCCTGACATATGTCCTGCTTCACTTCTGTGATTTAAGCACGTAAATCTCAGGTGGCTCCATGCTGGAGGTCTCTGCAGTCATTCGTCATTTAAATCATATTCAGGTGTTTTGTGTCCCTGTCAAAGTCAACAACTTCATTTCTTCCGAGTTGGCATTCCATCTTCCAATTTTTAGCCCAAGCACTTCACAAGGCTATATCCTGATGTCAGCCCTTTACGTCGTCCTCATCATTAGCGTTGCCAGCCAGTTTTGAAGCTTCTACTCAACCTTCAATTCCATGAACCTCAATTATGAGACACAGCCTTTCCATGCGATAATTTGTCGATTGCTTCTTTGCAATCCATATCTGCAAGATCCGTTTCGTTCTCTCCATCTGGTATTTTGAAGGATTTCCGACAGAAAATGGCAGCTGCATTCGTTAAACACAGCCCCTCAGATGAAAATCAGCACTGTTTGTATTTAATTAACTCCGATCTGCCCTGTGACCGTTGCTTCGGCGGCAGGGCAGCACAGTGGTCAGCATTGCTTCCTCACAAATCCAGGGACCTGGGATCTATTCCCGGTTGGGTCACTGTCTGTGTGGAGTTTGTACATTCTCACCGTGTGTGCTTGGGTTTCCTCGGGGTGCTCTGGTTTCCTCCACACTCCAAAGATATGGGGATTAGGTGCTTTGGCCTTGTTAAATTGCCACTTAGTTTCTCTGAATGCGTAGATTAGTGAGTTTAGCATGCTCACCATCTTGGATTACGGGTAGATGGCCTGGGTGGGATTCTTTCGGTCCAGACACTTTGGGCCGAATGGCCTCCTTCTGCACTGTCCAGTTTCTATGATTGTTTGACCTGACATTTCTCCTTGGCGGGACTTAACCACAATTGATATTAAGCTGTCATAACATTGATGAAAGTATCTGCAGATTTGAAGAACCGTGTAGAATTCATACTCTTGCAATCATCCAATACCCGCATCGGAGGAACCTTTTTACTTTTATGGTAAACATTTTTCTTCTGATCACTCAAACGTTATTCTTGAAATTTGGTATCGAAGTGTTTTGGGCCAGGCAATTTGACAGGCCTAAACAAAGCGAGCCATTTTCTGGATGTTCCCTCATGCCCCAAGCGTTACCTCTTCCATGTCCACTTCTACCAATATTTTGTCAGTATGTAATTCCTCAACAAATACGCATTCTGCATTGCTCATGCAATATTGACAATTTGTCTGTCACCTCTAAGCATTTATCACTTTACTTCCAGCTGCTCCCACCGCCCGCTTTCTATGTGCATGTTGGTGAATAATTTAGGAACAATGTTTTTTTTTGTTAATTGCTATTATATACTCGTCGTTTCCCTTCGACGAACAAAGTTGCTGAATTTCTTTTCTGAACAAACAAGATGGTGGGCTAAAGCACCATTGCGTAATCACCAACTTTTAAAAAAAATTCACCCTGTTTTTGTACCTCCCCTGTCAGCAAAGGCACACAGGCTTGTGCTCCGCTTGCATTCGTTCTTGGTGCAATGGGCTTAGGCTTCGGGTGAAAACTGACATTGATACTTACTCTTTTCCATGGAAGTTTCATTTTATTTTCACCCTGTCCGGGTATGCTCTCAGTTTATTGCACTTGGCCCTATTCAACATTGGAAGTTCTAAATTAACCGGTCCCTCAACTTGCATATTAATAATCACAATTTTGTTTCACGATGGCCACACGAAGAAAGTCCTTGAAAGCGAGAACCTGCTCTGCATGGACCACACCATTCCAAAACACTATCCCCAGCAATGCCACCTTCTTCCTGGACAAAGAACACACTGACCCAGCCAATTGTCGGTGACACCGTTCAGAAATAAATCCCGCTTTGCTCTCGTTATAGTTCGTTCATTATTCTGCTTGTCGTAGCGGCAGTGAAATCCCCTCATTACCAGCGCTGTGCAAACAAATTGCATTTCTACGACTCGAGTGCAAAGTTGTTCCTTTGTCCGTCTGCACTCTTTCATTTCGGGGAAATTGATGCCATCCTTTCATTTAAAGTGGATCCCCTCTTCCAGGCACATGAATCTCTTGCCCAGTCAATGCTATCGCTTCTCCTTTTCTCCTTCACTGACTTTGCTGAAATGTAGGTTATAAAGATCCCTGTCATGATGATGTTTTCGTAACGTTGTACATGGTTACGACATCGTGCTCGGCAAACAACATAGGGTGGCACGGTAGCACAGTCGTTAGCATTGCTGCTTCACAGCTCCAGGTTCCCGGGTTCGATTCCCGGCTCGGGTCACTGTCTGTGTGGAGTTTGCACATTCTCCTCGTGTCTGCGTGGGTTTCCTCCGGGTGCTCTGGTTTCCTCCCACAGTCCAACGATGTGCGGGTTAGGTTGATTGGCCAGGTTAAAAAGGAATTGCCCCTTAGAGTCCTGGGATGTGTAGATCAGAGGGATAAGCGGGTAAAATATGTGGGGGTAGGGCCTGGGTGGGATTGTGGTCGGTGCAGACTCGATGGGCCGAATGGCCTCCTGCTGCACTGTAGGGTTTCTATGATATGTGTACTGTTTAATTGATCTTACTCATCAAACATTCTTTATCTGCACGTCTGCACATATCTTGAACGGTTTCCTAATCCGGTGCTATCTCGTGTGGCGCTATTTGCATTTCTGGTTTTAAAGCACTTGCTCTTTATGGTTCTGATTTCTCTTTCATTCTCATCTGTGCCCATTTTCATCCCATTACCAATTCAATGCAAATCATTCCCAAAAGTATGGTGTTGCATTCTGAGGGAACACTCGTCCGTTTCTGTAATGGAACAACCATCAAATTTGAATCATATGATCCCTGAGTGCTGAATGAGGCTATTCGGTCCATGCAGTTTGCACTGACCGTAAAAGAAAGTGGGCTTCCTTCCAGCCAGAAATGAACCAGCGATGTCAGGATTTCAGTTTTACACATCTGCAGTGCTCCAGCCCACCAGCTGAACAATCAACTAAGAGCACAAGCTATCTGAGGAAGGCAGGAGCCTCTTGCCATCGACATAATCCTAAATGCAAGGAAACGTTAACATGCACGAGTCTTCAAGTCACACATCACAATGCCACCTCCTTGTTGAGGCAAAGTTGAGCGACATTGAGGGTGGCATTTTGGCACAGTGGTTATCACTTTTGCCTCACAGCACCACGACCCGGATTCAATTTCGTCCTCGGCTGACTGTGTGGAGTTTGCAAGTTATCGCCGTGTCTGCGTTGGTTTCCTCAAGCTGCTCCGGTTTCCTGCCACATTCCAAAGATGTATGGGTTAGGTTGATGCTAAATTGTGCCTCAGTGTTAGGTGGATTTCGTACATGCATTACAAGGATGCCATCTCAGTGGGATTGTTATCCGTGAAGGCTGGTTGAGATATTGCACCCTGGATGCACTCTCTGGATTCAATATGAGGACCGAGAAACCTTATTTAAAAATTGGGACTTGCTCTTGCTAATCTGACTATGATACACCAAGTACCTCAAAATATCGATCGGCCGACTTGTCACAAAAATTCCAGGAAATACAATAGCTTTGGGCGCTCCTGATGACGATATTTCTATTCTGTCTTTCAGTTCAATGGGGAAGCCGCCAAAACTCTGAGTCAAAATGTTGTGTATGCTAATCGCAGTCCAGAGAACTTGGCCTGTTATTCTTCCCTCGCACTGTTGTGCCAAGACGGAGAGTCCTTGGCAAAGCCACTGCTCTGCCATGCCTGACGCCGTACCTTTCATTCAAATCTCCCTCTGCTCTCTCAGGTCGACCAACTAAAATGAAAAATTGTTGATCCAAAGAAGAGTGAAAACGTTCTCAATCGTTTCCTGAACCAATATTGTTCTCCAACCACTGAAATGGATAAGCTGACAAAGCGTGGTTTCTTCAGTTTTATAAAACTACAATTTAAGAGGGAAATCATTATTGAATTTCCTAACTTGGGGTGAGGTTTCATTTTATAATTCCCAACTTTACTTGTGGTGGTTCCCGACAGACAACTGGAAATTTGCAGATTTTTTTATTGGATTATGATCGTACAGGATGTGGAAAGTTCGGGATCTTTGAGATCCCTTGTAGTTTCCATTTTTGGAAATTTAAGGGCATGAATTGCCTCCCACTACTCTTCCCACTTTATTCTGCAGCACCCAGTGAAAGTCCAAGGTTAGATTTGCGACCTATCCAACTATAATTCGTCTGACTGGCGGCGAGGAAGGATTTAATTTCATATTCAGGACGAGTTCTGGAGTCAAATGCTATATCACGAGTAAATAATGACACTCATTCCGTAAATCACTGAGTTGGAGGCGATGAGAGACCAATAGGAAGACTTGCAACAACGCACGATTCTTCAGAAGAGCGGCGTAACTGATACCAAAGAGGGCGACTTCTCTGAAAACAGGAATCCTGCTGAATTGAAGGTGCAACAGCGAACAATCGCATTTTAAATCTGTCACAACAAATAGCATTTTTAAATAATGCATCACGTGTATCCTCAATAAAACAAAATGCACCTTGATACAGCCAGCATTGATACGATGCAAAACACAGACTGTAGAATTTTCAGAGGAAGAAACATCGTTTCCTTAAAGCAAAGAGTACAATATCGAAAACAGGGGCCATTTTGAAAACGACACAGCAGCAAATGGAATCTACTAAATCCTGAACTGTAACACAGTAACTGGGTAAGTAGACAACAAGAACACGGTATGTTTGCACAGAGAACGGCAGAAAACTCAATTTACTCAACAAGCGGTTTCTGTTTGAAGTTCCGTTGTTGCAGCATGTATTTAAATGATTGCGATTCGGCAAGCGGTGCTCATCTTAAAATAATACATCAGACAACATTTAATGCTATTGCTGGTGGGAACCTTTTTTTAAAACATTAATGCGCAGTTTCCTCAGCTACAGAGCATATGTTTAAATTATCTGAAAGGACGACGAAAAAAAAATTATCTGTTACGAAAACTACAGCGAACTTCCCAAAGTGACAGCCGAAATATTTAACAAAGCTATATATTCCAGTCTGTTCCGACAGTGTAGCCTATTCCTACATCCTCAGTTGTATCCCAGAGCTTAACACATTGAAGACAAGGGAGAACGTCGTGGGTGAAGTCAGTCGTGGTTGGAGACAGAATGATAGAGTGAAGAACACAGAGGCTGCAGGTGATAGATGCGATATGATGGCAAAGAGCAAGTATTGATATTTGAGAGGTAGTTTGAAAGTTGTCAACTTCTCTATTCCCACATTTTGCGTCAATGTCGGGGATATGAATGGAGGGTAAATGGGGCGCGTTCCGGCACAGGATGCATAGTCGTCAGTTCATGTCGACAGCTCATTCCAAGGGAAATAGATGGCCGTTGTTGGGGGCAGGGGTTTGGGGGGATGGATGGTGGCGGGGGGGGGGGGGGGGGGGGGGGCGCGGGGGGTGGGTAAATTTGAATCAATTTGAAAATAAACCCTTTGACTAGAATTGCAACTGCTTGAATTCAACATAATATCTTACTGGGTATACACAACACTGTGAGAGCGTAGTAGAGAATTGAACTCATCTGCTGATTAGTGGTTGGGGTGGAACACATTTTCGCCAAGGGACTCTGTTCCTTGCTGGTACACACAGCTTCACTTCTTCAAAGGGGATCGCTACTTATACAAGAGACAGACCTCAAGGCAATTGGGCAATTTTGGAGGTGAGATTCAATCGACTGAACAAACAGCTCGATGAAACGAAATTTCCACCAACACATGTATTTTTTAGAACTAGTGTCGAGTCGATGCAGCTCATAAGTCAGGCTTTGGATCATAGAACATAGAACATAGAAAGCCACAGCACAAACAAGCCCTTCGGCCCACAAGTTGCGCCGATTACATCCCCACCTCGAGGCCTATCTATAGCCCTCAATCCCATTAAATCCCATGTACTCATCCAGAAGTCTCTTAAAAGACCCCAACGAGTTTGCCTCCACCACCACCGACGTCAGCCGATTCCACTCACCCACCACCCTCTGAGTGAAAAACTTACCCCTGACATCTCCTCTGTACCTACCCCCCAGCACCTTAAACCTGTGTCCTCTCGTAGCAACCATTTCAGCCCTTGGAAATAGCCTCTGAGAGTCTACCCTATCCAGACCTCTCAACATCTTGTAAACCTCTATCAGGTCACCTCTCATCCTTCGTCTCTCCAGGGAGAAGAGACCAAGCTCCCTCAACCTATCCTCATAAGGCATGCCCCCCCCCAATCCAGGCAACATCCTTGTAAATCTCCTCTGCACCCTTTCAATGGCTTCAACATCTTTCCTGTAATGAGGTGACCAGAACTGCGCGCAGTACTCCAAGTGGGGTCTAACCAGGGTCCTATAAAGCTGCAGCATTATCTCCCGACTCCTAAACTCAATCCCTCGATTAATGAAGGCCAGTACGCCGTACGCCTTCTTGACCGCATCCTCCAACTGCGAGGCCGATTTAAGAGTCCTATGGACCCGGACCCCAAGGTCCTTCTGATCCTCTACACTGCTAAGAATGGTACCCTTCATATTATACTGCTGCTTCATCCCATTGGATCTGCCAAAATGGATCACCACACACTTATCCGGGTTGAAGTCCATCTGCCACTTCTCCGCCCAGTCTTGCGTTCTATCTATGTCTCGCTGCAACTTCTGACATCCCTCCAAACTATCCACAACACCACCTACCTTGGTGTCGTCAGCAAACTTACCAACCCATCCCTCCACTTCCTCATCCAGGTCATTTATGAAAATGACAAACAGCAAGGGTCCCAGAACAGATCCCTGGGGCACTCCACTGGTCACTGACCTCCATGCAGAGAAAGACCCCTCCACAGCCACTCTCTGCCTTCTGCAGGCAAGCCAGTTCTGGATCCACAAGGCAACAGCCCCTTGGATCCCATGCCCTCTCACTTTCTCAAGAAGTCTTGCATGGGGGACCTTATCGAACGCCTTGCTGAAGTCCATATAGACCACATCCACCGCTCTTCCTTCGTCAATGTGTTTGGTCACATTTTCAAAGAACTCAACCAGGCTCGTAAGGCACGACCTGCCCTTGACAAAGCCGTGCTGACTACTTTTGATCATACTAAACTTCTCTAGATGATCATAAATCCTGTCTCTCAGGATCCTCTCCATCAACTTACCAACCACTGAGGCTAGACTCACCGGTCGGTAATTTCCCGGGCTGTCCCTGTTCCCTTTCTTGAATATAGGGACCACATCTGCAATCCTCCAATCCTCCGGAACCTCTCCCGTCTCCATCGACGATGCAAAGATCATCGCCAAAGGCTCCGCAATCTCCCCCCTCGCCTCCCACAGTAACCTGGGGTACATCCCATCCGGTCCCGGCGACTTACCAAACTTGATGCCATTCAATAGTTCCAACACATCCTCTTTCTTTATGTCCACATGCTCGATCCTTTCTGTCCACCGCAAACCAGCAGTACAACCACCCAGATCCCTTTCCACCGTGAATACCGAGGTAAAGTATTCATTAAGCAGCTCCGCCATTTCTAACGATTCCGCACAAACTTTTCCCCCTTCACCTTTTAAGGGTCCTATGCCTTCACATCTCATCCTTTTACTCTTGACATATTTGTAGAAAGCCTTGGGATTCTCCTTAATCTTACCCGCCAAGGCCTTCTCATGACCCCTTCTCGCTCTCCTAATTTCCTTCTTAAGCTCCTTCCTAAATCCCGTATACTCCTCTAAATCCTTAACACCTCCTAGCTCTCTGAACCTTCTGTACGCCTCTCTTTTCTCATTCACCAGGTTCATCACAACCTTCGTGCACCACGGTTCCCGTACCATACCAACACCCCCCTGTCTCATCGGAACGTTGTCATGCAGAGCTCCAGACAAACATTCCTTGAAAATCCTCCACTTTCCTTCGGTACTTTTCCCCAAGAATGCCTCCTTCCAATTTACCCGTCTAATTTCCTCCCTGATGACACTGTATTTCCCTTTACTCCAGAGAAACACTTTCCTAGCCTGCCTGATCCTATCTCTTTCCAATGCTATCGTGAAGGAGATAGAATTATGATCGCTATCCCCAAGATGCTCACCCTCCGAGAGATCCTCCACCTGTCCAGGTTCATTAGCCAGCACCAGATCAAGTACAGCCTCTCCTCTAGTAGGCTTATCCACATACTGTGTCAGGAAACTCTCCTGGACACACCTAACAAACTCCTCTCCATCCAAACCCCTAGCCCTAGGGATATTCCAATCTATGTTTGGGAAATTAAAATCTCCCATCACGACAACTCTGTTATTCCTACATCTCTCCAGGACCATAAGAAGTACATTTGCGTACATCACTGTTTTAAATTATTGACAATTATTTCTTCATGTTTGAAGACTATCATGCAGAACTCATTCAGTTCTATTGCAAATAAAGGATTTAGAATTTACATCTAAATGATGGGGGACTTGTGTTTACGAGCGCGAAATAAATTTAATCCAGGTGTATTGGTAAATTTAAAAATTAAGTGTGAGATATGTGTCTAAATTTGCAGATGACATGACCTGGCAAACACAGCGACCCTCTTCTCCATTCACCTCTCCGAAGTTGCACCCTCCTTCTCTTCCCTTTATATAATCACCCAACTCCTTCGACATTCACAGTCCCATGTCCATCCTCGTGTCACTCCATCCCTCTGCCGTTCTCACGCTTCGAGCCACATTCGCTCTCCCTCTCCATACATTATGGGTGTAATTTTCCTGTAATGTCCACTACTGGAACGATCGCGGGCGGGGTGCGAACAATCCAAATATCCATTGACCTCTGACAGAATTTTCAGTTTTGAGGCGAGCATGGCTGTTAAATCCCGCCCCATATGTTTTTCAATACTGCACTGCTGTCTCGATATCTTTCCTCTTCCTGTCCTTCTTCCTCTTTCTCATTCCCTTCTATTTTTCCATCCATCCTTTCATGTTCGTCAGCCCTCTTGCCAAATAACATACAGATGTCTGCTTGAAATTCGTCCCCTTGGCCCCATCGTTTCCTCACTTTGTCTCTGCCCTGTCCCTGCCTCAGTCTCCCCTCATCCTTTCCACTCACCCCTTCCTCGTGCACCTGCTCACTTGCGCTGTATCCCTCGCCTCCTGCCATCAGTCGCCTTGGCCAGTGCCGCATAATTCCCTCCACTTGCCCTCTTTCCCATTATTTAACTCCGCATCAACTGTTCAACCAAGGTTTCTCTCCTGAATTTCCTCAAGAATCTCCAAGCCCGGCAGCCTCCCTGTTTCTGAATTACCTGTTTCTCACATCTGCCCTCCTTACTTCTGCCTCTTACTCTACAATCCTCAATCCAACCCCTATTATTTAGATTCTTACCGCGTCCCTCTCCTTCCTTCTTACCCTTATTCCTACTACCTACTTCATCCATTCATTTTCCTGTGACCATATTTGGTTCCCTGTTTCTCTTTACAACTGCTTAAATTCTCTCCACCACCTCCACCCACAACCACCCTTCCCTCTACTCAAAGACACACAAATTCACGCATCATTTAATTCCATTCTTCTTTCTCAGACAAGGTCGCTTTACCCTCAGAAGCTCTCGGCCTGACTTTGCACTTGAGTGTCTCCACGACTCAATGTCTCCCATCAGAGTGCCATCCCTTAAACATTGACTTCAGATTCGAGGTCTTCTCAGCCCCGGCCCTTTCTTTTTGGATCACAGAAAATGTAGAGCAGGGAGCGATGAGACAGGTTCATTATATCATGTGGAGGCTGAAAAACCTTGCCATCCAGCGTAAAGCTCTTATTCATCGCTCTGTTGTATAATGAACTTCAGTTGCTTATCGAGACATGTTTTGAATTGATTATTTCTGCCTTACTAACATTTCTAGTCGTGAAAACCACATCCTGTCAGATCACTGGGTGGAAAGTAGTTTACATTACCTATACTCTCATATCTTCTCAGTCGTTTATAACCTATGCCCTTTGGCCACTGATCTCCCTGTGAACCAATTATCCTGTTCTATCCCCTGCTCTCACTCTAAATGCCACACACTCGCCGCCCTATGCAAAATACGTTTAATTTCTAACCATCTGATCTCCTACACTTCACTCACCATGTCCACACTGCCTCACCCCCTCTTCCTTGTCTTATTGTTTTCTGCTGATTTTCTCCACTACTCACTCTTCCGATCCTCCTTTGCTTCTTGCCTACAGCCAAACGTGGTTCTTTTAGTCATAGTGGTGTTGGCATGCCGATGCAACTAAACTAGTCACCATAGGCCTGCATTCAACATAATGTTCCTGCGATGGTAATGTTACTGTCTTACTCAGCAAAGGACGACATTCAATCTTGCTTTCCCTGATAATTTTTATGCTGTGATGGAGATGCTACTGAGATTGTTAGATTTATCGAGCCAGTAGAATGCATAAGGATACTTTTAGGCCCATCAAGTCTGCATCGGCTCTCTGATTCAACATCTTACCCAGGCCCAATCCCACCCTTCGCCCTGAATCCTTCCCTTAACCACGTCTCTGTAATGGCAACAACAACATAGTTCCTAGTACTAATCCAAGCTCTAAGTTCATCTGCCATACCTGCTACACTTCTCGCATTGAAACAGACGCACTTCAGTGCACCAGACCCTCTCTGCTTAGCAATCCCACCCTGCCTGCTGTTTCTCTGAGTCGTACTGGCCTTACTCTCTGGTTCCCCTTCAGCTAATGCACCTGTGCTTTGGTTCCCATCCCCCTGCCAAACTAATTTAAATCATCCCTTGTGACACCAGCAAAGCTTCCGGCCAGAATATTTGTACCCTCCCTGTTTAGATGCAACCCCTCCTTCTTGTACATGTCCCATCTGTCCCTCTGTGTGAAAAATAAAGGCCCCTCTGTTCCCTTCAGTATCTCTCCCCTCTCACTTTTGACTTATGCCCTCAATATTTAAGACTCCCCTACCATAAGGAAAATATATTGACGATCTAGCTGACCTCTACCCCACATTATTTCATAGATCTCTGTAAGATCACCCTTCAGCCTTCTACGATTCAGAGAAAAAATCTGAGACTATCTAGCCTTTCCTTATAAATCAAACAATCAAGGCCCGGTTGCATCCCAGTAAATCTTTTCTGCTCTCTTTCTAGTTTAATAAAATCCTTCCTATGACAGGGTGACCAGAACAGTATTCCAAGTGTGGCCTTAACAACGTCTTGTACAACTTCAACAAGGCATCCCAACTCCTGGAATCAATGTTCCGACCAACAAAACCAAGAATGCCGAATGCTTTCTTTAGCACTCTGTCCACGTGTGACTCCACTTTCAAGGAGCTATGAACATGTACCCCCAGATTCCTTTGCTCTATATCTCTCCCCAACGCCCTACCATTAAGTTATTCCCTGGTTCGATCGACCAAAATGCATAATCTCACATTTATCTAAGTTAAACGCCATCTGCCATTCGTCAGCCCACTGGCCCAATTGATTAAGATCCCGTTGCAATCCGAGGTTACCTTCTTCAGTTCCCACTATGCTACCAATCTGGTGTAATCTGCATACTTACCAACAATGCCGACTAAATTGTCATCCAATTACATTAATATAAATGACAAATAACAGAGGATCCAGCACCGATCTCTGAGGCACACCCCCAGTCGCAGCCCTCCAGTTTCAAAAACAACCATCTTCACCCACCCTCTGGCTTCTGTCATCAAGCGGATGTGTTTCCATTTGGCTACCTCACACTTCGTCCCGTGAGATTTAACCGCATGCAACAACCTACCATGTGGTACCTGGTCAAAAGCCTTGTTAAAATCCACGTGAACAACATCAACTGCACTGCCCTCATCTATCTTCTTGGTTATCCCTTCAAAAACGCAATCAAATTTGTGAGACATTATTTTCCACTCACCAAAACCATGCAGACGGTCCCTAATCAGTCCTTGCATCTCCAAATGCCCACAGATCCTGTCTCTCAAGATATCTTCTAACAAATTGCCCTCTTCAGACGTGAGGTTCACCGGCCTGTAGTGCCTAGGCTTTTCCCTGCAGCCCTTCTTAAACAAAGGCACAACATTTGCCACCCTCCAATGTTCAGGCACCTCACCTGTGACAAACAATGATTCACATATCACTGCTTGGAGACCCAGAATTTCCTCCCTCACTTCCCACAATATCCTGGGATACACTTCATCAGGTCCTGTGGGTTTTTCTACCTTGATGCTCTTTAAGACTTCCAGCACCACCTTCTCTGTTATTTCACCTAATTATCTATTTCCCCACGTTCTGTTACATCCATGTTTTTCTCAACAGTGAATACTGATGAGAAACATTTATTTTGGCTCTCTTAATGTTGTGTGGCACTATGTTAAATGGGACAGACTTCGGAACGATCGAACAACTCAAGGCTGTGCACCAATGAGGCGTTATGGTACATCAACAGCAGGGGAACTTTACCCCAGCACATTCTTCAATCTCATGGCACGGCATATCCCCCAATCAGCCATTCGCACCAAGCTAGTGGAACAACCCTCGGTCAGTGGAATGTGCAGGAGGACGTGCTAGGAGCAGCAGCAGGCATTTCTAAAGATGATTACGTAGCTGGCAAACAGCACTACTTAATGCCAAAGAGCAAAATAAAAAGGAATTGATGGACAGAACAAAGATCTCCGACAATCAAGGGATCAGAACTGAGTTCTACAGTCGTTCCACATACAGTCGTGAATGGTGGTGGACAATTAAATAACTCACTGCTGTAGGAGGCTCCAAAAATATCCCCATCTTCAATGATGGGGGAGCCCAGCACATCAGTGCAAAGCAAAAAGCTAAAGTGTTCGCTTCAATATTCAGTCTGAATAGCCAAGTGGATGATCTACCTCGGCCTCTTCCAGTGGTTCTAAGCATCTCAGCTGTCAGCCTCCAGCCAATTCGATTCAGTCCACGTCATATCATGGAACGGTTGGAGACACTGGATACTGCAAAAGCCCTGATAACAATCCAGCAATAGTACTGAAGACTTGTACTCCAGTACCTGCCACTCCCAAGTTCTTCCAGTACTGTTAAAATACCGGCATCGACGCTACAATGTGGAAAATTGCCCAGGCATTTCCTGCACCCAAAAAGTCGGACAAATCCAACCAATCCAAAGAGCACCCAATTGCTATCCAGGCTTGGGCTGACAAATGGAAAGTAGCATTCGCGCCAAACAAATGCCAGGCAATGACCATCACCAATAAGTGGCACACTAACCAACGCCCCTTGACATTCAATTGTGTAACCATCACTGAATTTCCCACTGTCAACAACCTTGGGCTTACCATTGACATGAAACTCAACTAAACCTATCACATAAGCCCAGTGGCTACAAACGTAGGTCAGAGGTTAGGAAAGCTGCGGCGAAAACTCACCTCGGGACTCCCCAAGCCTGTCCACCATCGACAATGCACAAGTCAGGAGTGTTATGGAATACTTCCCACTTACCTGGATGGGTTCAGCGAGAGCTACACACAAGACGCTTGACACCATCCACGACAAAGCATTCCGCTTGATTGGCACCACATCACAAATATTCAATCCGTCTACCACTGACGCTCTGTAGCAGCAGTGTATACTATCTACAAGACTCACTGCGGCAATTCACCAGCTTTCCTTAGAGAGCATCTTCCAATCCCACGACCACTTCCACCTCGAAGTACATGAGGAAAATACACATGGGAACACCGCCTCCTGCAAGTTCCCCTCCAAGCCACTCAGCGTCCTTCCTTGGAAATATATCGCCATTCCTTCGCAGTCACTGGTCGAAACGCTGGAATTGCCTCTCTAACGGCATTGTGGGTAACCCTCAGCAAATGGACAGCAGTGATTCAGGAAGTCATCTTACCACCTTCTGCAGCGCAACCAGGGATGCTCAATAAATTCTGGGCAGCCAGCGGCGCCCAGCTCCCACGAATGATTTTTTTTTTAAAAAAGCATTTCGCCGCTCCATGCATGTGCTCTGAAATACTGCCGATATCCTGGCTATTTACTCATTTCACCAGTCTGCTGTTAGTCATACTGCTTTCTACATTTTACCAATTGTCCGTGTACTCCAAAACCCTACTGATATCCTTACTGCTAACTGTTTTATCGCAATCTGTCGGTGCCCACAGAGATCCTGTCCATATCCACAACAGTTACAACACCTCACCATTCCATCTGTGTTCTGACAAATTTATTTTGTTCTGCTTACTTCTGTATGTGTTCCCCAAATCCTAGCTATAACTTATTTGATGATTGTATTTCACCAATCTGCCTTTATGCTCCAAATCCTGCTGTTATCTTCAGTGTTTACAATGTCACTCAATCTATTTGTGCCCACACAGATCTTGCTGTTACCTTCACTATTTACTATATTTCCTCAATCCGGTCTGTGTTCTCACAAATTCTGCTGTTATCCTCACTGTTTGTTGCATTGAAAGATACCAACTGTGGCCTCTCAAATCCTAACTATATCATCAATTTTTGCATCAGCTCACAATTCTGTCTGATTCGTGCCAATTCCTGCTGTTATTCTCACTGTTATTACCGTTCTCTCATCTGTCTGCGTCCTCACGAATTGGACGGTAATCATCACTGTTTATTGCATTGCATCAATCTGTCTGCGTCTTTCCAATCTCTGCCATGAGTCAGCATACTGCTTACTAAGTTTCATCAAACTACCCGTGTCTCTCGAGTCTTATTGTTCTCCACACTCTTTGCTAATTTCCACAGACCTTCCTGTGTGCCACAAATCCTGTTTTCATCCTCACAGTTATCTCCACGACACCAAGCTATATTTGTGCCATGACAACTTCCTGTCGACATTCGTATTTGCAAAATTACTCCGTTCTGTCTGTGTCCTCCCAAATCATGCCTATGTCCTTTCGGTTACATTTCAACAAACGCCTGTGTCCTCCCAAATCATGCTGCTATCCTCACTGTTTACCAAGACTCATAGAACAAAGAACAAAACAAAGAGCAGTACAGCACAGGAAACAGGCCCTTCGGCCCTCCAAGCCTGTGCCGCTCATTGGTCCAACTAGACCATTCGTTTGTATCGCTCCATTCCCAGACTGCTCATGTCACTATCCAGGTAAGTCTTAAACGATGCCAGCTTGTCTGCCTCCACCACCCTACTTGGCAGCGCATTCCAGGCCCCCATCACTCTCTGTGTAAAAAACGTCCCTCTGATATCTGAGTTATACCTCGCCCCTCTCAACTTGAGCCCGTGACCCCTCGTGATCGTCACCTCCGACCTGGGAAGAAGTTTCCCACTGTTCACCCTATCTATACCCTTCATAATTTTGTACACCTCTATTAGGTCTCCCCTCATTCTCCGTCTTTCCAGGGAGAACAAGCCCAGTTTACCCAAACTCTCCTCATAGCTAAGACCCTCCAAACCAGGCAACATCCTGGTAAACCTTCCCTGCACTCTCCCTAAAGCCTCCACGTCTTTCTGGAAGTGCGATGAACAGAACTGGACGCAACATTCCAAATGTGGCCGAACAAGCGTTCTACAGCTGCAACATCAGACTCCAGCTTTTATAAGCTCTACCCCGGCCTATAAAGGCAAGCATACCATATGCCTACTTCACCAGCTCCTCCACCTGTGCTGCCACCTTCAAGGATTTGTGGACTTGCACACCTAGATCCCTCTGTTTTTCGATACTCTTGATGGCTCTGTCATTTATTGTGCAACTCCCCCGACATTATTTCTTCCAAAATGCATCACTTCGCATTTATCTGGATTAAATTCCATCTGCCATTTCTCCACCCAATTTTCCAGCCTATCTATATCCTGCTGCATTGTCCGAAAATGTCCATAGCTATCCGCAAGTCCAGCCATCTTCATGTCATCCGCAAATTGCTGATAGCACCAGTTACACATTCTTCCAAATCATTTATATATATCACAGATAGCAGAGGTCCCAGTATAGAGCCCTGCGGAACACCACGGGTCACAGACCTCCAGCCGGAAAAAAGACCCTTCGACTGCTACCATCTGCCTCCTGTGGCCAAGCCAGTTTTCTACCTATCTAGCCACCTCTCCTTGTATCCCATTAACCTTAACATTCTTAACCGACCTGCCATGAAGGACTTTGTCAAATGTCTTACTGAAACCCATACAGACGGCCGTTCCTTCATCAAACATTTTTGTCACTTCCTCAAAAAACTCCACCAAATTTGTAAGGCACGACCTCCCTCTTACAAGACCATGCTGCATGGCACAGACGAGATTGTTCTGTTCGAAATGCACATACATAATGTCTCTAAGAATCCTCTCCAACAACTTCCTTACCACGGACGTCAAGCTCACTAGCCTATAAATACCCGGGATATCCATGCTCCCCTCTTAAAAAACGGTACCACATTCGCCATCCTCCAATCCTCAGGGACCTCACCTATGTCCAATTACGAGACAAAGATTTCCGTCAGAGGCCCAGCAATTACATCTCTTGTCTCCCTGAGCAGTCCAGGATAGATGCCATCAGGCCCTGGGGATTTGTCAGTTTTAATGTTACCTAAAAAACCTAACACTTCCTCCCTTGTAATGGAGATTCTCTCTAATGGGTCAACACCTCCCTCTGAGACACTCCCAGTCAACAAGTCCCTCTCCTTTGAGAATACCGATGCAAAGTATTCATTTAGGATCTCCCCTATTCCCTTGTGTTTCAAAGTATAATACCCCTCCTTTGTCCCTGAGAGGTCCGACTTTTTCCCTGACAACTCTTTTGTTCCTAACATATGAATAAATTGCCTTAGGATTCTCCTTAATCCTGTCTGCCAAGAACATTTCGTGCGCTCTTTTTGCCCTTCTCACTCCCCGTTTGAGTACTTTCCTACTCTCTCTGTATTCCTCCAGAGCTCTATCTGTTTTCAGTTGCCTGGACCTAACGTACGCCTTTCTTTTCTTTTTGATCAGATCCTCAATTTCCCTGGTTATCCACGGCTCTCGAATCCTACCTTTCCGATCCTTTCTTTTTACAGGCACATGCCTGTCCTGCAGCCTTATCAACTGTTCCTTAAAAGACTCCCACAGGCCAGACGTGGACATACGCCCGAACAGCCTCTCCCAATCAACGGCCACCAATTCCTGTCTAATCCGACGATAGTTAGCCTTCCCCCAATTTAGGATCCTACCCTTAGGACAACACTCGTCTTTGTCCATTACCATCCTAAAACGTTGACAGAGTTGTGGTCACTATTTGCCACATGTTCCCCTACTGAAACTTTGACGACTTGACCAGGCTCATTTCCCAGAACTAGATCCGCTGTAGCCCACTCCTCTCTAGTTGCGTTATCTACATACTGTTCCAAAAAAACCTTCCAGTACACATTATACAAATTCCTCCCCGTCCAGACCCCCAGCCCTAACCAATGTCCAGCCTATATACCAGGGAAATTGAAGTCTCCCACTACAACAACCATATTTTTCTGCACATATCCAGAATCTCCTGACATATCCGTTCCCCCACTTCCCGTGGGCTGTTGGGTGGCCTGTAGCATACCCCCAGCATAGTGATTGCACCTTTCCTCTTTCTGAGCTCCACCCATAGCGACACATTACATGATCCCTCTCAATTGTCTACCCTCTGAATCGCCGTAATATGCTCCCTACCTAATACCGCTACTCTCCCACCCTTTTTAGCCCCTCCTCTGTCTCGCCTAAAACACTTATACCCCAGAATATTTAGCTGCCAGTCCTGTCCTTATTTTAACCATGTAGAACATAGAACATAGAACATTACAGCGCAGAACAGGCCCTTCGGCCCACGATGTTGCACCGACCAGTTAAAAAAAAAACTGTGACCCTCCAACCTAAACCAATTTCTTTTCGTCCATGAACCTATCTACGGATCTCTTAAACGCCCCCAAACTAGGCGCATTTACTACTGATGCTGGCAGGGCATTCCAATCCCTCACCACCCTCTGGGTAAAGAACCTACCCCTGACATCGGTTCTATAACTACCCCCCCTCAATTTAAAGCCATGCCCCCTCGTGCTGGATTTCTCCATCAGAGGAAAAAGGCTATCACTATCCACCCTATCTAAACCTCTAATCATCTTATATGTTTCAATAAGATCCCCTCTTAGCCGCCGCCTTTCCAGCGAAAACAATCCCAAATCCCTCAGCCTCTCCTCATAGGATCTCCCCTCCATACCAGGCAACATCCTGGTAAACCTCCTCTGCACCCTCTCCAAAGCCTCCACATCCTTCCTGTAATGTGGGGACCAGAACTGCACACAGTACTCCAAGTGCGGCCGCACCAGAGTTGTGTACAGTTGCAACATAACGCTACGACTCCTAAATTCAATCCCCCTACCAATAAACGCCAAGACACCATATGCCTTCTTAACAACCTTATCTACTTGATTCCCAACTTTCAGGGATCTATGCACACATACACCTAGATCCCTCTGCTCCTCCACACTATTCAAAGTCCTCCCGTTAGCCCTATACTCAACACATCTGTTATTCCTACCAAAGTGAATTACCTCACACTTCTCCGCATTAAACTCCATCCGCCACCTCTCGGCCCAACTTTGCAACCTGTCTAAGTCTTCCTGCAAACTACGACACCCTTCCTCACTGTCTACCACACCACCGACTTTGGTGTCATCAGCAAATTTGCTAATCCACCCAACTATACCCTCATCCAGATCATTAATAAATATTACAAACAGCAGTGGCCCCAAAACAGATCCCTGAGGTACACCACTTGTAACCGCACTCCATGATGAATATTTACTATCAACCACCACCCTCTGTTTCCTATCCGCTAGCCAATTCCTGATCCAATTTCCTAGATCACCCCCAATCCCATACATCTGCATTTTCTGCAGAAGCCTACCATGGTGAACCTTATCAAACGCCTTACTAAAATCCATATATACCACGTCCACTGCCTTGCCCCCATCCACCTCCTTGGTCACTTTCTCAAAAAACTCAATAAGGTTAGTAAGGCACGACCTACCTGCCACAAAACCATGCTGACTATCACCTATCAATTCATTACTCTCCAAATAACTATAAATCCTATCCCTTATAATTTTTTCCAACATCTTGCCGACAACAGAAGTGAGACTCACCGGTCTATAATTCCCGGGGAAGTCTCTGTTCCCCTTCTTAAACAATGGGACAACATTCGCTAACCTCCAATCTTCTGGTACTATACCAGAGGCCAACGACGACCTGAAGATCAGAGCCAGAGGCTCTGCAATCACTTCTCTTGCCTCCCAGAGAATCCTTGGATAAATCCCATCCGGACCAGGGGATTTATCTATTTTCAGACCCTCCAGAATATCCTGCACATCCTCCTTATCAACTGTAATACTGTCTATTCTAGATGTATCCGTCACCGCAACCACATCCATATTCCGCTCAAGCATTCAGGCCCTAAGTTCGTCTGTCTTACCCGTTACGCTCCTGGCATTGAAGCAGATTCACTCCAGACCTCCAGGCCCACTCAGGTCATCCTGCTCCAGAATGCTCTTCTTCTTAGCGAGCCTTGCCCTGGCCCCCATCTCGACCCCAGCGTCAGCACTTACTGACCTACTCTTTTGATCCCCACCCCCCCTGCCACACTAGTTTAAACCCTGCCGAAACACTCCAGCAACTCCCTGCAGGGGACATTCCATATCCCATAAATGTCCTTGCTGTTCACTACCTCACCTCCGTATCGTCAGGATTCCTGCCGACATCCTCACCTTTTGCAACGATGTTCACCAATCTATCTATGCCCTCCCAGATTCACCTGTCACCCTCATCGTTTACCACAATTCACCAATCTGTGTCTCACCCAAAATCCGTCTATTATCCGCACTTTTTTTCCGTCATTTCAACAATCTGCCACTGTTGCACCAAATCGTGCTCTTGCTCTCATTGCTCACTACATTTCACCAATATGCGTGCAACATCTCAAAACCTGCAGAGTTGTATACATGTCGTCAATCTTTCTGTCACTTGCTAGATTCTGCTCCTGCTCTCAATGTTAACTACATTGCAGCAATTTATCCGTGTCTACCAAAATCCTGCTTCTATCCTCATTGTGTTCTGCAGCTCAGAAATCTTTTCATGTCCTCACAAACCGGCTGCTAAAAGTCCTATTTTATTACATTTCAAAAACCTATCTTGGTCTCCGCCAGCCCAACGCTATCCCTATTGTTTGGTACGTTAAATCAATCTGTGTATGCCCTCCAAAATCCTGCCGATCCTTACTGTTAATAACATTTCACCATTGTGTATGCTTGCTGCCAAACCCTGGTGTTGTCTTTACTATAACTGTTTTTTCACCATATGCGAGGCTGCTCCGCCATTCGATAAGATAATGGCTGATCTTTTCTTGGACTCAGCTCCAGCCTGCTCAGCAGAACACTTAATCCATTTACTGCCTTAAAAAACATTCAATGAAGTGACCTCATCTGCCTCACAGGGCAGGGAATTACACAGATTCAGAATTCTTTGCGTGAAGAAGTTATTTCTCAACTCAGTCCTGAGCCAATCCTCCCCTTATTGTGAGGCCATGCCGCCTAGATCTAGTTTCACCTGCCAGTGGAAACAACCTCCCTTCTGCTATCTTATCTATTCCCTTCATAATAGCATATGCTTCTATAAGATCTCCCCTTATTCTTCAAAATTCCAATACGTTTCGTCCCAGTTTACTCACACTCTGCTGATAAGCCAACCATCTCATCTCCGGAATCAACGTGGTGAACGTCCTCTGCACCCCCTCCAGTGCCAATATTTCCTGTCTCAAGTCGGGAGAACAAAACTTCACACAGCACTTCATGTGTGGCTGCACCAACAACTTATACAGCTGGAACATAACATCCCTGTTTGTAAACTCTATCCTTCTAGCAATGAAGGGCAACATTTCATTTGCCTTCTTTATGTAAACTTCACTGAATGCTGCAATTCAAAAATCCGTCTCAATTCGCACAAATCTCACTCTCGTACTTTTCACTGCATTTCGTCAACTAGATATATGTGTCCTTCAGTTTCCTGCTGCTTTGCTTCCTGTTTGCTACTTTGCACCAATCTGTCAATGTCCTCGCAAATCCGACTCTTATCACATTTCACCATTCTGACTTTGTCATGCCATGTCCTGTTGTTATCCAAAATGTGTGCTGCATTTTTACCAATGCAGCTGTTTCCCCACCTATCGAGCTATTATCCTCATTGCTGACTACATTTTGCCAATCTGTCTCTGTTCTCCCATATGCCACTGTTTTCATCAATGTTTAAAACGTTAAAACAGCCTGCCTGTTTCCTCCTAAACTTGGTTGCTATCCCCACTGTTGACCACTTTACAACTATCTGTTTGTGTCCTTACAAATCCTGCTGTTCAGGCGGCTGTTTGCTACATTTTCTTATCTGCCTTTAACTTCCAAATTCGGTGCTACACTCACAGTATACTACATTTTCCCAACTTCTCCACGTAACCCAAGTTCTGCTGTTGTCTTCGCTGTTTAATACATCAAACCATAATCTGTGCGGCATCAAATATCATGCTGTTAGCCTCAGTTTTACTACATTTCGCAATCTGCTTCGATCCCCACTAATCCTATATTTATCCACATTGTTCACTACAAAATGTCTATCTGCGTGTCTCCTCCGCATTCCTCGTACGAATCTCAATGTCTCCAATATTTAACAAATGTTTATGTGTCCTCACAATTATTTCTGCTTCCCTCACCGTGTACTAACTTTTACCAAACTCTATCCTCACCAATCCTGCTGTTATTCTCACTGTTGACTACATTCTGTCTGCCTTATCCCCAATGTTGCTGATATCCGCAGTGGTTCCTGCATTTCACAAATGTGAATGTGTCTTCCAAAAACCTGCTGCTACCACCATTTGTTTTGCAACATTTCAGCAATCTGCTTATTTCTTCCCAAATCGTACTGTTGTTCTGTTCCGATGTTTTCTGAAACAGGCAGTGTCTTGATTTTTATTCAATTTTGCATTTGATGCGTAAGTCAATGTCAAAGATCAAAACGAATTCTGGTCCCAATATCCACAGCTGGGGAACGTTCCATTGAACTAATTCCCATACGGTTTAACTATGGCCCATAATTGCTCTGTGCATTTGTCTCTTCATCAATATCGTATGCTTACTGCCCCTTTCCCTTTAATCCGTGGGTTTCGGGTTTCCATTAAACAAAAACGACATGAAATAGAATGATCACACATTTATTGAAAGTTCCTTTGCAGAATATCAGTCACACTATCCTCCACAGCCTCTCCTCCATATCACCATATACAATCATTTGATTTGTCAGAAATTATTTGTCAATAACATATCTGTGCAATTGTAATTTGGAAATGTGTTTTCCTCTCCATGCATCGAATATGTTCCCTCTACAGTTCTGGAATTAATATTTGCCCCACTATTTCAATCACATGATGCTGCCTGATCTCTATGAACAGACCTTTCAACTCCCGTATAAGAGCTTGAATAGTTACACCATTGCAGTCCTCTGACAGCGCTGCCATAATTTATGAGTATGAAAAGTTTATGTTTAGTGCCTCTGCTATTTCCAAAAATCCACCATTCTTCAGTACTCAGAATTCACATCCAGCCCAGGTGAAATGTTATCTTTATTGTGACATAAAAACATGCTGTGCTCAAAGAGCTAATTGAACCTGTTTGTTTAGTGACTAGTGATTAAACTCTAACTCGATGGATCATAATTGTGCCACTGGAGGGTTTTCCTCTTCTATTAGTAAGAGATTCCTTGGAGCATGCTCTTTCATAGTGCAACCCGAAGCATCATCTCTGGACCTCGCAGTGTTTAGTGATTCCAGATCGAGGGAGAGGCGAAATGAGGACCTGAGAACATTAGACTGGAAAGTAAAAATAATGGATCAGAATCTAGAAATAATAGATTGCAATGTTTCAACAATGGATCTGAATTTACAAACATTAGATTGTCATGTTTCAAAAATGGACAGAAGCTTGTCACATTGGTTTAATCTTATGACTGCTAATGATTGGTGGTCGTGGACAACAACAGCTGATCGAATCCAATACGCACTGAAGTTGATTCAATGTGTTTACTATCCATTTCTCGCTATCGTTGGTGTCACTGGTAAGGTTAGCCTGTCCAGTTTTTAATTCTTGAACAAATGTTTAAGATTAATACCTTCTTGCATCGTATTCTTCCCAGATTGTTGCTGCTGATGTTTCTGCTCAATCTCTATGTCCAATTATGAACTCTAAAACCACACATTTTTTGCATCTGAATATTGCACGTTATCTTCATTTTCTGTTCCGATCGCAGCAACTGTTAATTCAACATGTCAAGTTGTTATATTGTGGTGCCTGTTTCATTGCATTACACTTTTTGCTATTTATAATCTGGAAGCCATCGACCTTAGTTCCACTCACAAACTCTGTCCCCTCTCACCTTATTCTGTTCCGCTACCCGAGACTTGTCCAGACAGGTTACAACCTCTGATATAACTTTGCACCTGAGCTGATTTCCAGCACCATGGCCAATCAATTGCGAATCCTGCATAATGTCTCTTCAAGAAAACCATCCTTTCCCTCACCCTTGCTGCCATTGCAAATTCCAGACTCATCTACAACAAACCTGTGTGGACCACGCTCCCAGTTACAAAGCTGCAAAGTCACATCTCGTTTTAAAGTCTGCTGTCCAGATCCCAACTCTCAATACATCACGTTTATGAGTTATTCTGGTGCTCAGCGGTCGCTATCAACAATCATTCCTCGAATGCTTTAATTTCCTCACTCATCTGATTAAATCACCGCATGTCTCTGTCCATCCGTTTGCCCCACTCTCTTTCAATTTCCCCAAAACGTGCCTGTGTCTTCACATTTAAACCGATTCTTCATCCAGCCCACTCACCTGCCACAACCTCTCCACAACGAACCCCAGGCCATATCTCACCCAAACAGTAATTTTCACTGATACAGCTCCTCATCTATCTGTTCTTTGAAAATACAGATTGATAGATGGTGCAGTTGCACAGCTGGTTACTTCCAATGTGGCCTGTGCATCTAACCATGCTGGGCAGATATGTCCGGGTCCATCACAGTAATATGAGGCGGACTCTAAAATGCACTTTCAATAATTCTGGCAGCACCTGTGTTTTACTATTCCCATTTTTGTGTTTGAATACCTCTTCCAATTCATTGCATTTCTTTCTTTTGGAACTTTGCAACATGTTCCTTCAAAGTATGTGCCACATTTACTAGTAAGAAGTGTAGAAATTTGATGTCTGTGTCGATATGCGCCATCTTCTTGGAGATCCTCTCCACTTGGAGTTTGCGGTGTCGATGGTAGTCATGATGTGGAGGTGCCGGTGTTGGACTGGGGTAAGCTTACTCCAGTCCAACGCCGGCATCTCGACATCCAAATTTACTATCCAGAGTGAATTTATGTCCTTTTGTATCGCACCCTGGCTTTGAGTTTGGGGATTAATAGACTAACTTTTGCAGAGTTCACATTATTTGAAATCACGTGGGTTCTGCTTGTTTCTGCCGTCTTCCGTGTTGTGTTCCATGTTGTTCAGGGGGTTTCAACAGCTCTTACACAGGTTTAAGAATCATGGTCTGTGCCTGTCCACTGAAAACCACTGATCGTCATTATTAGCTGAATATGTGATCAGCAGCATGAGAAACATTCTCTCGTGTTAATTAAAATGGTCCAGCCATCTAACTTAGGGGCTGCTGACTAATATCAGTTGCGAAAACGTTGTTGCAGATGGTCTCGATGGGTTTATGGAGGCTGTGTTGCTGCATAAAGTCAGGCAGGACAAAACATTTGATGATCCAACTCTGGACTTGATATGTGGACTGTAGTTGCAGTCCTTCTGGATCTCTGGCAGGACGAACAAATGAAGCAGAGTCTGCAGAGAAGGAAGCTATGTAGAAAGGAAGTAGGAAGGGGCCTCTGTCCTATTTTCCCCGGATTTTCAAGAAGGCAGTTGGAATTATTGCTGGAGCAGAAATTCCGAGAAAGTGGATAATTCTCGGGAGCCTCCGCTTTCATCCCCTCAGTGCATGGAAAACATAGATTGATAGATCGTGCAGCTGCACAACTGGTTACTTTCAGTGTGGCCGGTACATGCTACCGTGCAGGTCAGATATGTCTGGGAATTCGGTAAGAAACACAATTTCGAATATAAAGCTAATGGCGACCATGAAAACATTGTCCATTGCATTAGAAAATACAATAATTTGGACGTTGCCGGGATTTGGGAAGTGAGTTCCTGCCACAGGATTCCTATTCTTTTGCCTTCTCTCTGAGCCGTATTCATATCTCGCTCGTACAGTTCGGTGTGTGGTCAATGGGAGCAAACCCCCGCCCCTACCCCCACCTCCAACATCCTCCCACCCGCCCCCGCGCCCCCGCCCCATCATGCGACTTGTCAGCCCATGCCATGATGTGGTCCAGGTCTTGTTGCATTTGTCCATGAAATTATTTCGTGGATGAGCACTCGCATATTGTCCTGAACATTGTGCGGTCTCCAGTAACCGTCCCCACTTCTGAACTTATGATGGAAGGAAGGTCATTGAAGAAGCTGCTGAAGATGATTTGTCCCAGGTCACGACCCTAAGTAACTAATGCTGTGATCTCCAGGGGAGAGGGAATTGACTTCAGAACACCATGACCATCTTCCTTTTTCCCAGGTATGATTACAATAAGTGAAGGGTTTACTGCTCTGCTTCCCAATTGCTCCAGTTTTGCTTGGCCTCTTCGACACAATACTCAGTAAATTGAAACATTGATATCAAGGCCAGTCACTCTCACCTCACCTCCGGCGAGTGAGTGGGAGAATACATGGTAAGTGCCGTAACACGAGGATAAAACTGAAGTTATCCACTGAGAACGATAATTCAAAGAGTAGAGTATTGCTTTAATTGTCATTGATTCGGAGATTTTGACGTATAAAGGGAATTGTGTTTCTTGGTACACCATTCAATGAAAGCAAACATGCAGGCATCGCACTCTGTCAAGACAGAAAATGGAAAGTGCATGCATTACAAGAGAACTTAAGAACAGGAAGGAGAATACTTAACATTTGCTCGACAAGATTGTGGTATTATCACACCTGGAGCATTGTGTATAGTTTTGGTCCATTTATCAAAACAATATCAACTTGGCATAAAAGCCATGCAGCAAATGTTCACCAGAATGATTGCAGGGATGGCTGGAATGTCGCACGAGGAGAGATTAGGTCGACTTGGCCGATGTTCTCTGGAGTTGATAATAGTGAGAGGGAATCTCACAAGTGTGAAAATTTCTGACAACGTTGGACAACCGCGATGCAATGACAATGTTCCCTCTGCCTTGGGGAATTCAGAACAACTGTATTTCTTAGGACTGAGATGAACTGAAAGGTCTTCACTCAGAAGTTTGTCAATGTTTGGAATTCTCGATCACAGAAATCTTTGGACGCCAAGTAACTGATTTTATGAAGGACTTAATTAGACAGGTTTCCATATATGCAAGGGTTCAAGAATAATGAGGAGAGTTCAGAAATGTTGCATTGAGAAAGAGGAACACCAGTGCCCCTGTTTAATGGCAGAGCATTCTCCATGGATAGAATGCCCTCCTCCTCCCTCTTCTCTTATGCTTTTAAGTTTCCCGTTGGCTATTTTCAAACTCATATGCTGGGTTATAGCAGACTCTATCCATTCATGTAAACGAGGAATTCAACATCGATGTTGAAGAGTGCATGATAGAATGCTCGGCGCAACATCTGGTAGAGGTAAAATGGGATGTCAATATATTTTCGCGACAACACAGGACTACTTATGTGCCAAATAGCGGAAACAGCATTCGATAGAGAACCAATTGAGCAGATCGAAGCACTGCAGTCCTACTATTTGCATCCGTGAATGGTGGTGGACAACTAGACAAGACACTGGAAGATGACGTTCCACAAATACCTAGATCCACACTGATGGAGGACCCCAGCAATCAACGAATAAGGAATAGATGAGACATTCAACAAAATCTTCAGCCAGAAGTGAAGAGTGCATAATCCAGCTAAATTTAAGTTTAATTATTTATTGTCACAAGTAGGCTTATAGTAACACTGCAATGAAGTTACTGTGACAATCCCCTAGTCACTACACCGCGCCGCCTGTTCGCTTACACTGAGGGAGGATTTAGCCTGGCCAATGCAATTAAAGTCTACTGGACTGTGGGAGGAAAACAGAGCATCTGGAGGAATACCACGCAGACGCGGGGGGAATGTGCAGGGTCCACAGAGACAATGACACAAGCCAGGACTGTGAAACTTCAGTGCCAGCAACTGTGCACCATGCCGCCCATCTTCGCCTCCTCTGGAGAGCCCCAGCTTCACAAATGCCCGTCGTCAGCCAGTTGGATTCAGTCCATGTAATATTAAAATAAAACGGCAGAACGCACTGGATAATGGCTTTGACAATATTCCAGCATTATCGGTTCTAAATCGATCGCAGACGTGTATTCCTGAAGTTGCTGCACAACAAGCTCCGGTGTACCTGTTCAGTTACAACACTGGCATCGACTCAGAAATGAGTTAAATGCCGAGGCATCTCCGGTCCAACAAAAAGTCTATCATATTCATCTCGTGTTTTTAAGATCACATGGTTTTTTCGCTGGACGTGTACATAAGAGAAAAGTGGGAACACTTTGGGGACCAAAGTTAGGAGCCCACCCGTTGGAATTTTAATTCAACAAAAAACACACTCTGTAATCTAAAAAATGATGATTTCCAATGAAAACCTTACCGATTGCCATAAACAGCCATTGCTTCATTAATGTATTTTATGAAAGGATATCTGTTATACTTAAGTGATCTGGCTTCCATGTAATTCCAGAATCACAGCACTGTGGTTAACTCCATGTTCCCCCGTCAAGAGGCCGAGCAAGCTATTTAGTTGTATCAAAGGACGGATAATTATCAAATAAATGATACCGGACATTCTACCCGGCGTTGTCAGAGGAATCAGAAATTACAATGACAAACCCGACACTATCGACAAATTTCTCCATGCCATTTTTGAGGACTTGGTAGGAAGATGGCAGAGTTGTCTCACAGACTGGTCAAGCGGCAGCCTGACATCGCCATACTCGCCGGATCATACATTTAAGGGAACATTCCAGACACCGCCATCGCATTGGCTCACCATCTCCTATCTCTCCTGTCAGAGAATCATAGAATCCGACAGTGCAGAAGGAGGCCACTCGGCCATCAAGTCTGCACCAACCACAATTCCCCCCAGATCCTATCCCCAGATCCCCATGCATTTACCCCATGCTAGTTTCCTGAAAGTAAGGGGCAATTTCACATGGCGAATCCACCATTCCTGCCCAATTTCTGGTCTCTGGAGCAGAGGCTGGGGCTGAGTTTTACACAGTCGGCTCAAGATCGGCTCTGAGCCCCATGGAGTCTCATCGCATCAATTTAAACATGGGCAAATTAAACCGCTGATTATCACGCAATACACCAGTTCCCGGTCCTGCCCATTCCACCGCCCACCATTCTCCCCCCACCGCACCACTGCCACTCCCCCACCATCCCATCGGATGATAAATACGTACTCCTCCACATTGAACCACAATGTTCGACATTGAAGGTGGGCAGGGCGCAGAATGTAACCTGGTATGGGAATTCAATTTGCATCAGCAATTTCAGTGGTTCTGCAGCACCAGTGCAGACCGAGCTGTTGGAGTCCGAATGTACAAAGATGCTGGTCTGAAACTGTGGCAGGTGCCGAAGCGACATGCGTGTAGAAGGAAAAAAAAATTGATCGTTATCCTCAGTAACCTGCCTGCCTTACAAACACCTGCATGTTCGTATCCATAGGAATCACCATCACACATTCATTTTGGAGACAGTGTCCCATCTGCATTTTGATGGTTCCCTACCTCCGGGAAAGTGGGACAGACTTGGAGCAGATATATCAATTCATGTTAGGGTAAGAAAGAGACAAAGAGACGCTGTGCATCAAGAGATCGAAAGAAAAATGTGTTGAGCCACGACATGTACCTTCATGGCTTCTAATTTGTTTTTTTTTACATTCAAGGGATGCAGCTGCCACTGACTAGGCCATCATTCATTGTCCATTCCTTTCTCCTTTGAGCAGGTGAGGATGAGCTCCATTATTGGAACACTGCTCTCCAAGGGGAGCAGGTACGCCCACAGTGCTGTTAGGCTGGGCGTTCCATGATTTTGAAGTAACGGTGATACAATTCAAATTCAGGATGTTCGGTGACTTCGAGGCGAAACTCTAGGAGGTGGTGCTGTCATTTAGCTGTTGTCCTTGTTCATCGAGATGGTAATGTTTATGTATTTGGAAGGCCCTGGCTTGGTGAGTTCCTGCACTGTATGTGGTAGAGACTGCAGTCAACTGCTACTGTTTGTCAGCGGTGCAGCGAGTGATTTGTGAAAGGTTTGCCAGTAAAGCGTGCTGCGTTCTCATTGAAAATGTCGAATGTCTTGTGTTGTTGCAGCAACATTCATCCAGGCAAGGGGAGAATATTCCATCACACTGCTAAATTGTGCATTGTTGGGGGTGCACAGTGTCTGGGGGTTCCGGGGTGAGTTACTCGCATCAGGATCCGTAGAATTTGACCTGCCAGTGTAGCCACATAATTTATATGGCTAGCTCGGCTCCGCTTCTGGTCAATGGCAATCGGCAAAATGTCGATATAGGGCGCTTCAGTAATGGTAATATATATCAAAGATTTATGTTTCTATTTTCTCCGGTTGGTGATTGAGATTGCCTGGCATTTGTGTGGCACAAATGCAATTGACCACTTATCAACCCACATCTGGAAACTGTTCGGTTTGCTCCATTTTGACAAGGAATTTTTCAGTCTGGCAGGAGTCAAGTCCAGTGGGGGATATTGTAAAATGTGTTTGCATTCATTGATGCAACGTGTATGCCGCTAGCTAGGCCAGCGTTTATTGCATTCTGTTGCCCAAGGCGAGTGGAACTGATTGAACGCTTTCCCTCCCGTTTACGTGCAACAGGCTTGAGAATTTCATGGCCTGCTGCCCACCAATTACTGTAATAGTATTTCGAGGCAGCAAATGGCCTGTTCCCCTCCTGATGCTGCGTAACAATTAGAGGGCTAGAATACAAGATCAGAGATATGTTACTGAGGCTGTATAATTGCTTGATGATACCCCATTTGGGATATTGTGAGCAGTTTTGGGCCCCATACCAAATGAAATGTGTGCTGGCCTTGAAGGGGATTCAGAGGAGTTTCACAATAATGCTCCCAGGAACGAACGGTGTGCCATATGGGGAGTGAATAAGGAGTTCGTGTCTATGTACTAAGTGGAGTTTCGAAGGATGAGGGGGGGGGGGAACAATTGAAAATTACGGAATGATGAGAGGCCTACTTAAAGTGCATGTGGAGATCATGTTTCCACTGGGGTGCGAGACCAGAACTCGAGGTCACAAGCGGACGTTCCATTAAAACTGAGTTGAGGGACATTTCTTCAGCCAGAGTGCAATTAATCTATTGATCTCATTGTCACAGACAGCTGTGGAGGCCAGGTCATTTAAGACAGAGATAGAGCGGTTTTTGATCAATAGGAGGACCAAGGCCTGTGGGGAAAAGGCTGGGGAATGGGGGTGAGAATGATATCACCCATGATTGAATTGTGATGAAGACTCGATGGGCCGAATTGCCAATTCTGCTTCTATGGATTATGTTCTTATGGTCTAATCGTTAGATGCATGAAAGTTCAATGGCCTGCTTCTCTCCTATTCCTGTCTTCTTGCCTCGAGAGACAGATGGGCGTTCACCCTTTATAAATGCATCAAACTACTCAATGCCCTCTTGCCCTTCATTCCTGTGTACCTGTATCAAGAGACATAAGAACATAAGAATATAAGAAATAGGAGCAGGAGTAGGCCATCTCGCCCCTCGAGCCTGCCCCGCCATTCAAATAGATCATGGCCGATCTGAAGTGAATCACTTCCACTTACCCACCTGCTCCCCAGAACCCTTAATTCCCCTACCGATCAGAAATCCATCTATCCGTGACTTAAACATATTCAACGAGGTAGCCTCCAAAACTTCAGTGGGCAGAGAATTCCAGAGATTCACCACCCTCTGAGAGAAGAAGTTCCTCCTCAACTCTGTCCTAAACTGACCCCCCTTTATTTTAAGGCTGTGCCCTCTAGTTCTGGTTTCCTTTCTAAGTGGAAAGAATCTCTCCACTTCTACCCTATCCAGCCCCTTCATTATCTTATATGCCTCTATAAGATCACCCCTCAGCCTTCTAAACTCCAACGAGAACAAACCTAATTTGCTCAATCTCTCCTCATAATCTACACCCCTCATCTCCGGTATCAACCTGGTGAACCTTCTCTGCACTCCCTCCAAGGCCAATATATCCGAAATGGGACGAAATGGCTTCCAGCCCATCCGTTTCATGTACAACTGATTCGAGGGGCTGGATGGTATCCTCCCCTCCTGCTTTTCTGGAACCTGACTCTCAAAACTGAATTGGCTCCTCCTGCTCTGATGTAACATTCTCGAGGAGGTTTGTGACACTGCTTGATGTGAGTTTTCAATAGTTTTGTCGGAGTGGTGAGCTTCGTTCTCACTGCTTGCCATTAGCTCTCATCATTGATTAACTCCTTACGATTTGCAACTGGCGAACTGAGAGTGTCAGCCTCTCTACGGTAAGTTTGTATGTATCTTCTTCATCATCAAAACATGCTCAGCAACTTAACATGGTTACATTTCGAAATTACGCTTCTCCCACACACAGTCGAGGGGTGTCAGCGGAGCCTGGCCCAAAGACATGTGACATGCAGGCCCAATGACGTGCTCTTATGACATGGTATCCGTGAACTGGACCCCAGCTATACGTAAATAGCCAAAGTGCCTTGGGGTGTCTCAGAAAATAAATTGTTAAGGGAATAAGCCCTGACTGACAATCTGGAGGGGAGTCATGTAGGCCGTAAGATGTCACCACTCAAGCAGCTTTCCGGAAACAGCTGCAGGAGAACTGATACCAAACAGTACTGGTTTCACACATTCCTATTGAACAAGACCAGCAATTGCCAGAGCGATATTTTGACGATTGGACAACTCAGGCTTTCCTTTGTTTTTACAATTTCCCGAGTTCTGTACGCTGGAGAGGGTATGACCCATTGCGTGGTTTCCATAGGCATAACACAGCAATGAACAATTATCGCTTCTGAGCTCTCAAAAAAACAAAGAACAAAGAACAGTACAGAACAGGAAACAGGCCCTTCGGCCCTCCAAGCCTGTGCCGCTCCTTGGTCCAACTAGACCAATCGTTTGTATCCCTCCATTCCCAGGCTGCTCATGTGACTGTCCAGGTAAGTCTTAAACGATGTCAGCGTGCCTGCCTCCACCACCCTACTTGGCAGCGCATTCCAGGACCCCACCACCCTCTGTGTAAAAATCGTCCCTCTGATGTCTGAGTTATACTTCGCCCCTCTCAGCTTGAGCCCGTGACCCCTCGTGATCGTCACCTCCGACCTGGGAAAAAGCTTCCCACTGTTCACCCTATCTAAACCCTTCATAATCTTGTATACCTCTATTAGATCTCCCCTCATTCTCCGTCTTTCCAAGGAGAACAACCCCAGTCTACCCAATCTCTCCTCATAGCTAAGACCCTCCATACCAGGCAACATCCTGGTAAACCTTTTCTGCACTCTCTCCAATGCCTCCACGTCCTTCTGGTAGTGCGGCGACCAGAACTGGACGCAGTACTCCAAATGTGGCCTAACCAGCGTTCTATACAGCTGCATCATCAGACTCCAGCTTTTATACTCTATACCCCGTCCTATAAAGGCAAGCATACCATATGCCTTCTTCACCACCTTGTCCACCTGTGTTGCCACCTTCAAGGATTTGTGGACTTGCACACCTAGGTCCCTCTGTGTTTCTATACTCCTGATGACTCTGCCATTTATTGTATAACTCCTCCCTACATTATTTCTTCCAAAATGCATCACTTCGCTTTTATCCGCTATAAACTACATCTGCCACCTCTCTGCCAAATTTTCCAGCCTATCTATATCCTGCTGTATTGCCCGACAATACTCTTCGCTATCCGCAATTCCAGCCATCCTCGGGTCATCCGCAAACTTGCTGATTACACCAGTTACACCTTCTTCCAAATCATTTATATATATCACAAATAGCAGAGGTCCCAGTACAGAGCCCTGCGGAACACCACTGGTCACAAACCTCCAGCCGGAAAAAGACCCTTCGACCACTACCCTCTGTCTCCTATGGCCAAGCCAGTTCTCCACCCATCTAGCCACTTCCCCTTGTATCCCATGAGCCTTAACCTTCTTAACCAACCTGCCATGTGGGACTTTGTCAAATGCCTTACTGAAATCCATATAGACGACATCCACGGCCCTTCCTTCATCAACCGTTTTTGTCACTTCCTCAAAAAACTCCACCAAATTTGTAAGGCACGACCTCCCTCTTACAAAACCATGCTGTCTGTCACTAATGAGATTGTTTCGTTCTAAATGCACATACATCCTGTCTCTAAGAATCCTCTCGAACAACTTCCCTACCACGGACGTCAAGCTCACCGGCCTATAATTTCCTGGGTTATCCCTGCTCCCCTTCTTAAACAACGGGACCACATTCGCTATCCTCCAATCCTCAGGGACCTCACCCGTGTCCAACGACGCGACAAAGATTTCCGTCAGAGGCCCAGCAATTTCACCTCTCGTCTCCCTGAGCAGTCGAGGATAGATGCCATCAGGCCCTGGGGCTTTGTCAGTTTTAATGTTCCCTAAAAATCCTAACACTTCCTCTCTTGTAATGGAGATTTTCTCTAACGGGTCAACGCCTCCCTCCGAGACACTCCCGGTTAACACGCCCCTCTCCTTCGTGAATACCGATGCAAAGTATTCATTTAGGATCTCCCCTATTCCCTTGGGTTCTAAGCATAATTCCCCTCCTTTGTCCTGTGAGTTCCGATTTTCTCCCAGACAACTCTTTTGTTCCTAACGTATGAATAGAATGCCTTAGGATTCTCCTTAATCCTGTCTGCCAAGAACATGTCGTGACCTCTTTTTGCCCTTCTAACTCCCCGTTTGAGTTCTTTCCTACTCTCTCTGTATTCCTCCAGAGCTCCATCTGTTTTCAGTTGCCTGGACTGAACGTACGCCTCACTTTTCATTTTAATCAGATCCTCAATTTCCCTGGTTATCCACTGCTCTCGAATCCTACCTTTCCTATCTTTCCTTTTTACAGGCACATGCCTATCCTGCAGCCTTATCAATAGTTCCATCAAAGACTCCCACATGCCAGACGCGGACTTACCCTCGAACATCCTCTACCAATCAACATCCACCAATTCCTGCCTCATCCGGCTATAGTTAGCCTTCCCCCAATTTAGCACCCTGCCCGTAGGACAGCACTCATCGTTGTCCATTACTATCCTAAAGTTAACAGAGTTGTGGTCACTATTTGCCACATGTTCCCCTACCGAAACTTTGACGACCTGACCGGGCTCATTTCCCAGAACGAGGTCCAGTATAGCCCCCTCTCTAGTCGGGCTATCTACATACTGTTCCAAAGAACCTTCCAGTACGCATTTTACAAATTCCTCCCCGTCCGGAACCCCAGCTCTAAGCACTTTCCAGTCTGTGCCAGGGAAATTAAAGTCCCCCACTACAACAACCCTATGTTTTCTGCACCTATCCAGAATCTCCTGACATATCCTTTCCTCCACTTCCCGTGGGCTGTTGGGTGGTCTGTAGTACACCCCCAGCATAGTGACTGCACCCTTCCTGTTTCTGAGTTCCACCCACAGCGACTCAGTACATGACCCCTCTAAGTTGTCTACCCTCTGCACCGCGGTAATATACTCCTTAACTAATATCGCTACACCCCACCTTTGTTAGCCCCTTCTCTGTCTCGCCTAAAACACTTATACCCCGGAATATTCTGCTGCCAGTCCTGTCCTTCTTTTAACCAAGTTTCCGTCACCGCAACCACATCCAAATTCCGCACAAGCATTAAGGCCCTAAGGTCGTCTGTTTTACCCGTTACACTCCTCGCATTGAAGCAGATGCACTCCAGACATCCAGGCCCAGTCAGGTCCTCCTCCTCCAGAGTGCTCCTCTTCTTAGCTAGCCTTGCCCTGGCCCCCAGCTCAACCCCAGCCTCAGTATTTACTGACCTCCTGTTTTGTTCCCCACCCCCCTGCCACACTAGTTTAAATCCTGCCGAAACACTCTCGCTGGATTGAGGCAGATCACGAGATCCAGGGGTTGTTTTTGGCATTGAGAGAACTCAGTTGGTTTCAGTCCACTTTTACCAGTCGATTAGCTGCTGTTCCATCATGGCTTCTTTGTGAAAGTCGATGTTGGCCCTTCAGAGGATAGAAATGGTGGAGTCATAATGGTAAATTTGGAAATGGGAGAAGCACTGAACAAAAACCTTTCCTCTGTCTTCACAGTAGAAGATAATAATCCTGTCCAAAATACTGCAGTTAATAGAGTAGAACTTGGTGAAATAGGAAAACCAGGGAGCAGGTATGCAGTAACCGGAAGTTTTTAAAATTAAATAAGCCCCCGGGACCTGATGGCCGACATCCACGGATATTAATGGGGGTGACAGCAGTGATAGTGGATACATCAGTTATCTTAATCCAAAATTCCCATATTCCCAAAAGGTACCAGTGGACTATAAGCATGATAATGTGACGTCCTTATTCAAGAAAGGAGAGAGGTAAACATTGGGAAACGGCAGACCAGTCAAAGGCAGTCTGTGTTAGGAAAGTTGCTGGAATCAGTGATTAAGGTGGAGGTGACCGAACATCCGGGAAAGAAAGCTCAATTTACCAATGTCAGCACCGTTTTGCAAAGAACAAGCTTTGTTTGATAAACCTGCAAGAGCTCTTTGATGATGCAACCAGCAAGGTAGAAGACGGGGATCCTTAGGGATGTTTTCCATCTGGACTTCCTGAAGCATTTGATGAGGTCTCACACACGACCCTGATTCAGAATGTTAGCTCCCAAGGGATTGGGGGCAATGTATTGATTTGGATTGAAGATAGACTGACTAATAGAAAGCAGAGTGTTAGGATACATGGGTCCTTCTCCATTTGGAGATGTGTAACTAGTCGGGTCCCGCAGTGTTCAGTTCTCGGATCACAGCTATTTATAATCTCTATCAGTGATCTACAGGCAGGGACAGACGATAACATAGCGAACTTTTCTGACGTCAATAAATAGGTGGGGAAGCAGGTTGTGATGAGGAGATAAAAAATGTTTGCAAATGGAATCTGACAGGATAGGGAAATTTGACAAATTCTGGCAGATGGAGTTTAATTTTGAGTATTGGTCACCGTTTGTGAGATGAATGTGCTGACACTGGAGGAGGCCCAGTAGAGGTTTACTGGATTGACTCCAGGTTTGAGCAGGTTGTCGTATCAGGAGCCGTTGACGAGATTGGTCTTGCACCTGCTGGACTAGAGGCATGAGGGGGAATTTCATTGAGGTATATCAAACAATCAACGGGATTTATGAAGTAAATGCCAACCAAATGCACCGCCCCCCCCCCCGCCCCCAGAACAGTCTAGGCCAAGATGAATATGTTGTATTTAAGGGGGGAGTTTTGGGACAGAGATAAGGTGGAGCTCCTTCTAATGAGGACATCTTCTATGAATCATGGAATGAGACACGGTGGGTAGAAATCAGAAACAGGAATGGGGCAGTCACTATGAGGAGGTGCACTAAAGGCCTCCCAGCAGCCCACCAGCAGTTCAGGAATGGATATGTAAGCAGATTCTTCACAGATGGAGAAATAATAGGGTTGTTGTCGTGGGATACATTATTTTTTCTCATATTGACCGGAAATCCCTCAGTGAAAAGTGCCCAGATCATGAGGAATTTGTTATGTGTATCAAGGGAGATTTTTTGGAACAATATGTGTACAGTCCGACCAGAGAGGGGGGTCTACTGGGTCGAGTACTGGGGAAAGAGCCCGGCCAGGTAATCAGAGTCGTGGTGGGGGTGTGCAATTCGCTTTCGGAATTCGGATCAAAAACTGATGAGACACAGGTTTCTCTGCAAACCTTCTTTATTGCATCAGAGGAGAGATTGCTGGACCATGCGCATCAAGCATGGGTTCGTGAGTCTCTGTCTGGCTTACAAAACAGTTTCAGTTATACACTACGGAGTTACGTCCACATACTTCTGTTAGCCAATCAGGGCATAGCTCTATTGTTACATTTTGATGAGATTACTTTCAAGAACAAAAGGCGATAGCCACGTAAGAACATGGCTATTAAAGTTTCTGATTAGATTACTTTCAAGAACAAAAGGCCAATCGATAAGTCCCTGCCCTCCGAAGCCAGAACCACAATTACCTATTAGCAGTTTCTTTACCGTGATCATTAGGTTCGGTGAGCCTTGTCGCCCTCGCCTCAGGCCCTTTCCATAACCAGTTTATCCCTCAACTGATTCCTAGTTAAGCATCCCAATTTTAACCCTTTCCTCTTCACAGTCTACCTTATACACATTCTCAGGGGAACATGTGACGAACAGTGACCACAGTCCTGTAAGCTTTCCTACACGAAAAGACGTATGGAAATGGACAAATGTTGTACGAGGGTTAAGATATTAAATTGGGGGAAGGCTAACTACAACTTGATCAGGCACGATTTGGGGGCTGTAGTTTGGAAGAGGTTGTTTGAGGGTATATCCACATTTGGCTATCGGGAGTCTTTTCAGGAGAAGTTGTTCAGAGTGCAGGACAGGCATGTGCCTGTGAAAAGGAAGTTCAGGAAATGCAGGATTCTGGAAGTGTGGATGACCAGGGAAGTTGAGAGTGTGCTCAAAACGAAAAATGATGCATACATCAGGTGTTGGCGTTTAAAAAAAACATGAAGATTTTGAAGAATTCAGGGAAGGTTGAAAAGAGTTCAAACAGGGAGTTAGGATAGCAAGAAGGGGTCAATAAATGTCCTTGGCAGACAGGATTAAGGAGAAGCGCAAGGCATGTTGTATACATATTAGGAACTAGAGTTTAGCTAGAGCAAGAGTTGGTCCACTGAAGGACAAATGAGGGGAATTATGTGCAGAACCAAAGGAGATGGGTGAGACCCTTAATGAGCACTTTGCATTTGTATTCACAACCGAGAGGGACAAGTCGATTGATGGTGTTTTGGGGGGCTTTGTTTAAAACTTTAGAACCATCGTCATTACGAGGGAGATAATGTTAGCTGAATTAAACAACATTAAGTTAGATAAATCCCCAGGGCCATATTGCATCAGGCCACCTTCTTTCCTGTTGGAATTAGCTCGCGGGTAAATAGCCACTGCTCAAGTGTTTGAATAACATCTCTGGTTTCTGTGTGAACAATTCCAGTGGCTGAATAATAATATAAGGCCTGAAGGAAAGCGAACAGAAGTAGATAATTCAGCTCTTCAACCCAGCTTTCCATTTAATAAGATTGCAGCTGATCTCACATTCATTATGCTCATTTTACGATGTAATGTCCATAACCCATTCTTGCCTGATCAAACGTTAATCCCCAGGGCCATATTGCATCTCGCCTGGAAAGCACTGACGGAAATAAGAGATGAAATTGTTGGCTCTCGAATAAAAATATATTTTTTCCTCGTTGGCCACTGGTGAGATAACAAAGGATTGGAAGATACACAATATTCTACAGTTATTTAAGAAGGATGGGAAAGAACTGCATGTGCACAAATCACTGAAAGTGGCAGCGCAGGTGAATAAGGTAATCAAGAAATCATACGGGATGCTAGCCCTCATCAGTCGGGGCATTGAGTATAAAAATTGATAGGTCATGCTGCAGCTGAACCTTAGTTAGGCCTCACTTAAAATATTGTGTAGAACCTTGTTCGTCAAACTACCAGAAAGCTGTCGGTGCGAAGGAGAGGGCACAGAAGAGATTTACCAGTTTTCGGCCTGGTCTCGAGTGTATTAGCTCTGTGAAGTGTTTAGATCAACTCGGTTTGTTCTCAACGGAACGACGGAGGTTGAAAGGTGACCTGTTCGATGTTTACAATATTATAAGTGGCGTGAACAGAGTGGACAGTCAAATGTTCTCCTCCCGGATAGAACAGTCAAGTACGAGACAACGTAGGTTTGAGATGTGTGGGGAAGTGTTTATAGGAGCTGTGTGAGATAATTATTTTTTATACAGAGGGTGGTGAATGTCTGGAACGCGCTGCTTGGGGAGGTGATGGGGGCAGGTAGGACAGCGGCATTTAAGGGGCAACGAGGTGAATGCATGAATCGGATGGGAATGGAAGAATACAGGCTCCGTAAGTGTCTGGTTGTTCTTTAGGCAGGCTGGTGCAAAATATTCATGGCAGGCTTGTGCAAAATAATAAATCTCACGGGATCAGGGTTGAACTCGCTGAGTGGATTCGGAACTGGCTTACCCGTAGAAGAAAGAGGGCAGAGGTGGAAGGGTGTTTTTCTTCTGAATGGAGGTCTGTAACTAGGGTTGTTCCGCAGGGATCCGCGCTGGGACCTCAGTTGTTTGTAAAAGATAAATAAATGACTTGGAACAAAACGTAGTTGGTGTGATTCGCAAGTTTGCAGACCATACTAAGACTGACGGAGTTGCAGATAGTGAGGAAGATTATCAGAGAGTGCGGCAAATGTAGTACGATCAACTGGAAAATTGGGTGGATAATAGCAGATGGAATTTAGCCCGGACAAGTGCCAGATGAAGCCTTTTGATAGATCCAATTCAGGTGCGAGCGAAAAAAGAATGGCAGAAATATCATGAGCATAGATACGCAGAGGGATCTGGGACTACAGCTCCACGGTTCCTTAAAAGTGGCAGCACAGATGGAAAAGCTTGTGAAGAAAGCATATGTCATGCTGGCCTTCAGCGGACGGGACGTCGAGTATAAAAGTTGGCAAATTATGTTACACGTGTATACAACTTTACTTTCGTAATATTTGGAACACTGTTTCCAATTCTAGCCACCACACTACCAGAAGGACTTGGAGCTTTGAAGAAAGTACAGAAAAAGCTTACCAGGATGTTGCCTGTTATTGAGGGTATTAGCTTTGAGGAGAGTTTGAATAAACTGTTACTGTTCTCCCTGGGAAGACAGAAAATGACGGGCGACCTAATAGAAGTTTGTAAAATTATGAGAGGTGTGTATCGGCTGAAAACCTGGAAACTTTTCCAAAAGTAGAAATTATAATAGGAAGTGGACACAAGTTCAAGTTTTGTTCCACAGGAGCAGGCTGAGGGTAAGGGAGCTTGTTTGTGCACTAATTTATTTAATTATCTTTCAGTTAAATTAGTGAAAAAAATCGGAGGTTTTTTTTCTAAACAGGAAATAGGCCCAGCAGCAGCCTGGGAAGATTTTGGAGGGTTGAAAAGTGCTTAACTTGGAGGTTTCAGCCTCATTGTTCCACAGGAGCAGGCTGAGGGTAAGGGAGCTTGTTTGTGCACTAATTTATTTAATTATTTTTCAGTTAAATTAGTGAAAAAAATCGGAGGTTTTTTTCTAAACAGGAAATAGGCCCAGCAGCAGCCTGGGAAGATTTTGGAGGGTTTAAAAGTAGGCCGCACCTTTGAGCGGGCAGCGTCGTTAGCGGGCAGCGGAGTGAGCAGGGGACAGAGTGAGAGCTAAAAGGGCTTTGGCTCACAGGGCTTCGGCGAGGAAGGTTGTTTGTTTGTTTTTCTTTGGTTACACCCTCTTTTTGTTTTATCCCCAAAACTAAAAAGAACATGGCTGGTATGAGTGGGAGGCCAGTATACTGCATTCGGTGTGGGATGTGGGAGTTCCTGGAGACAACTTGCCTCCCGGAAGTCCATATCTGTGCCAGATGTGTGGAACTGCATCTCCTGAAGGATCGTGTAAGGGAGCTGGAGCTGAGGCTCGATGAACTCAGTTTAGTTAGGGAAAATGAGAGAGTCATAGATAAAAGTTATAGTCAGGTAGTGACACCAGGGTCTCGGAAGGAAGACACGTGGGTCACGGTTGGGAGGGGTAGTAGTCAGAAGGGTGATGTGCCAGAAAGCACCCCAGTGGCAGTCTCCCATAAGAGAAAGGGATGGGCAACAGATGGGAGAAGGGAAGGGAGTGAGCAGTCTGTGGAGGGATCCCCTGTGGTTGTCCCCCTCCACAATAGGTATATTGTTTTGGATTCTGTGGAGGGGGATGACCCTCCAGGGGTAAGCCACGAGGACCAGATCGCCTCCACGGAGACAGGCTCAGGGGTCCGGAAGGGAAAGAAGGGGTTTAGGAGAGCGATAGTTGTGGGGGACGCAATAGTTAGAGGCACGGACAGGCGCTTCTGTGGGACTGAACGAGAATCCAGGATGGTAGTCTGCCTCCCTGGTGCCGGGGTACTGGATGTCTCCGAGAGGGTAGGAAGCATATTTAAAAAGGAAGGTAGTCAAACGGATGTGATTGTACACATTGGGGGAAATGATGTAGGTAGGAAGAGCAGGGGGGTCATACGAGAGAAATTCAGGGAGTTGGGTGCTAGGCTAAAAAGTAAGACCTCCAGTGTAGCAATCTCTGGACTGCTCCCGGTGCCTAGTGCAAGTGAGGCTCGGAACAGGGAGATTCTACAGTTGAACGCGTGGCTAAAGGACTGGTGCAAGAGGGAGGGTTTTAAATTCATAGATAACTGGGAAATCTTCAAGTCAGGATGGCAACTGTACAGAAAGGATGGGTTACACCTTAACTGGAAGGGAGCAAATATCCTGGCTGGGAGTTTTGCTCGAGTGTTTCGGCAGGATTTAAACTAGTGTGGCAGGGGGGTGGGGAACAAAACAGGAGGTCAGTAAATACTGAGGCTGGGGTCGAGCTGGGGGCCAGGGCAAGGCTAGCCAAGAAGAGGAGCACTCTGGAGGAGGAGGACCTGACTGGGCCTGGAGGTCTGGAGTGCATCTGCTTCAATGCGAGGAGTGTAACGGGTAAAACAGACGAACTTAAGGCCTTAATGCTTGTGCGGAATTTGGATGTGGTTGCGGTGACGGAAACTTGGTTAAAAGAAGGACAGGACTGGCAGCTGAATATTCCGGGGTATCAGTGTTTTAGGCGAGACAGAGGAGGGGCTAAAAAGGTGGGGGAGTAGCGATATTAGTTAAGGAGCATATTACCGCGGTGCAGAGGGTAGACAACTTAGAGGGGTCATGGACTGAGTCGCTGTGGGTGGAACTCAGAAACAGGAAGGGTGCAGTCACTATGCTGGGGGTGTACTACAGACCACCCAACAGCCCACGGGAAGTGGAGGAAAGGATATGTCAGGAGATTCTGGATAGGTGCAGAAAACATAGGGTTGTTGTAGTGGGGGACTTTAATTTCCCTGGCACAGACTGGAAAGTGCTTAGAGCTGGGGGACCGGACGGGGAGGAATTTGTAAAATGCGTACTGGAAGGTTCTTTGGAACAGTATGTAGATAGCCCGACTAGAGAGGGGGCTATACTGGACCTAGTTCTGGGAAATGAGCCCGGTCAGGTCGTCAAAGTTTCGGTAGGGGAACATGTGGCAAACAGTGACCACAACTCTGTTAACTTTAGGATAGTAATGGACAAGGATCAGTGCTGTCCTACGGGCAGGGTGCTAAATTGGGGGAAGGCTGACGATAGCCGGATTAGGCAGGAATTGGTGGATTTTGATTGGGAGAGGATGTTCGAGGGTAAGTCCGCGTCTGGCATGTGGGAGTCTTTTAAGGAACTATTGATAAGGCTGCAGGATAGGCATGTGCATTTAAAAAGGAAAGATAGGAAAGGTAGGATTCGAGAGCCGTGGATAACCAGGGAAATTGAGGATCTGATTAAAATGAAAAGTGAGGCGTACGTTCAGTCCAGGCAACTGAAAACAGATGGAGCTCTGGAGGAATACAGAGAGAGTAGGAAAGATCTCAAACGGGGAGTTAGAAGGGCAAAAAGAGGGCACGAGATGTTCTTGGCAGACAGGATTAAGGAGAATCCTAAGGCATTCTATTCATACGTTAGGAACAAAAGAGTTGTCAGGGAGAAAATCGGACCTCTCAGGGACAAAGGAGGGGAATTATGCTTAGAACCCAAGGGAATAGGGGAGATCCTAAATGAATACTTTGCATCGGTATTCACGAAGGAGAGGGGCGTGTTAACCGGGAGTGTCTCGGAGGGAGGTGTTGACCCGTTAGAGAAAATCTCCAATACGTGAGAGGAAGTGTTAGGTTTTTTAGGGAACATTAAAACTGACAAAGCCCCAGGGCCTGATGGCATCTATCCTCGACTGCTCAGGGAGACGAGTGAGGAAATTGCTGGGCCTCTGACGGAAATCTCTGTCGCTTCTTTGGACACGGCTGAGGTCCCTGAGGATTGGAGGATAGCGAATGTGGTCCCGTTGTTTAAGAAGGGTAGCAGGGATAACCCAGGAAATTATAGGCCGGTGAGCTTGACGTCCGTGGTAGGGAAGTTGTTGGAGAGGATTCTTAGAGACAGGATGTATGTGCATTTAGAACGGAACAATCTCATTAGTGACAGACAGCATGGTTTTGTAAGAGGGAGGTCGTGCCTTACAAATTTGGTGGAGTTTTTTGAGGAAGTGACAAAAACGGTTGATGAAGGAAGGGCCGTGGATGTCGTCTATATGGATTTCAGTAAGGCATTTGACAAAGTCCCACATGGCAGGTTGGTTAAGAAGGTTCAGGCTCATGGGATACAAGGAGAAGTGGCTCGATGGGTGGAGAACTGGCTTGGCCATAGGAGACAGAGGGTAGTGGTCGAAGGGTCTTTTTCCGGCTGGAGGTCTGTGACCAGTGGTGTTCCGCAGGGCTCTGTACTGGGACCTCTGCTATTTGTGATATATATAAATGATTTGGAAGAAGGTGTAACTGGTGTAATCAGCAAGTTTGCGGATGACACAAAGATGGCTGGAATTGCGGATAGCGAAGAGCATTGTAGGGCAATACAGCAGGATATAGATAGGCTGGAAAATTGGGCGGAGAGGTGGCAGATGGAATTTAATCCGGATAAATGCGAAGTGATGCATTTTGGAAGAAATAATGTAGGGAGGAGTTATGCAATAAATGGCAGTGTCATCAGGAGTATAGAAACACAGAGGGACCTCGGTGTGCAAGTCCACAAATCCTTGAAGGTGGCAACACAGGATGAGAAGGTGGTGAAGAAGGCATATGGTATGCTTGCCTTTATAGGACGGGGTATAGAGTATAAAAGCTGGAGTCTGATGATGCAGCTGTATAGAACGCTGGTTAGGCCGCATTTGGAGTACTGCGTCCAGTTCTGGTCGCCGCACTACCAGAAGGACGTGGAGGCATTGGAGAGAGTGCAGAGAAGGTTTACCAGGATGTTGCCTGGTATGGAGGGTCTTAGCTATGAGGAGAGATTGGGTAGACTGGGGTTGTTCTCCTTGGAAAGACGGAGAATGAGGGGAGATCTAATAGAGGTATACAAGATTATGAAGGGTATAGATAGGGTGAACAGTGGGAAGCTTTTTCCCAGGTCGGAGGTGACGATCACGAGGGGTCACGGGCTCAAGCTGAGAGGGGCGAAGTATAACTCAGACATCAGAGGGACGTTTTTTACACAGAGGGTGGTGGGGGCCTGGAATGCGCTGCCAAGTAGGGTGGTGGAGGCAGGCACGCTGACATCGTTTAAGACTTACCTTGATAGTCACATGAGCAGCCTGGGAATGGAGGGATACAAACGATTGGTCTAGTTGGACCAAGGAGCGGCACAGGCTTGGAGGGCCGAAGGGCCTGTTTCCTGTGCTGTACTGTTCTTTGTTCTTTGTTCTTTGTTCAAGGTATGGGGGGAAATGTTCAGTGGAGATGTGTGGGAAATGTTTTTTACACGGTGGATGTTGGGGGCCTGGAAAGCACTGCCAAGTAAGGTGGTTGAAGCAGATACAAGAGTGACATTTAAGGCTTATGTTGATAGGCATGAGAACATACTGGCAATAGAGGGATATAAGTGCTTGGTTTAGATAGGTAAACGTGATGGGCGTAGGCTTAGAGGGCCGACGGGCCTGTTCCTGTGTTGTACTCTTCCTTGATCTTTGTTCCACAGACTGTTCTGAACCTATGGAACTCACTGCCGCAGAGTGCAGTGGGTGCAGAATAAATCAATGAATTCAAGAAAAGGATAGGTAAATATTGGATCATGAGCGAGATTAAGGGCAAGAGGGAAAAGGCAAGGACGTGGGGTTAGAGTGAGACGGCGATCAGCCATTACAATATACAATGGCGGAGCTGCTTCGGAGGGTTCTGCTGCCTAATCTTGCTGCTAATTCCAATGCTACACTGGAGCATTGAAATGTTGGGAGTCCTCTCTCGAAGGCGGCGTGCTAATCTATGCACCCAAGAAGGAAAACGTTAACTTGGACAACACCGTTTTTTCACATAATCAGCTGGAACACAATGGACATTTGCTGGAACTTAGTGACGACATTCCTTAGGTTCGTCATATATACCAGACAGCTGAGATCGCTAATGGCTCAATATGGGCATTGCCAAGCTGTAAGAAGCAGAAGACGCTCACAGTGGATGAAAGGTCTCTCCGTGTTCATGTGAGACTGAATTGTCCCTTCCCTTCTGTAACGGCCTCAAGAGACTATATGACCGTCCTTTGTTCCTCTGTGACGTTTTCGAGACATTGAATGTAGTCCTGAAGTCATGTTAATGTGTTCACGCCCAGGGAGCAGAATGTTCTCCATATTTTCCTCCGAAAAAGGCTGGAGTGGCCGAATGATCTCCTGCACTTCATGTGCAACAGGCTCACAGTTTTGAATGGCCACCTTCTTTCCTGTTGGAATTAGCTCGCGGGTAAATAGCCACTGCTCAAGTGTTTGAATAACATCTCTGGTTGCTGTGTGACCACTTCGAGTGGCTGAATAATACTATAAAACCTGAAGGAAAGCGAACAGAAGTAGATAATTCAGCTTTTCAACCCAGCTTTCCATTTAATAAGATTGCAGCTGATCTCACATTCATTATGCTCATTTTACGATGTAATGTCCATAAACCATTCTTGACTGATCAAACGTTATCGAATCTGACCCTTGAAAATGATTAGGGACTGGACCTCCACAGCTTCCTGGGTAAATAAGTCCAAACATTCAAAACTGTTTGAGAGAAGAAAATGCTTTCTCAAATTCGGCCTAAACCAGAAAGACGTGATAACCAGCGGCAATACCTTCATATCTTCTCATTGCTTGTTGCTATCAATGACAGAAAGACGAAAGAAACCCTGGGTGTGTAGCAACATCTGTCTTCAGCAAAGGAACCTCCAAGAAACAGGACCATTCTTGGGTGAACATTTGCGTCACCACTCAGGCAGAAATGATCCAGATGTTTCCCGATATCCTCAAACAGGGTTCTTCGGGTAAGAACACCCAAGGCCAGAGTGCAGTGTAAAAGGGGAATTATTGACACAACACCCTCATAACTCTGCACTCTCTACATATTGGAAAAGAGATCAATGGAATTCTGACAGGCTTATTGGACTGATATTCAGAGAGAGAGCTGCAAGAGACGTGAAACCCATGATATAAAATAGGTGCCAAGGCAAAATCGAGATGCCCTCAAAGCTACCAGCTACAAATCTCACCAGATTGCTCGACACTACACCAGTCTATGCTGTTTAAATGTCTGCAACGACAAACAATTTGCAGTTGAATCCAGAATGCTCAGGGGATGCAAGAAGGAACCAGGAAAGAAATGAGTCAATCAGAAGCCAAAACAGTCCCCTTGAAGTGAAAACATGGACGATCATCACTGAATAGAACAAACAGGTGGTCAGGCGTGTGGATCACTACCTCAGACACAGAAACTTGTTTCACTGAAGATGCTCTCAGACCCGTTCGAAACGTTCCTGTCCTGGAGGAGCGAGACAGTGAGCCCACCAGCAGAGAGCTCAACAAAGTTATTGAAAATTCTGCCAGTGGCAGATTCCCGAGAAACGATGGTATTCAAACCTGAAATCATAGAAAGTGGAGCACAGCCCTACTGTAACATCTCCATATACCCTGAGGTGCCTGCTTGAAAGAAAATAATCGTGTGTCAGGGCATCAGTGATAGACAAATGGCCCATTTGTATAGCAAATGATGTTGTTTCGAGCCAGGCTGAATTTAGATTAGAACTTATCACAGAGCACAAGATGGTAACTTGGAACATCAGTTCTTAACTGCATAGTTTGTTCTTGGTACAGTATGAGGAAAGATATGCAAATTAGTGAGGAAAAGTCCAATTTCGATGTGAGCATTCCAAAAGAAAGCACTGCTGCCGGACAGCGCCAATGACCCGGGTTCGATTCCCGGCTTGGGTGACTGCCCGTGTCTGCATGAATTTCCTCTGGGTGCTACGGTTTCGTCACGCATTCCAAATATGTGCGGGTCAGGTGGATTGTGCATGTTAAATTGCTCTTAGTGTCAGAGGGATTAGAAGAATAAATCCGTGCGGTTATGGGGATAGTGCAGGGTGGGTGGGTGGGGAGTATTGCCATTGCAGGTTTGATGGGTCGAATGGCCTCCTTCTGCACTGGAGGATTATATTCTACTCCAATGTGGATTTTTGAGTATTGGGAGAATTCTGCTCCCCAGATGAGAGTGGCTTTGGTCATGACTACTTACCAGTTGCTACACTCTCCACCTCTACAAATTGCCCTGCTATCGATGTGCAATGTTTATTCTTAAATGTTACTCTAGCTAAAAAAAAGAGAAGAAGCTTTGAAGCAGGCAGTTAATTTACATGAGTTAATTGTATTCTTAACTCCACTTTGAACTCACCAGTTCAATGGTTTAGCATGTAAAGTTCTCAACTGCATTCTTCCCCACATTCATTTAAATATGATTTGTTTTCCTGCTGCTCAGATAATTCGCATATCACCATCTCCCAAGACAGTTCCCGCTTTTAGCCAGTTCTTCATTTTGATTTATCGAAAACGTTTGTAACCTTGATTTTCTTCAAATCTGAAATATTTGTTCTCTTCAAAGATCTTGGCAAGCTGTCAGAAGGATTAAAGATAACTATGTGTCAAGAAGTATCCATTCAGCGCCCTTGAAGTGAATGACAGGAATGATTAATATTGACCAAATCCAGCAGATGGATAGGCGAGTGGAGCTGCTGAAGAAACTCACAGTGCCTTTCCAGATGTTCCTTCCTTGGAGGAACTGGACAGTAATCCCACCATATTTGCGATCAACAGGTCGATTTACTGTACTTTCAGTGGCAAAGTACCAGGAAAAGGTGGTATTCCGCCTGAAAGCGTCAAAAGAGGAAATACAACAATGCTGTGGCATCTTTATGAGGACTTGGTCTCTGCTGAATGGAATTAATTGAGTCTCAAGACATCAGTAATGTAAATTTGGTCACCCTGTCACAAAGGCAAAGGAGATGTCACTGAACATAACAATTACAATCACAACTCCTCGTTAGGCATAGTCAATAAGGATGATCCTCGAGTTTGTCTCACCAGATAGCGTACCCACTTGTCCACCGATATGAGAGAGCTGATGGTAAGACGGTTAACGTGGCAAGGCTGCATAGGAAGACCAAAGTGTGCAACGTCCTTGTGCATGAGTTGCAGTTTGCCAGCGAAACTGCTTTGGTGTTCCACACGGATATTTACTGACAATATCTTGTAGAACTGTTCTCCTGGGACGGCAAGGAGCTTGGACTGACAATCACACTCTGTAACTAAGTCAATCCGGATTGGAGTCAACACATGGGAAGAACAATGAACAAGAACAATGCAGCACAGGAACAGGCCCTTCGGCCCTCCAAGCCCGCGCCGCGCCCTGGTCCAAGAGAACAGAATACGCTAAAGATTGACATCTACGATTAGGAGGCTGAAATAGATAGTCACTCCACACAGTGAGTTGATTAATTTCCACCACCATTACTGGCAGGATGCAGCAGGACTGCAGAGCTTTGATCTGATCTGAGGAATTCCCTGTCTCTGCTTCTCCTGTTTAGCATGCAGCTCTATTTTTGTGGCTTCAGCAGGTGGACACCTCATTTTAAGTATTGCTGATGTTTCTCCTGGCCGACTCTCCAGATATTGTTCCATCTATCTGACAAACAAAAGAACAGAGAGTCGACTAAGATTTCACTGAAACAAAAGTTTTCTCTTTATTTAGCACTTTAGGTACCAATACTCAATAGAAACCTACATTAGTTGCAAACACATTTGAAATAACTAACTTTCATCAATTTAAAGCCATGATTCACCTTAACCAGTTTAACCCTAACCATTTTAACGCTTATTTCACTTAAACTCCAGATTTAACTCATTTGACCAGTTTTCCTGAAAACAAATACTACCCACTTAAACGAACTGACCAGGAGTGTTCTGGGTATGTATCTTCCGCGTGGTTCTCTCTTCCTTCTCTGAGGATAATCTTCAGAGAACACGTTGTAAATGTGATTCTCCAGTTTCCACTGAGAACAAATACTCTGAAACTTTGCACATTCTTCCATCAAGATCTCTATGAGTTCGCAATGACACCACCAGAAATTGATCATAATGTTTGAATTTTAGCCAATGGAGTTTCTCGCAAACATCGTCCAACTGTATATACAAAGCTGCATGTAAATTCCATAGCTTCATCATATATGGAAGCAATGGCGCCTGGGTGCCCAGCATCAGCCCAAACAACCATCCTTAATTGACGAATGCAGGAAATGTCATGTCACATGTCATCGGACAGAACAAGAGTTGCTGCAGCCTTCCCTCACCGACATCAGTTGTTTACACAAATTGGATAAAGTTCCCAACATGCTTAATGAATCTCTCATTCATGCTCTTTGACATTGTTGTCATCGCCGTTGCCGTTGTAATTCCAGTAACAATGGCTGATTCACTGGCTTGATCCTTGGAAGACTGCTCTGCAGTCAGCATCTCAGTGCAACAGGCAGGTTGGTAAGGAGGAACGGGTGAGTTTAATAGAATAGTAAGCATAACGGTGATATATGTTGTTACAGGGTCAGAATATGCATTATTTGAAGCTCCTTAATGTTATTAATATTGCCAAACTTGGGAGGAATAAGTGGAGTTTCTTATTACCAACTCCCAGCTGATCAACCGGAAAGAGTGCGGGGAGAGATCGGTTGCGTCGTTATGGGAGGAATAGCAAAAACAATACCAAGAATATCTAAAAAATGATGTGTCTACTTGGCATCCTGACTTGGTGCCATTCCAGTCCCACTATATTTTCCTCGCACCTGTACCTATTGTTTCCATTCCAACGGTGTGCAGTTTTGGTCCCCTTACTTGCGAAAGGATATATTGACCTTGGAGGGAGTGCAGAGAAGGTTAACCAGGTTGATACTGGAGATGACGGGTGTAGATTATGAGGAGAGATTGAGCAGATTAGGTTTGTACTCGTTGGAGTTTCGAAGGATGAGGGATGAACTTATAGAGGCACATAAGATAATGAAGGGGCCGGATAGGGTAGAAGTGGAGAGATTCTTTCCACTTAGAAAGGGAACCAGTACTAGAGGGCACAACCTCAAAATAAAAGGGGGTCAGTTTAGGACAGAGTTGAGGAGGAACCTCTGCTCTCAGAGGGTGGTGAATCTCTGGACTTCTCTGCCCACTGAAGTGGTGGAGGCTACTTCGTTGAATAAGTCACGGATAGATGGATTTCTGATCGGTAGGGGAATTAAGGGTTATGGGGAGCAGGCGGGTAAGTGGACCTGATTCACTTCAGATCAGCCATGATCTCATTGATTGGCGGGGCAGGCTCGAGGGGCTAGATGGCCTACTCCTGCTCCTATTTCTTATGTTCTTATGTTCTTAAATATTCAGCTCATGGCCCTTGAATTCCTTGATTGAACGGCAATGCATATCAGAACCGATACTTGCATGAAAACGTTATTTGCAAGATCTAATTTTCTTGGTTTGCAAAGCACTTTATGTCTGCGCCTTCTGTATATTAATCGTTTTATTTACGAGCTGGGGCAGTTTCTCTCTCTGTATTCTCTGTAGAATCTACACGATTCTGAACATCATCGAATCATAGAATCCTAAAATTGCTGAAGAGACCATTCGGTCCACGGAGTCGGCGCCGACTCTCAGAGTATTTGACACAAGTCCGCTCCCCCGCCCTATCCATATAACGTCATACATTTACCATTGCGAATCAATCTATGATTCTATGAATCTAAGCTGCACATCTTCGGATACTAAGGGGCAATTTAGCATAGCCAGTCTATCTCCTCTACATATCTTTGGATGGAAATCAGAACAAGTGGATAATAAACTGGACACAGACAGTCACCCAGGGCCGGAATTGAATCGGGATCTCTAGTGCTGTGACGCAATGGCGCTAACCACTGCACCAAATTGCTGGTTGGAGAGCAGTTGTATCAAATTTCCCCTTCACCTGCTTCTACCCGAGGAAAACATTTTTTTCTCATATATACTACTAATATACTTAATCTGAGCATTCTGAACAAACTTTTCAATTGGTGCCACTGTTTAATGACAGATATATCCAGTAGCCTCGTGTCCCAGTTCAGTATCGCCAGCTTATCATTCCTGCCCACATAGTTGGCCTCATATAACTTTACAATTTCGGGTCTTGGACGCACTGCTCTCCCGTTCACATGTTTGCTGGATTGAAAAATCTGTCACATTGTGTTTGCTGCTACTCATCTTCCCATTCACTGTGAGATAATTAATGAATCCTGCCAAATAACGAAGTATTACATCGAAAATAACCTGTTTTTGGATGGTTCCACAATGCGCGATTCCAATAATCTGCCTGGAAAATGAACTTATCCAGGCGATTAGTGCCAAACTGAGGTGTTTTACAGTTTATACATTGACTAAAAATTAAACATGACTTTTGCTGCATTTTCAGATGCACCAATTATGCATCCACCGTTTGCCTTATATTGTGGCAATTATTACCAACCCTGAAGACAACTGCCATTAGCGACCACTTTCCCCAATCTTTCCACTTGTCCACCCAAACCACTCCCATGTATTGATCTACTGAAGATAGGTTACCCCTAATATTTGCATCAATGTCATCCTTTAATATAATTGAATACCCTCCACGTTTACTGAGATTCCTATTCTTCCTTAAATTCTTATCTCCATCAACATTCACAAGGTGTTCCCTGTCGACTGCAGCCATATTTCCATAATGCGTTCAGATAATAATGGTTTTATTCGATTCGTCCAATCAGTTCAATTACTTCGCTGTGAAAGCTTCGGGTATTTAGATACAGAGACTTCATATTTGTATTTTTGTTATCTTTGTAACAGTGTAATGAGTGGGAGAGTGTTGTTGGCTCTATGACTGTTACGTTTGTGCTCCGTGTATTTGGGACTGTTGAACGGTAAATGATGGAAATTTGTTACTTTGAGCAGAGTGAGAGGTACTGGCACCTGTGGGTAAGAGACGCCATGTGGAGATGAATTCAAAGGCACTTCCCACGCATGTGGGCTCAATAATCTTCTCTGTGCTCAACTGCCAGGTCCTCTGTACCAGATATGATATTTTACGTCCATGGTCCCTTCCTCCCACTGCCTTTGGCGAGCGTTCCTTGGGATTGTTCAGCCTCGTCTATACATGGAAACGAGGACGCTATCGTCCTGTGATCGTTCATGTCTCTTATCCAAATTGGTGAATATTGGAGTTCCCCCCAGCTCTGGTGTTCAATTTACCTGATCTCGAGAATAAAAACGTGCAGTTGAGTTGGATTGGCCATGTCAAATTTGCCAATTAGCTTCCCAAAGTAGGTTAGGGGATTAGCGAGGAAATTCGTGGGTTGTGCTTCTGGGCATGGCTTTGTGTGTGTGCCTTGGTATGATTCTCTGGCAGAAGGTGTGTGCAGACTCGATAGACCGAAAGGCTTTCTTCAACATTATAGCGATTCTATGATTCAATGAATTCCAGATTTTTACGGTCTGCAGCAGGAGCTCCTGCGATTCAGTGCAGATTGTCTTCAAGAGTCGCTCACTGAACAATTTATTTAATATGCTGCAATTAATTTCGATCACACACCATATTCTTGTGGATGGGAAGAGAGAAAAGGAGAGGTTTACGTCATGAGCCATGTGCACGTCCATTGTTGTCGAAGTCGTACTGATAAAGCAGAGGTGAAAGCTCCTTTTCACTTCTTCTTCCTCAATGGTCTTGCAGATTTCTCAAGGATTCTGAAAACTAATTTCCTTCATCGAGTTATGAAAATTCTTCTCAGCATTTGAACTGTTCAGGAAACGTCGGCCAAAATTGTATTGTTATGTCGAATAGCCATGCGTTTTGCAAAGATAGATACACGGAAATATGTGAACTGCTGTGTGGGGTGCTCGCTCCCTCTGGTAGAGTGGAAGTCCCCCTTTGGTCGAAGCGCTATCACTGTATAGGCCATTGGCTGAAGGTATGGTGCAGATACATCACCTACACAGTATCACCGCTTGAGTGAAGACCTGCCGTGTTTCCCATATGACTGCAGATCGGTATTCTACCACTTGCAGTTCGTCATAGGTCTGTCACGGCAACCGGAGGAACGTGAGGAAGTGGGTGAACCAAGAGTTGGAAGGGAGCAGAGAGACATAGAGGACGTGACATTGCGTCTATCATGCATCTGATAGCGTGTCACGCATTAGCGGGGTTTACTGGATTCAGCCCGCAGGATGTCGGTGAGGAAATGATGCCCTTCGACCCACATACTGATTTCAACATATTGTACAGGTTGTTTAAACAGTTTGAAGTATTTTCAAATTAGGTTGTTTTTCCATCACAACAGATAGATGCTGGATTCTTTTCTGGACAATGGATAAAGCATCTAACTAATTTCGCCAATTAGTTTAAGAAATACCACGGTGTCCTTCTCTCAAAAACGTGCTTATAATGTGTCTCCATGTTACACAGTAAGAAGTCTCACAACACGAGATTAAAGTCCAACAGGTCTGTTTGGTACCAAAGGCCACAAGCTTTCGGAGCGCTGCCCCTTCGTCATGTGACTGGGAGTTCTATTCACAAACAGGTCACAGAAAGACACAAACTCAATTTACAAAATAATGCTTGGAATGCAAGTCTTTACAGGTAATCAAGTCTTAAAGGTACAGACAATGTCAGTGGAGAGAGCGTAAAGCACAGGTTAAAGAGATGTGTATTGTCGCCAGACAGGGGCGACACGGTAGCACAGTGGTTAGCACTGCTGCTTCACAGCTCGAGGGACCTGGGTTCGATTCCCGGCTTGGGTCACTGTCTGTGTGGAGTTTGCACATTCTCCTCGTGTCTGCGTGTGTTTCCTCTGGGTGCTCCGGTTTCCCCCCGCAGTCCAACGATGTGCGGGTTAAGTTGATTGGCCATGCTGAAAATTGCCCTTCGTGTCCTGAGATGTGTAGGTTGGAGGGATTAGTGGGTAAATATGTAGGGATATGGGGGTAGGGCGTGGGTGGGTTTGTGGTAAGTGCAGACTCGATGGGCCGAATGGCCTCTTTCTGTACTGGAGGGTTTCGATGAATCTATGAGGGTAGCTCGTGTGATTTTGCATGCCCAGGCAAATCGTGTTCCCCAACAGGAAGAGAACACTCTTGCCTGGTGATTGTCGAGCAGTGCTCATTCATCCTTTGGCGGAGCGTCCGCATTGTCTCCCCAACGTCGAAAAAATGTAATGTTAACATCCCATCCACCGGGTACACGGTGCATACACTTGCAACTCGGCCAAAGTTGTCTCCCTGATACGCTGCAGGAAAGGATGTCCAGGGGCATGATACATTGGCAAGTCTTTTCTCTTCCTGCTGGGGAACACTTCAGCGGTTACGCGCATTCGGCCTCTGATGTTCGGGGGCCCCTTCGCCAGGTGAGTGGGGGTTCTATTCACAGACAGGGCATATAAAGTCTACCATTTCCCTGTTACCTCAGAGGGGGCGGATAGTCACATTTCTGACGATCTGGCGAAAACATCGTGGTGTTCAACCTCGTTGAAATGGAATTGGCCGAGATCCTCCCTATAATTGCACTCTGCACGGGCATCTACCCAAATCAGTCCTTGGTATAAAAAGATTCTTCGAACTGAGAGGCCGAAGTATCAGAAGAGGGCGAGATCACCACAGTATTCATGGATCACCAACGCTCCATTTCAGGTGGTTTAGCCCTTGGCCGTATAGCTGGACACGCTGATTAGGTATAGGTTCCATTTCCTCAAGACACCGATTTCGTTTCCGGCGGATTCTCCTGTTCAGTTCCCAACACTGCAGTGGAGATCGTGTCCTTGCGCAAGGGATCCAACACCAGCTGCACTAGCTCAGCATGAGGTTGGCTGTAATCTCCTGGCTGAACATCATCTGCTCTCCAACAGATACGTTGATGTCATGATCGCGCTGGACTCCTCCTGTCAGAATGCATGAGCTCTGACTGCCTCAAGGAACTCAATCAGTGCGTTACTCCCCTCATGTTGCATATCGTGAATCCCAAAACGAAACTCCAGAAGCTCTGCCTCGCTGCTGCAAGATAGGTCCCTGTGTCTGTTCTGAACACACTACTAACGATGTACTCTCTCTAACACGTGTTTGTACCATGATTGCCAAGTGCTCCCCATTCAAAGTTTACACTTGTACGAACTTGGTTGTGAGTCTCTGGGCTGGTGTCTGCTGAGTGAGATGATGGTATTGGTACATCAGAAGAAACGTCTAACTCCTCCCATGTCGAAGTGCTTACTCACCGATGGGAAGGTGGACTGCAGCGACTGGAAATGTGAGGAAAACACAACAAAGTCATGACATGAGATTATGCAGAGTGACATTCTTCCAAAGCACCTCAGTGCTTGGTGCCAGCGATTTCCTGCCTCCCTGGCTGAACAACATCGTAGCTTGGAGTCAGACATGAGCAACCGTGCCCCGCAATTCCAGCCCTCCCCAACTCCTTGTAGTCCATGTCATCACTTTTGGAATGATATCACCATCATGCCCATCTGAAACTGCGAGGGGGAACAGGCTGTCATCCGCACGTTCCCTGGATGGCACTGTGGCTATGTGGATTGCCCGTTCCACCACAGATCGAATGTCAAATATATTTTGTATCCCTCAACCGCTCCTCTCCAGCGCAATTGACTATGTGCAGCCTTTTCTCTTGCAACGAAGACTGTAAAGATTATGGAGTGGCTCATCGATTCAGAGTGAGTGGCGATTGTTCCAAGAGGTTTACAATCAATTCACCTCATTTCTACCGTTTCTCATTGACATTGTTTTCTTCACCTCGGCAACAGACACATGCTGCTGTAGTACTGCTGAATATCATGTACGTCGTGTTCACCCGATGCCTGATATTCTGCATGCAGTGATGCCAGACTCCATGCCCAAAAGGGACAAATCAGTCACCTGGCGGAATGCAGAATGTAGCTGAAGCACTTACACCACTGTGTGCTCTTCCACTGATCGTCACCAGCGGAAAAAACTGAATCAATTTTATTCGAATACGCGTATTTTATGCTGGCCGTAGAGAACCTCGACTCATTTGGAATAAAATTGATCTGTGCTTGTCCACTCTATCCAGGTCGTGCTACGTGAAGTGGGGACAGCTGTTTAGCTGTTACAGCCGACTTCCTCTTTCTACCATACTGGGTTAAAGTTATAGGAGGCACATGGTCCAAACTGTGTGGTTCTCATGATTTTCTCCATTGTTAGCTTCACGGAATATAATATTGGTGAGTGGGCATTGGAGCTCTGTAAGTGAAACATGAGGAAGGACTGGCATGTGCAAGTTTAGGCATTATGTGAATTTATATTTGCATCATATTACATTGAGACTTTAGCACTTTATTTAATAGGAGACAGTTTGCGAAAGTAACTCAAGAAACGTTAATGTTTCTTAAAAACAGGTTAGGACATGAGTATTACATTACTTTCAGGCCTTCCTTGCAAGTTGACACTTTTTATGTTCTCTCTCCGTATCTTCTGCTGCCGTTTGAACAAAGTGTTAATATAAAGTATGTGGTTAATACAATTGAGAATGGTTTCGACATCTTGATATGAGGTGAGGCAGCATGCGATATCTGGCAACAAAGATTCATTGGATGTCTTATTTGCTGATAGATTTTAGTATTTTGTTTTGAACTTCATGAGAACGAGCCCATTTCACTATATTTAGAATCATAGAGTCATGGAGGTTTTGCAGCATGGAAACAGGCCCTTTGGCCCAAATTGTCCATGCCGCCCAGGAAGCTAGTCCCACTTGCCCACATTTGGTCCATATCCCTCCATAGCTATCTTACTCATGTAAATGTCTAAATGCTTTTAAAGAGACCAAATTTTACCCGCCTCGACCACTAACCTTGGCAGCTTGTTCCAGACACTCACCACGTCTGTGTGAAAGAAATGACCCTCTGGACCCTTTTGTATTTCACCCTTCTCATCATAAACCTATGCCGTCTAGTTATAGCTTCCCTCCGTTTGGGAAAAGATATTGACCAACTCGCTGATCTATGCCAATCATTATTTTATAGACCGCTGTAAGATTTCCCCTAAGCCTCATACGTTCCAGAAAAAAATGTCCCAGTCGATCCAGCTTCTCCTTATAATTCAAATCATCAAATCCCAGTAGCATCCCAGTAAATATTTTCTGCACACTTTCCAGGTTAATAATATCCTTAATATAATAGGGCTGAATATGTTCAAATAATATTGGGCAAAACTATACGCAGTATTCAAGTGCGGCCTTACCAATGTCTTGTCCAACTTCAAAAAGGCCTCCCAACTCTTGTATTCAATTTTCTACCCAATGAAACAAAGCATGAAGAATAACTTCTTCATCACTCTGTCCACCTGTGACTCCACTTTCGAGGAGCTATAAACCTGTACCCCGAGTTCTCTTTGTAATATGACACTCCCCAACGCCGTATCCTGACTGAGTAAACCCTGCCCCGATTCGATCTCGCAAAATGCATCACCTCACATTTATCGAAATTGAACTCCATCTGCCAATTGCCCTCCCACTAGCCTAATTGATCATGATCCCGTTGCAATCCTGGATAACCTTCTTCAGTGTCCACTATACCACCAATCTTGGTCTAAGCTGCTGAGAATTTAGAAGATTATTTTTTGCATCATTCAATGGTTGCTAAAAATCATTTAGAAAGGCACACTTTTTTTCGAAATGTGAGACTTTTCCGAAATTGCAAAAAGTCTGTGTAAAGTACATGACCCATCAATGTTTGAAAGTGATTGCTGTGTTCAATATTATTTGAGCATTCAACTGAACATAATAAAATAAAATAAAGATAAACAACTATAGTTTTACAAAAGGTCGACAACAGTATTTAAATCTGAACTTACAAAATCTAGGATGACTAAATAATGTGAAAAAGTGTCTTATTTTAAAGATCACAAGTTGAAGTTAATTTAATTCTCCATATTGAATGTTTAATATTTGTTTCTTTCTTCTTGCACAATAAATTTCTAAATTAAGAGAATTGAACACTTATTTTTATTTACGAGGGAGGTGGATCGTTCCCTGTCAGTAATTGTTCAACCTTAATTGCACTGCACCACTCGCTTAAGGACAATGTTCATATTCTCCCGTGTCAAGTTTGTTTGTGCTGCTCAGAAAAAAAATCATGTGATGAGATTGTGTCCCAGAATTTAGCCTAAATCCATATTTGCTTTCCATACTTTGTTTTTCTGACTAATGCCACAACTACACTACACGCCAGTAATAATAATTAATAAACTTGAAATTTACCACACACGACACAGGCTGAGTATACCCAGAGTTGTTTGATAAATGACAGAGTACGAAGCCATCACCTATGTCACCAACACAAGTAGCTCCCAAAGAAGATGAAAAAACGTTTCTGCCTTGGCTTGTGCGGGAAGGACATTTTTCTTTGAATGAGTGCTGCCTCATGTGTATTTCGATGAGTGTTACCGGTGTCAGATGGACGGAGCTGTGAATGAACAGTGGAGCAGTTTAAATGGTCTCCTGTTGTTACCAGTGGAACATTCTCATATGAAACGTTATTATTCGTTAGAAGCCAGTGTCGTTTTGGGGTGAGCAGTAAAAGTTACTTATAGCCGGGTCTACATTGGAGTTGAACAGTGAGCACAATAATAACTAAAGAGCATATAAATTAAAAATGTTATTAATGGGCCACCTCTCACATCACAGCAATGTTCAGTCATCAGTGAGATGCACAGTTAAAAACTTACAGTAACAAGACCACAAATTGCCACTCAGAGAGACAGAACTGTGTATCACAGGATCATGTCATCGGGACAGGTTTCAAGTCTCAGCACAGATGCTGGTGGAATTTCAATTCAATTCAACAAGCTTGGTGGAGCTCCGTCAACGAAACGATCAACTATGATATTATTGAATGGCGGAGCAGCCTCGAGGGACCAGATGGCTACTCCTCATCCTAGATCTTATCTTTCTTATGTTTCCTGTCCTTGAACGGAAAACTAATTTTGCTCATGGGACCAAGTAACAATCATGAATTGTTGGAAGAAAGATCACATCCAGTTCACAAATTTCCGGTTCACACAGGAAAGGAAATCTCCCGCCCATAGCCAATCTGATCCACGCATGACTCCACACCAACAGGAATGTGGTTGGACGCCTAATTGCCCTCTGAAAAATACGCCCAATTTTACAGTTCAATGGTTATTATGTAAGAGGGGCAAAGGCTGTACTCGCCCGCGGTACCCACATGCCAGGAACAGAATTGAATGTCGGTAATTAACTTTTCAGTGGACTAAGCTGAGCCCGCCCCAAAAGGGGAGTCGGAACCAACACCAAAGTGTTCGAGGGACTGGTGCACTTGAAGGAGGATGCATGACCAGGACCAGATCATATATACTGTAGGCTGTAGCAGGATGCTGGGGCGTGAAGAATGGATGAACTGCGGATAATTTTCCAAATGCCATCAGATGCAACTGAAGTCCCAGTTGTTTGGAGTTACGTGAACATTTCACCATTATAAAAAAAAAAATCGTGCGAGGGATAAGCCAAAATGAAATTATCGCCAATCCGAATTCAGTTGTGGGCAAATGAGCTCCCTCAACCTATCCTCATGAAGCATGCCACCTAATCCAGGCAACATCCTTGTTAATCGTATCTACACCCTTTCAATAATTTCCACATCGCCCCTGTAATGAGGCGACCAGAACTGCGCACAGTACTCTAAGTGGGGTCTGACGAGGGTCTCATAAAGCTACATCATATCTCCCGACTCCTAAACTCAATCCCTAGATTGATGAAGGCCAGCACAGCATACGCCTTCTGTCCACCTCCGCTAACTGCGCGGCCGATTTAAGAGTCCTATGGACCTGGACCCCAAGGTCCTTCTGATCGTCTACACTGCTCAGAGTCTTACCCTTGATATTATACACTTTCGTCCCATTTGTCCTGCCAAAATGGACCACTACACATTTATCCAAGGTGAGGTCCATCTGCCACTTCTCTGCCCAGTCTTGCAGCCTATCTGTGTCACGCTGCAGCTTCAGACATCCCTCCAAACTATCCACAACACCACCAACCTTCGTGTCGTCGGCAAACTTACTAATCCATCTCTCCACTTCCTCATCCAGGTCATTTTTGAAAATGACAAACAGCAAGGGTCCCTGAACAGATCCCTGGGGCACCCCACTGGCGAACTCCATTCAGAAAAAGACCCACCACTCTCTGCCTTCTGCAAGGAAGCTAATTCTGGATCCACAAGGCAACAGCCCCTTGGATCCCGTGCCCTCTCACTTTCTCGAGAAGTCTTGCATGGAGGACTTTATCGAGCGCCTTTCTGAAGTCCATTTAAACGACATCTACCGCTTTTCCTTCCTCAATGTGTTTGGTCACATTTTCAAAGAACTCCACCAGGCTCGTATGTCACGATTTACATTTGACAAAGCCGTGCTGACTACTTTTGAGCACACTAAACTTCTCTAAATGTTCATCAATCCTGTCCCTCAGGATATTTCCCATCAACCTACCAGCCACTGAGGTTCGACACACCGGTTGGTAATTTCCTAAGCTATCCCTGTTCCCTTTCTTGAATGTAGGAACCACATCCGCAATCCTCTAATCCTCCGGTACCTCTCCCGTGTCCATCGACAACGCAAAGATCATCGCCAGAGGCTCCACAATCTCTTCCCTCGCCTCCCACAGCAACCAGGGTTACATCCCATCCGGTCCCGGCGACTTATCTGTCTTGATGCCATTCAAAATTTCCAACACATCCTCTTTCTTATTGTCCACATACTCAATCTTTTCAGTCCACCGCAATCCTGTCGTGCAGCCAACCAGGTACTTTTTCACCGTGAATATCAAGGTAACGTATTCATTAAGCACCACCGCTATTTCTTCCGGTTCTGTACAGACTTTCTCACCTTCACATTTTATAGGTCCTATTCATGAACATCTCATCCTTTTACTCTTCACATATTCATAGAACGCCTGAGGGTTCTCCTTATTCTTACCTGCCAAGGCCTTCTCGTGACCCCTTCTGGCTCTCCTAATTTCCTTCTTAAGTCCATTCCTACAAGCCGTATACTCATCTCGATCAGAAGACAGAGGGTGGTCGTGGAAGGGTCTTTTTCCGGCTGGATGCCTGTGACTAGTGGTGTTCCGCAGGACTCTGTGTTGGGACCTCTGCTGTTTGTGATTTATATAAACGAGCTGGAAGAATGTGTAACTGGGGTGATCAGTAAGTTTGCGGACGGCACGAAAATGGCTGGACTTGCAGATAGTGAGGAACATTGTCAGAGGCTACAGAAGGATATAGATAGGCTGGAAATTTGGGCAAAGAAATGGCAGATGGAGTTCAATCCAGATAAATGCGAAGTGATGCATTTTGGTCGAACTAATGTAGGGGAGGAGCTATACGATAAATGGCAGAAACATAAAGGGTGTAGATACGCAGAGGGACCTGGGTGTGCAATTCCACAGATCAATGAAGGTGACGTCACAGGTGGTGAATAAGGCATATGGCATGCTTGCCTTGATAGGACGAGGCATAGAGTATAAAAGTTGGGGTCTGATGTTGAAGTTTTATAGAACGTTGGTTCGGCTGCATTTGGAATACTGCACCCAGTTCTGGTCGCCACACTACCAGAAGGACGTGGAGGCTTTAGAGAGAGTGCAGAGGACGTTGACCAGAATGTTGCCTGGTCTGGAAGGGCTTAGCTATGAGGAGAGACTGGGTAAGCTGGGGTTGTTCTCACTGGAAAGATGGAGGATGAGGGGTGACCTAATAGAGGTGTATAAAATTATGAAAGGCATAGATAGGGTGAACGGTGGGATGCTTTTTCCAAGGTCGGTGGTGACGTTCACGAGGGGTCATAGGTTCAAGGTGAGGGGGTGGTGTGTAACATGGATATCAGAAGGACGTATTTTACACAGAGGGTGGTGGGGGCCTGGAATGCGCTGCCGGGCAAGGTGGTGGAGGCGGACGCACTGGGAACGTTTAAGACTTATCTGGATGGCCACATGAATGGAGTGGGAATGGAGGAATACCAAAGAATGGACTAGTTTGGACCAGGGAGCGGCGCCGGCTTGGAGGGCCGAAGGGCCTGTTCCTGTTCTGTATTGTTCTTCGTTCTTTATCCCTATCACAGCCTAGCTCTCTGAGCCTTTTGTACGCATTTGGAAGATGACGATTGTTCTTTTTTTACCAACTTAGCAGCAGTATTTTGAAAAAGCAAAATGGATCATTGATGAGGGTAGTGCGCTGGGTATTGACTATATGCATTTCAGTCCGGCTTTCGACAAGGGCCCACGTGCAGACTGGTCAGAATAATGTCATCACTTGGGCTGCAGTGATGGCCAATTACTTCATTATTGGTACAGTGACATTGGCTCTGTGTCCCATAATAGCGGGAGGTGGGGGGGGGGGTCGGATAGGGTATAGAACTGTAACAAAATAGAGACACATCGTGCTATATTAAAGGAGGCAAGTCAGAGTGAGTTCAGCTATGTTGTTTGTCAAGACGGTAAGGCAAGGCCGGTGCGTCATTACTTTAATGCTCGGAGTGCTCTCAGTAAGATTGATGCGTTATGGACGTGGACAGGCACATGGAAGTTTAATATTGTTGCCATCACAGAAGCATGGCTGAGAGAAGGGTGAGACTGACTACTCAACATTCCGAGGGACAGGATTTTCCACTGGGTAAAGTAGGCGGTGTTGTGGCACTATTAATTAGGGAGTCAATTATTACAATAAGGAGAAATGATCCATTGGAAGGGTCTTCAAACGAGTTTATCTGGATATAACATAGGCATTCAAAGGAGCCAGCTACTTTATTGGCCGTGTATTATTGCCGCCGAAAGATGCAATGGGGAATAAAAGAGCAGATATCTTAGAATCATAGAATCTCAACAGTGCAGAAAGGGGCCATTCAGCCCTTCGAGCCTGCACCGACAACAGGCCCTATCCACATTATCCGACATATTCACCCTGCTAACCTCCCTGACATTCAGGGACAATTCAGCATGGCCAATCCAGCTAGCCAGCACATCTTCGGGCTGTGGGAGGAAACCAGAGCGCCAAAGGAAAACCCGTGCAAACACGGGGAGAACGTCAAACTTCACAGAGGCTGTGATCGTAGGCCGCTATTGAATCCGGGGCTCTGGAGCTGTGACGCACCAGTGCGAAGCAGAGCTGCATCAGAATATGCAGACAGTACATTGAGCTGAATAAGAATAATAATCGTGTTATTACATTAAGCGACTCCGAATTCTTCAACAGAAATTTGGACAGTCGTAGTGTAAAGAGTGGAGAGAGGGCCGATTTCTTGAAATGTATCCAGGGGAGTTTTGTGTATCATTATATATATATATATATATATATATATATATATATATATATATATATATATATATATATATATATACATATGGCGCAGCAAGGATAGCACGGTGTTGGATCTAGTTCTGGATAAACAAATCTGGACAAGTGTTCAATTTGGCAGTGCGGGCAGGATATGGCCACAGTTGACTGGGAAAATCCCCTCACAGGAACGTCGACAACTGAGCAGGCATTCATAAAATAACTGGGGAGAATACAGTTCCAACATGTTCCCGATCAGGGGAACTGTAGAAGTAATACGTTCATGGAACCCTGCATCAATAGGAAAGTTCAGGACAGGATTAGGGAGAAGAGAAAGGCTTTTAGGTCGTCACAAGGTCCTATATTCGTTTGCGACCCCAGAGGAATATTGGAAGGAGGAGAGGTAAAGTAGAAAATAACAGATAGAAGAGGAAAAAGCCGGCATGAAAAATGACTTGTGATCAATATTAGTGGAAACAAAAACAGAAAATTCTGGAAAATCTCAGCAGGTCTGACAATATCTTTGGAAAGAGAATAGAGCCAACGTGTCGAGTCGAGGTGAGCCTTCGTTAGAGCTCTGACAAAGGCATACCAAGACTCGAAGGCTTGGCTCCATTCTGTCCCCAAAAATGCTATTTGGCCTGCCAAGATTTTCCAACATTTTCTGTTTTATTTTCAGATTAGAGCATCCGCAGTATTTTGCTCATATTCGGGAGAATCCGTGGATATTTTTTAAATAAACGATGGGGAAGCTGTTAACCAGGCAAAGATTAGTGCAATATGCGGCATTGAAAGGGTAGTAAGTCAATACCTCTCATCAGTATTCACTCAGGAAAAGGAGAACATCTGTATAGAATTAAGGAAAATGGACTGTGAGGTACTTGCCCAGTTTGTCTTCCGAAATGAAGAGGTAATTTAGTCTCCAACGGGCTCACAAATGAAGAAATGCCTAGGCCCAGAAGAACTGCATCCCAGGCTGTGTGGGAGACGAGGTAGGAAATTGCAGGGGCTTTGAAACACTCTTTGTTTTCATTCTTTTCTGTCCCCGGACATGTAGCAGAGGATTGGAGGACGGCTAAGTGGCTTCCAATGTTCAAGAGGGTGGTAGGCATGAACGTGAAAATGTCAACCCGTTGCGTTTCCCGTCAGTGATAGGGGAGATATAGGCGCGAATTCTAAAGGAGATAATTAATCTCCCTTGGAAAGGCATGAGTTATTTAGGGTAGTAAACATATCTTAATCGAAGGGAAGTCATGCCTAACACATTTGATAGAATGTTTCGAAAATGTGATTGATGTCCGGATGAGGAAATTGCAGTTGATATAGTTTACACGGATTTTTGGAAAGCCTGTGAGAATTTTCCACTTTAGTGACTGGAGGCCTGTCCAGAGCATACCACGAGCTCAATACTGGGACACTTAATCTGTGCTATATAAATAAATGATGCAGATGACAATGTCAGGGGAAAGATAAGCACATTTTCAGATGATGGCAAAATTGCTTGGGCGGTTAATTGTTAAGAAGATGGTAGTCGCTCATGGACAGATATAGATGGATTTGTCAGATGAAAAGAGAATTGAGAAGTATTCCATTTGGGGAGAGCAACAAATGCACTGAAATGAACAGGAACAGGAAGATATTGACGATGTTTGAAGAAGTGAGAAATATTGGAGTGCGTGTCGACAGGTCCCTGAAGGTGGCAGGGCAGCTGTAAATGTGGTATAGAAAGCACATAGAATACTTCATTTTTCGGGCGTGGTACTGAATGCAAAACAGGATTGCAATGAAGGAAACTTCTAAAACGTTGAATAGGCTAACAGCTGGAGTTCTGTGTACAGTTCTGGTCACCACATTAAAGGAAAATACATTTTTTGGAGAGTGTGCAGAGAAGGCTTTCAAGAATATTTTGATAGCTTGACAATTACAGCAATTGAAAAGATTGAAATGAAAACATATTACTATGCATGCATGAATCTGAAACCAAAAGGGCAATTACTGGAAAATCTCAGCAGGTCTGGCAGCATCTGTAAGGAGGGAAAAGAGCTGGCGTTTCGAGTCGAGATAACCCTTTATCAAAGCTTTAGGGGAGGGGATATCAGATAAAAAAAAATCACCTATGGGCATCTGCAATTCACTGCAGACGTTTCATGCTGAGGCTGAAACATTCAAAGCATTTAAATGGGACTTGGTTCTTAATCCAAACTGCTGTAAAATGCAAGTTGTCTTACCAGGTGCTGGAAGATGGGAATAAAATGGGTTCAACTTTCTACTTTCTCTTCTAATCTGACTGGATGGGCGGAATTGACTCTTTATGCACGGTATATGTTCTGTGGTTGTATTCCTCCACAGTACTCTCTTATCCCATCTCGGTTTTCTCAACACGGATGTATGACAAGAGGCAAGTGAAAGGGTAGGAGCAAATTTCCAAAGTTGGGAAGTGCCCAACTCAGAGTCCATGCGATTAATACTTCCTCTGTCTCGTGACCGACAGAAATCGGTCACAATCGCTCCTTGCTATTACTAATGGCTGGCCGTCTACACCAACTCCAGCTACCCCACCCCATGTTATACAGTGTGTCCATCACAACTCTCCCGTTCGTTAGCGCTGTGAAGATTCATACAGAATCGAAATGGTATTTTTCTCTCTCCATGCAACACTGCCAGACCCGCAGAGTTCATGGATCATTTTCTCTCTTTGATAAAGAAACCAACTCTTTAATATCTTTCTCTGCGTGTACCAAATTCAAAATGACTTTCTTTAGCTTTATTTGACTTGCTTCCTCTTTCCTGACAAAACGAATCACTTGACACTTCCGTGATTCAATTTGCATCGTTGAATTGTCTATCGAATTGAGTAATCAGTATCTCTCTTATTGAAATATGCTACGAGCATGCTCACTGGCTTAAAACATTTCAGGGTTTGACATCATCTCAAACATTTCAAAGGACCATCAGGTAAATTTGACCATGGCATTAAGATACATGAGCAGAATAGAGGGGCAAACACTGACCCCTCCCGCCCACACCCCCCCCCCACCTCCACCCCGCCCCCGGACCCTTCCCTGTAACCTGTAATCGCTTTCCGATATCTGCAACTATATAAAATTCCAAGCCACGCAATGTTAAGGAACTGATATTTTTCATTGCACAATTTAGGTTATGAACATTTCAATGTACTTTATAGGACCTTTGACTTTGAACATTACTGCAAGTGTAATGCAATTCATCATTTGGTCATGTACTTTCCATGCCCATTTCCTCAGCATAACAATGAGAATTCTCACAACGCCAGGTTAAAGTCTAAAAGGTATATTTTGTATCACGAGCTTTGGGAGCGTTGCTCATTCATCATGTGACTGGAGAGTTGGTTAACCCAACTCTCCACTCACCTGATGAAGGAACAACTCTCCCAAAGCTCGTGATGCCAAATAAACCTGTTGGACTTTAACCTGGATTGTGAGACTTCACACTGTGCCCGCCGCAGTCCCACACTGGCATCGCCACCTCTCAGCAGAACTGCAATTTATTACATTTTACAAACATGCTCTGCATAATAGGCGTCTAGCACAATGGGAAAACATGAATGAAATCTCCCTCCCAAATTCTGATCGATAGCTTTAATTCCATAAGTTTCAATTTTGATAGCAAGTCTATTGTGTGACACTTCGTCAACCAACTCCTGAAAGGATAAGGAATTTGGCAAAACCCTGACAGTAACAAGGTTCGAATACAAGATAGAACACTACTAAGGATTTATATAAATCCATCGACTCTGTGCTAGATCCCTCGAAAATCCAAATCAATCCCACTCTGTGAATACTTCACCTTTTCGATGTGTGTTCTCCTTAAATGTTTGTCATGTTCCTAATGAAATGGTATTGCAGAATTTTTATCCACCACCCTATCAGGTGTTGCATTCCAATTCCAACTCAGTGGCTGGGTAAAGCATATAAGTCTCATACAACATTTACTTATTTCACCAATTACATGCAAATATATGTCAGGTGGTGATCGAATTTTCTCCCAGTAAAAACAGGTTGTCTCTATTTAATTAAACTGAATATTTCATAATATTAAACACCTCGATCAAATGTCAGATTAATCTTCTCTGCTTTACACAGAAAAAACTATCTGGGAATATTTCATTAAACATCGTCTATGCCGTTACCAAATTCTTCATGTACTCCCTGAAATTTTAGACTCAGTATTGGGCTAAATATTTCAGGCGGAATCAACGGACATTTTTCATACAGGTTCAGCATGGCTTCCCATCTTTTATAAGTTGTGTTTCTGTGTTAAAATTCAGGATCCATCTGGCCCGTTCACAGTTTTATTAAACTTTCATGTCACGGTCAGGGTTTTGTATGCAAGTACCCTTCGGTCGATCTATCACTGCGCTCTCAACAAATGTGGACAATATAACTTGGATTGCATCTCAATTTTCACCCTCCTCATCCTCACACATCTTTCATTGCAATTAATTACTAGGAGACTGACGTCACTGTTTTCATCATCCACTCGAAACATGTTTCCACAGCTCCCAGCTCAATCCTTCTTCACGGCATTTATCTCGGGCTGAACCAGATGCATTCACAGACTTGGTCTCATATATTAAAACCATCACAAAGACCGTCGAGTTAAAACTCTGAAACATCAACTGACTTCACCCTGACTTAGCTCCAGGAATCCTCATCGATACCTTTTCAACGTCGAGACCTGACTGCTCAAACACATTTTTGGATGCTTTCCGATATTCTATTCACCGTAAAATTGAGTTATTAAATTGAGTTAGTTTTCTAATTGTCAGCAAGTCATGTTCCCCTCTCACCTCTCTGTTCGGTGACATACACTGGCTCTCAGTCACAGTGCTTCGACCTCCGAGTGTTTGTCAGTCAGCTGAGCAAACTGGGAGGTATCTTCTTTCCTGTCTTTCCTCTGAGACAATCTCTATGCTGTGTGTCTGAGACAGAGAGAAAGAGAAAGAGAGCAGGGAGAAACTGCCCGTGTTTCCGGGTTTGTGACTGTTGTTGTTTGGATAAATTTGTCTATGCATGATTTTACGTGAAAGCACCTGGAATGGATTTTCACTGTATCAGCGAAAGAGAAATAGGGAAACAGAAGGAGAGGCAGATCGCAAAAGAGAAAGAGATTATGGGTCCGAATTTACCATTCAAGTTGTGACCGTACTCGGGCGTGAGGTGAGTAGTGTGATGCGCACCCGCCTCCACGCCAGTTCCCCTTTACCAAGGCCCGGATACGACCGCGATCGGGATCGCACCCAGAATGGACGCGACGGCCATTTAAATGCATTTTCATGCGTTTCAATTGACTTCATGGGCTGAACGCCAAGCCTCATGGACACTTCCCCTTTACCACCACGTTCATCCATCCAGAATCGGTGCGAAACAGGCATGCTCAACGAAAGTCCGATACAGGCGCTACAGTTAGTGAGAAGGTAAGTGCCGAGCGTACGACGGTTCTCTGCTTGAGATCGGTGGGGGGAGAGTCTGCTGCCATTCTGATTGAGATTAGTCGGGGGAAGGGAGGAGGGACACGTGATTAGTCTGCGTAGCGGGTGGGGGCCGGGGGATAAGGGGTTGGTAATATTGTGGGGATAGGGCAATGTCTGTGAAGACCAGGGGGAGGCATTATCCGGCGTGGGAGAGATGTGGCAGGGGAGCTGCTTCCATCATTTATTCTGCGCATGCGCAGTTGGAGGCGCCGTTCGGACCTGCAGGATTTAGGGTGCATTCAGCCTCGTCCACAGGCCTCGCGAGCATGATCCAGAATTGCTGATTTTCTTTCAGGCAAAGTGCGTATTTGGACGCCTGAGAACGGGTCTAAAAGTCAGATATGAAACACTCCCAGTTTCAAGTCCGCCCAGCATTTAGAATCAAAATGATCAAATAGGGCGTGGTGTTTTTGGTTCATTGCAAGTGTGTGTTGGTGTCTCAGAGTGCATGTGTGTCCGATCATGTGTGTGCCTGCATATGTGTTCGACTCAGAGTGTGTAATGTGACATGTGAATGTGCTTTTGCAAGTGACTGCGTGATTCCCTGTGTGAAAGCATTTCAATGCATGTGTGTATTTTGTGCATATGCCTGTATGTGTTGCTTCCCTCCACATGCATCTGTCTTTGTGTCCATGAATGAATGCGTGTTTGCATATGCGTGAGACAGTGTTTCTTACCTGTGCATCTGAAAGCTCGTGTCTTTCCACATCTTTTTTTCAGTGAATGCATGTGCGCGGTCTTAATTATTGGGTATGGTCGTGTGTGTGTGAAAGTCAGTTCGCTGGTGCGTGCGTGTGCGTGAAAGAGAGAGAGAGCGAGAGGGAGAGAGAAAGAAAGAGAGAGAGAGCGTCTGCGGTTCTGGGTTATTGAACGTGTGTGAGAAATGGAGGAAGAAACAGAGCTCAGGGAAATGTGTCCTGGCAGACACGATCACCGTGATGCAATTTCCAAATGGGTGCTGCTGATCGGTGAGCACGTGCTGGCGGGCATTTCCAAATTATATGAAATTGTGAGTCACTGTTTCAGAAACTTTAGGAACGTAGTCGATTTATATCGTTCTTGAAGCCTTCGAATGCTTTTGTCCATAAAAACGGTTTGGTCGTGGCAGGAAAGCCCGAAGCCACATTTTACACCTCTTCCTCCGTCTGGGAGGTCGGGCACACTTTCAATACCCGGGGCCAGCATTTGTGCATGAAGTGCGCCCAGCTGCAGCTCCTGAAAGATCGAGTATCTGAGCTGGAACAGTGGCTGGGAAAACAGTGGACGATCCACGACCCTGAGAGCATGGTGGATAGCATGTTTAGAGAGGTCGTCACACCGTAGCTGGAGAGACCTGAGGAGGGAAGGGAATGCGTGGTCACCAGGCTGTCCAGAATATGTGGGCAGATAGTTCCGGAGTCCCCTGGTACTCGCTGACAAATTGGAATACATTTTGGAGACTGATGAAGGCCCTGGTTGGTCCAGGGAGCGCAGATGGAGCCAAGCTTCAGGCAGCCTTTCTGTACTGGTGGGATAAAGAGAGGAAGGGTAACAGTACTAAGGATACTGAGAGGCAGGCTCTACTTTGGCTGTCAATTTGATTCCAGGATAGTGTGTTGCGTCCCTGGTGTTAGGGTACAGGATGTCAAGTAACGGTTGCAGGACATCCTGAAGGGGCAGATGTCATGTTCCGTCTTTGCACCAATGACGTAGGTAGAAAACAATATGGTGTCATGCATCAAGACTTCCACGAGCGACACAGCTGACTGAAAAGCAGGACGTCTAACTTTTGCTGTCTCTGGATTACTCCCAGTCCCACGTGATTCCGAGCACAGAAATAGGAACCTCGTGATGATGAAGGCGTGGCTTCGAGGGTTTTAGTTTCCGGAAACATTGGGACCATTTCTGCGGAAGGCAGGACTGGAAAAAGTGGGAAGGTCCACAACTGAATCATAGCGGGACGAACATCTTTTTTGGATGTTTTGATACTGTTGTTCAGAGGAGTGTGAAGTAATTCGGCGGGGCGTGGCTGGGGAGGTTGGGGGGGGGCGGGGGTGGGGGGTCGGTGGAGGGGGGGCACAGACTCTTAGCAGAATAAAGGCACTGTATTATGCAGTAAACACAGTAAAAGTTTTAACAACACCAGGTTAAAGTCCAACAGAATTATTTGGTAGCAAATACCATTAGCTTTTGGAGCGCTGCTCCTTCGTCAGATGGAGTGGAAAGCTAATGGTATTTGCTGCCAAATAAACCTGTCGGACTTGAACCTGGTGTTGTTAAAACGCTTACTGTTTTCACCCAGTCCAATGCCGGCATCTACATGTTATGCAGTAAAACCATCAAGTCAGAGGGAGGGCAGCTGTGTGAAGCTTCAAAGAGAGTGGAGGACGGAGTAATTGCATTCAGGAGGGATTATACCTTGGAGGGTGCATCAAACGTAGCTTTCTGGGCCGATATAGGAATGAAAAGGGGACAGCCACATTGTTTGGTATTTATTATAGACCGCCAGATGGTCAGAGGCCCATTGACATGCAAAAATGGGCACACGTCATGGAATTGAGTAAAATTAAAAACAATCGATAATAATAATAACTAATCTAGACAGGTGCTTGAGATGGTGGGTTGGAGAGTATTTCGGTCTTAGCGATCTCAACAACATACAATTTAAGCTTGTTAATGACAAAGAAATAGAAAAGTAGCAAAAATAGATTTGGGAGAGTAGATTTCATTAAATAAGTCAGAATCTGGCCGAAGTGGACTCGGATCAGCTACTAGATCTGTAGGATAGCAGCAAATTGTTTTCAAAATGAAATGGGGAGGGAACAAGCACAGCATGTTCCTCTTGGCTGACCGATGGGAGTAACATTCCCAGAGAACCATGGATGACCAGAGATATTCAGGATTCGAAGAAAAGGAAAAGAAAGACCTTTTGCAGGTGTGAGGGGAGGCTATAAGCGGAGGAATTATAGAAGTACAGGAAGTGCCAGCTGAAGATTAAATAAGCACTTAGGAAAGACAAAATGAGATAGGAAAACACTCCGACTGGTATGAGTAGTGAAACCCCAACATTTTCTATCAGTATATCAATAAGAAAATATAAATATGGAAAGAGTAGGGCCCACTAGGTACCAAGGAGGCAATCTGCGGATGACGCCAGAGGACATCCGCCTTCTCCAAAGAGATTGAGGATCGGGGTATTAAACGTAGGGGGAGAGAAAACGAAGTGCTGAGCAAATTGACATAGAGAGGGCAAGTTATTTGAGGTGCTGCAGGATTAAATGTGGTCACATCTCCAGCTCCGACTGAATTGAATACCGGGTGCTGTGAGAGACATGGAAGGAGATTGCATGGGCTTTGCCCTAACTTTCTAATTCCTCTCTGACCACTGGGGTGTTGCCAGCGGGCTAGAGAACAGCTAATGTAGTTTGGGTTATTTTAAAAGTGTCAGAGATAACTCAGCGAACTACAGACCAGTGAGCCTTACGTCGGTTTTAGGGAAACTATTGGAAAAAATTCTGAAGGGGAACATCTATCTCCACTTAGACAGGCAAGGCTTGATCAGCGATAGTCAGCATGACTTTGTCAGAGGGAGGGCATGCCTAACAAAGTTGATTTAAAGTTTTGAGTAGGTGATCAGGCTTACAGATGATGTGCATGTGTGTATGCTTCCCTCAACGATTATATTACCTCGCTACAGAGGCTCAAACATAATTTCAAACCTTAATTTTGTCCTCAAAAAAGGGGAGAATTCTTCCTGGCGGCAAAGTTTCCTTCCAACGTTTAAGGACTGTAAATGCGTGAAATGTTTATGTTCTACCCTTATACCAATCGCAGTGCACAGTGAATTCCTAGATTTTTAATTTATTTTGTGTGAACTGTGTGCTTGAAGAGTGAATGCATATTCATTTCAGCATTTCTCGCTTTGTAAAAATATATATTTATCATTTCATTTGATCCTTGAATTTACAAGAGAAGCCATTGAATGATTATTATTAAAAGTATATGTTGAATGTTAAAACACAACACTGTAAATATGAATCATTCTTTCGCAGAAAACAATCCTGTCGCAGCAAGTGCAGAAGTGGGAAATAAACATAAATTATGACAAATCCTCTGATTTATAACACACACATGATATTTAGATTCCTCTCGTCACTCCCAGCTCCCCTTTCTCACTTGCATTTTCATGCTGTCCCATCCCAGCCCACTGGGCCACGACATTCCTCTCCTTCCTCCTCACCTCTAACATCTTTAATTTAATCTCTGATTCCTTCCAGAGTATTACAAACCTTGTGATTTATTTTTTCTGGGTTATGGATTTCAGCATATTACAGCATGTAATGACAATTAGGAAAGTACCAATAGCTCCTCGCAATCTGATGTATAATGTGATTCTGTATTACTCTTCGTTACAGTGAACTTAATTACAATTGTGATCCTGAAGCGCAAAAATTGTGGTCTGTCCAAATGTGTCACGTGTTACCTGGTGGCAATGGGACTGGCGGATCTACTGGTCGTTATCCTCGACCTGATTTTGAGACAGATTCCTATCGCTTATCCAGTAAAGTTTGAGTTTCTGCAATCCATCCAAGTGTGTAACATTCACGCCGTCCTGCTTTATGCCGCGACTGACTGTTCTGTCTGGTTCACCATCGTTTTCACCTTTGATCGGTTTGTGTCGATTTGTTGCGCGAAGCTGAAAATTAAATATTGCAGTGAGAAAACGGCCGTTGTGGTTTTGGGAACAGTGACTGTACTGAGTTGTTTAAAGAACGTTTTCTGGTATTTTATGTTAACGCGTTATTACTCGCTGGCAAACAGCCGCTGGTTCTGCGGTCACACAGCAGCTCTTCTTGATTCGCCAGTCTGGACAGCAATCGAGTTTCTCCACAACATGTTAAACCCATGTGTTCCATTTATTCTCATTCTGCTGCTTAATATTTGCACCGTGAAACACATTGTAGTGAGCAGCAGAGCCCGCAGGAGACTCCGCTCTCTTAGCAGTAGGGAGAGTTCCAGAGACCCTGAGATGGAAAGTCGAAGGAAATCCATTGTTTTACTCTTTGCTATCTCGGCAAATTTTATCCTCTTATGGTCACCGTTAATGGTTTACTCTGTATGGCGCTTAATGCATGATTCTGGGTATGAGTCTCCATTTATTGATTTATATTTTCAGGAATTGGCTTTGATGATGCAGCTCCTGAGTTGTTGTACAAACACAGCAATTTACGCTGTGACTCAGACTAAATTCAGACAGCAGTTGAAGAATGCGTTGAAATATCCCTTTACTCGAAGTAGTGTATCAAATAAATGATGCACATCACATTTCTAACTGTTAATCATCCAACTTCCTTCCACCAATTGAACAAAATAAGATAGGTACTGACTTCTCTGCTGAAATATGCCTTCAGTCGAAACAACCACATCTGGGCATCAGTAAGTCTTTCTGTTCATCATGCACTTCTTTCGAAATCGCTTTGCGAGAAACTTGAGTTTCTGCAAGTTTCACAGGGGAAGGGCTCACCGGACGTTAGGTAATAACGTTTGGCGAATTCCATCCTCACAGCTTCCGAATGCCTTTTCTTTAATTTCAACTCTGACATTTCAGTCGAATTGCGCAGACTTAAGCTCAATGTTATTTTTTTTCTCTCTCATGTAGTGGGATTACTACTTATTGGAATTCTGCTTATTGGGATTGCGTTAACGTTTGGATCATTGTGAAACTACATTATGCGTCACCAAATTTAAAATAGCCTGATCCATAGAAAGTTCCATCACATGTTGTTTCAAAAAAAAATACGTGGTGCATTCTAGAGACTTGTCTGCCTTTTTCAATTTGGTTGAACGACAGCCTCTCTCTAGCCAAGCACTCATCCAACCTATCCTTCTTTTGCTCTCGCAAGTGGGCAGTGGCCGTAATCCGAGATCATTACCTTAGAAGCTCTGATTCGTAATGTGTCACGTCACCTCCCGCATTCAGCTTTAAGGAGTTTTTTTTTCACCGATGTTATTGGCACCAGTCATCCAATCTACATGAAAATTAAACGAACTTGTGATCAACTCAGTGCAGTTCAAATAAGCATTTGTAAATGTGCTTTATTTAAACACATTCCTACAGTGTGTCTACTTTCCTGGGATCTGTACAATATTCCTACCACTCTCTTACCTCCTTTGCTATTTGTCATTTCCACCTAAGTGATTCCATGTCCTCCAAGAAGAATGAGAGGTATCTCATAGAAACATATAAAATCCTGATGGGACTGAACAGGCGCGATGCAGGAAGATGTTTGAGAAGTCCAGAGCTAGGGGACATAGTCTAACAATAAGAGGTAAGCCATTGAGGACTGATGTGAAGAAGAACTTCTTCACTCAGAGACTAGGAACCTGTGCAATTCTCCGCCACAAAAAACACTGTTGGGGCCAAATCATTAGATATGTTCAAGAGGAAGCTGGACTGCGTCCTTGTGTCGAAAGGGATCACAGGATATGGAGATGAAGTGTGAATGGAATACTGAAAGTGCTTGATCAGTCATGATCATATTGAATGTTGGTGCAAGCTCGAAAGGCCAAATGGCCTACTCCTGCACCTATGTTCTATGTTTCTACGTTTACCGTAGACTGACCCGCAGAACTGCACTAATTTCCTTTCTTATCAGCAGAGTGGACCCACTGTATTTTCCTTCCCATGTGTTCTTCCTAAATACCATAAACTTTGATTGTTGATATCCCAGATTTGATATCACGGCAACCATTTCTTAGTAATCGCTATGAGATCACACCTATTTAACAATATTTATTCCGTCAGTTCATTTATCTTGTTTTTTTATGGCTGCATTAGGACACGGAACTATTACTTTTGTATTCCTACGGTTTGTCTGCAAATTCAGCCCATCGGTAGAAACAATAGAGCTGCGGTTTCTTTTTGCCTATTTACTCCCATGTATTCATTGCTTCCTTTCATTTCTTTTGCCTTTAGATTTAACCCATATTCCATCGCCTCCAACACACTGCTAAGAAACCCATCTATTTGTCCTACAGGTTTAACGCCTCTTGACCAGCACCAGCAATCACCCTGACGATAATATTGTCCCTGAATGTTTTGGGAGTAACAAATCAAGTTTGTACATTCACCACCTTCCCAAAACCTGTCCTAATCAGAATCTGAACCTCATCCTCCTATCACCTCCCACTCGAGAAACAACATATTATATCTATCCTTCTACTTCTGCTCTTTCAAATGTATGACAATTGGCATAATCTGATATCGTTACTTCAGAGGTCCTGCTTCAAACATATCACGCATTTAGCGTTTAGAAGCTCTTTTTCACCGATGTCATTTGTACCTGTTTGTTCCATGGCGATTGACATTTTGTCCTCCCTTCCAAAGGGTCTGCAAACGCTCTGTGACACACTGGACACAAGAACAAGGAAGGCAACCTACCATCCTGAAATCACTGTTGTGGCGACCAGAATGCCTCACTGTTCCCATTGAAATTGAGTCCTTCCCACTATTGTCCTATCCTCTCCCTACTCCTCATCTGCACAGTTATGCCACCAGTGGCGTTACAGGTTGCCTTTTGGTGCATTCCACTGAAAGCCATGAGCTCCAAATGTTTCCAAAGCAAGAGGTATCCCGACATCTTTGGACTGTTCAAAGCACGACAAATCTACCCATCTCTGTAAACTCCTCAAAACGCTAAAGCCTTCCCTGAACTGAATAGACAATGAATGTAGCAGTATTCTAAAATGACCATTATAACCAGAAAGAAACACAGTTAACCCAGAGAAAAATTTGCAAACTTTTCATTCATCCTGGGGAGAGCTGGCAGCACAATTCCTGTCTTTTGTTCAGACATTTGCTTTGTAAAGATAATCCACTGGACAATAACAAATCAGTGTTTGTGACACAATGCCAACATCCGTTGGTGGCTCACAGCTAATTCAGATGCAGTTATTTGTGAGCCTCAGACGAGTTTCGGAACTCCCATGCCTCGAACTGGGACCTGGCTGATGAAGTGTGAATATTGGATAATATTGTCAGCTTTTGGCGTCTGTCGCAGAAGAAGATGGGGGTGGGGTTGGTGGCGGGGGTTGGGTGGAAGTGGGTGTGGCGGGGGGCGGTGGTGGTTGTGAGACAGCGGCAACAGCGGCGAAAGGAGAGAATAACAGAGCGAGAGGTAGCGAGACAGCGACACCAGCAGAGGGAAGAAAGAGTGACAGTGCGAAAATTTTGAGAGGTTTTCTAACTCTGTGTCCTGTCTGAAAAAATGAAAAGTCCACACTGCCAAAACATCACCGGAGCATGATACTTACAAATCATGGCCATATGCCCAGAATATCAATCAAAAACGTGGTAAAAAAGGGTCGTTCTGTCAGATCGCTCACAATGTTGTGAAGTGGAGAGTTTTCGGCAAATAATCGCTGATTCTCTGTCTCTGTCTCTCCCTCCCTCTCTGACACTATCTCTCTCAAATAATGCCAACTGCTTAACCGGAGGAAAATGCATTAATGAAATGCACCCCCTTGTTTGATATCCATGACTTTGCTCTGCTTTACGCATGCTTTACTGAGCCACCGCCTGCACAGTCTGGTTAAACGTCACACTCACCTTTGATAGATTTGTAGACATCGTCCTCCAACCCCATCCTTTCCATTTGTTCTTATTATGCGTCTCAATGCTTTTTTTTTTTCAGTCGAGCTCGCATGACACTACACAGCCGTCATATTATGAAGAATCGCAAAGATCAAAAGATGGAGGGAAGAAGGAAAACGTATATTTTGCTCTCTTTTTTATTTCCTGTCATTTCATTCTGTTATGGTTTGTTTTCATGCTGTGTCCAACATGGCGGCGAATGTGAGTTTTCTGTATGAGACTTTATCACTACCTTATTTTATGGATTCGTGGATTTATGCCGCAACTATTAAGATGTTGCATGAACACTTTTATTGATTCGATCACACAAACGAAGTTCAGAGAGCAGTTGAAGAATCTGGGGAAATATTTTACTGTAATAATGGCAAAATTCATTACAGGATAAGAAGAACTAATGATTTTTTTTCCATTTGTACTCAATCTTGTCCCATAATGTGTGTGGTTCATTTTCTCATTAGGTCAATTATATAGTTGAATATTTTCACCTTAAATTAGACTCTATACTTATCATCATCTATTGCCAGAAAACAAATGAACCTTAAAAAGACAGGAGGTACATTATACACTGCCAAAGAGCTACAAAGACAGACTGTGAGATTCAGTCCAGAATAGATGACTGCCAATGGGTAGCAATATCAATGAAATATTCTTAAATTCGCTGTGCAGGAAAAACATATTCCTGAAATGTAAGGATAAAACTTTTCCAAATATTTACATGTCTCTGTCGCCCGCAAATTAAACATGGTACTTTCTTTCCTATCACGCACAACGTGCGTTTCACAAAATCCAGAATAAATTGTTTCCCATCATGCCAAGCACAAAGAAGCTCAGCCAACACAAAGAGACTGCACCTGTAAAGAGCAAAATTTTGCCATACCAGCATCAGATATAAAGTGCATTAGTCAAGTTATTCACAGTAGCTGCACTGAGTACATATAGTTCCCACGGAACTGGAACCAAAGTTACTAGCTATCCATCAGGCCCATGTGACTCCCACTGGACGAAAGCACAAAGTTGTTCACTGCTCCAAGCACAATGCGTCCGACAACCACCATTCCTCACCAGTGAGGTGCTCATCATGTTCACATTTTTTTGGAAGGTATGACTTGTGCTTCTGACCTCTGAACAAAATGCGACAGAGCTATCCACCCTGCAGGCAGCAGAAAGTCCTGTTTCCTTGGGGAAATGCTAATCAAGTCACAGCGACAATATGCAGCAATTGTCTCGCGCCATATTGAGCACATTGAGTAAGGAATATTCCTGTTGGAGTAAATGGAGAGTGCAAATTTATTAGGAAAGATAGTGGACTGATTCGGTTGATGTGATTTAAAATGGCGTACGAAAATCATTGACAATTTTAGGTATAAAACACAAGAATGCATGTGCTGCTATTGTCACTGTGCCCTAACCCCCTGTATCCTCAGCATCCATTGCTATTGTCATTGTGTCCTAACCCCCTGTATCCTCAGCATGTACTGCTATTGTCACTGTCTGATATTTTCCCTCTCTCACTCATAAACCCTGTCTTATATTCTTCTCCATCATACACATATGTTCCCGATTCCTCTGTTTAGCATGCAAGAAACCCTATATTTCAGTGTATACGAATACACGTGACAATAATAAACTGAATAAAATCAAAAATCAAAAACAATCCTCTGTTGACATTCCTCTCGCTCACACACACAAATCCTGTCTGATATTCCCCTCTCTCTCTCACACACACAATCCCTGTCTGATATTCCTCTCTCACTCACACACAAACTCTGTCTGATATTCCCCTCTCTCTCACACACAAACCCTGTCTGATATTCCCCTCTCTCACACACAAAATCCCTGTCTGATATTCCACTCTCTCTCACACACAATCCCTGTCTGATATTCCCCTCTCTCTCAGACACACAATCCCTGTATGATATTCCTCTCTCACACACACACAATCCCTGTCTGATATTCCCCTCTCTCTCACACACAATCCCTGCCTGATATTCCCCTCTCTCTCACACACACAATCCCTGTCTGATATTACTCTCTCTCACACAGATATAATCACTGTCTGATATTACTCTCTTTCACACACACAATTCTATTCTGATATTCCCCTCACTCACACACAATTCGTGTCCGATATTGGTCTCTCTCTCTCAGACACAATCCCTGTCGGACATTTCCCAATCGCACCCACAATCCCTGTGTGATATTTCCGTCTCTCATGCACACATAATCCCTGCCTGATATTTCCCTCTCTCTCTCATAAAAAACGATGTCTGATATTCCTCTCTCTATCTCACTCACTCACTCTCTCTCTCACACACATGCTGTGCGATTGCCCACATAGCCAATGTGCTGTGTGATTCCCCCCATAGCCGATGTGCTGTGTGACTCTCCACATACAGGGTGAGCTGTGTGATTCCCTCCATAGCCAACGTGCTGTGTGATTCTCCCCATTGAACAAAGAACAAAGAAAATGACAGAACAGGAATACGACCTTCAGCTCTCCAAGCCTGCACTGACCATGCTGCACGACTTAACTAAAACCCCCTACCCTTGCGGGGACAGTGTCCCTCTATTCCATCCTATTCCTATATTTGTCAAGACACCCCTTAAAAGTCACTATCATATCTGCTTCCACTACCTCCCCCGATAGCGATTTCCAGGCACCCACTGCTCTCTGTGTAAAAAATCTGTCTCGTACATCTCCTTTAAACCTTGCCTCTCACAACTTAAACCTGTGCCCCCGAGTAATTGACTCTTCTACAATGAGTAAAAGCTTCTGACTATCCACTCTGTCCATGTCTCTCATATCTGGTAGACTTCCATCAAGTCTCCCCTCAACCTCCGTCGTTCCAGTGAGATCAAAGCATGTTTCTCCAACTTTTCCTCACAGCTAATGCCGTCCATATCAGGCAATATCCTGATAAATGTTTTCTGTCCCCTCCCCAAAGCCTCCACATCCTTCTGGTAGTTTGGAGACCAGAATTGAACACTATATTCCAAGTGCAGCCAAACTAAGTTGCTATAAAGCTGCAATATGAGTTGCCAATTTTTATACTCAGTGCTCCTGCCGATGAAGGCACGCATGCCGTATGCCTTCTGGACTACCCTCTCTAGCTGCATTTCCACTTAATGTGACCTGTGTACATGTACACCCAAATCGCTCTGCCTATCAATACTCTAAGCGTTCTGCCATTTATTCGTTATGTCCTATCTGGATTAGACCTTCCAAAATGCGTTACCTCACATGTGTCCGGATTAAACTCCATCTGCTGTCTCTACACCCATGTCTCCAACTGATCTATATCCTGTTGTGTCCTCTGATGGATCTCGTTGCTTTCCGCAAATCGAGCAACATTTGTGTCATCCGCAAACTTACGAATCAATCCAGTTACATTTCCCTCCAAATTCTTCATATATATCACAAACAGCAAAGGTCCCAGCACTGATCCCTGATGAACACCACTTGTGATAGTCCTCCATTCAGAAACAAACCCTTCCACAGCGATCCTCGTTCTTCTTTGACCGAACCAGTTTTGTATCCACCTTGCCAGCTCCCCTCTGATCCCATGTGTCTTCACCTTCTTCCTGATGTGCTGTGTGATTCCCCCTATGTCCGATGAGCCGTGTGATTTTCCACCGATCGCCGATGTGCTGGCTCTGTGTGATTCCCCCATCGCTGATGAGCTGTGTGATTCCCCACATAGCTGATGAGCTGAGGGATTCCCACATAACCGATGAGCTGGCTCTGATTGATGCCCCCATAGCCAATGAGCTGTGTGATTCTCCCCTGAGCCGATGAACTGGCTCTTTGTGACTCCCCCCATTGCCGATGAGCTGGCGCCGTGACTCCCCACAAAGCCAATGAGCTGTGTGATTCCCCATATAGCCCAAGAGCGGTGTGATTCGTCCCACAGCCGATGAACTGGCTCTGTGTAATGCCCATCACAGCAGATGACCTATCTCTGTGTGATTCCCCCCCATAGCCATTGTTCTGTGTGATTTCCCCCCATAGCCAATGTGCTGTGTCATTCCCCAGTAACCGATGAGCTGGCTCTGTGTGATGGCCCCCATAGCTGTTGAGCTGGCTCTACGTGACTTCAACCATTGGCGATGAGCTGGCTCTGTGATTCCCCCCATAGTCGATCAGCTGTCTCTGTGTGACTCCCCGCATAGCTGATGAGAAAGTGCCTCCTCCCATAGCCGATGAGCTGTATGATTCCACCCGTTGTCGATGAGCTGTGTGATTCCCACCATAACCGATCTGCTGTGTGATTTCACCCAGTGCCGATATGCTGTGTGATTCCCCCCATTGGCCGAGAAGCTGTATGATTCCTCCCATAGCTGCTGTGGTGTGAGATTCCCCCCATAGCCGATGTTCTGGCTCTGTATGATGCAGGATGCATGTGATGCATGGAATTTGCACGTTCATCCCGTGTCTGTGTGGGTTTTCTCCGGGTGCTTCTGTTTCCTCCCAGTCCAAAGATGTAAAGGTTAGATGAACTGGTCATGATAAATTACCCCTTTGTATCCAAAGATGTTTAGGTTAGGTGGATTGGCACGGTAAGTGTGTGAGGCGATGGGGAATGCGTAGGGGAAAGGGATTGGATCAGATACTCTGTCGGAGAGTCGGTGCAGACTCGATGGGTTGAATGGCCTCCTTCTGCACTGGGATTCTATGGTTCTACCAGTTTCCATTATTCTCCTGAAAACTTGAATATAATCAGCCCCGATTCCATCGAAATTCAGGGGAATACAATCCTCGTTTGTGTTATTTCACCGCCTTGTGATTTAACCCGTGCTGTCCTGGTATCATCCTGGTAAATCTACACTGCGCACAAATGGATGGAGCAGTCCCACAGAGGAGTTTAGTGTGCTAAATTAAAGTGCATGGGATTGGGGGTAAAATAATGGCACGGATTGAGGATTGGTTAGCAGACAGGAAACAGTGTACTATGAGCGTTTTATGATGAAGGTATTTGCTATGCAGCTGAAAATTGAATTTTTGATATCAACTGTATACTACCATAAATTGCATAACATGTGTTCATGTCGCAAAATACCCTAAGGCAAATGAACACAAATATTGTCATGAAAAATAAAACAAGCTCAATTCTGAACGAAATCCATCTGGTGCGACAGGCAGTAGAAATCACTCTACCCTCTACTCTCTACCATTCTCGAATGTGCCCGATCCTTAAACAGAAGGTAGAGTGTGCTTGGCTTCCCGACATACAGTAATCTTAGTTGGATCCGTTTCCTAGAAATGTAACAGAATGCATTCGTCCAGCTAACCAGCACCCAGTGTCGACCTCTGCTTAATACTGAGAGCTGGACTCACTTCAGTGGAGCGTCAATGCAAAATCTGTCCCAACTTCTACCTTTGCTCAACTCTCTATGTTATTATTTTTTTCTCCATCAGTCGACATGACATCGCAATTACACTTACGGGACGCAGAGTGGAAAATGAAACTCTGGGTGACATTTCAAAGTCTTGCGTTTTATGATGAACGGTATTTGCTGTGCAGCTGAAAACTGAATTTTTGACATGAACAAAGAGTAAGCTGATGTCCAACCGGATTGGCACGAGGTTTGACGTGTCCAGAGTGCTGATCTAGACAACCTCTCCTGTACCCTTCAGAGAAACATGCTTGTTTCCACTGAATTAATGCTCGTAAGGATATGCAAATTCTGTAGTCACGGGTAGATCTCACAGTGAGGCATAATTTCTTGTATTAATTCTTCCTTCTAAAGCAGTTCAGAACAAAGCCGTCCGGGCTTCTCGATCCGCTCCTCACTACTGAGATAGGATTCAGTTATGCAGGTCCCGTCACCTTCAAGTCTTTCATTGAGACATTCAGAGACAGCAGAAAGAAATAGGTCGTAAATTGCCGACTTCCATAATTTTTGAGAATTCAGCTGCGAATTGAAAACTGTGAGTTCAAAATCATAGAGCACCTGCAGTGCAAAAGTATATAATTCAGTCCATCGTGTCTGCACCGACTCTCTGATGGAACATCTAATGCACGCCCACTCCAACCGTCTCACCAGAACCCTAGAAAGTAGCCCACCAATCGCCTAACCTATAGACCTTGAAACACAATTTTGCTTGTCCAATCCACCTAATGTGCACATCTTTGCAGTGTGGGAGGAAACAGGTGCACCCAGTGGAATTCACACAAAAATGCGTGGGGAAAGTGCAAGCTTCACATAGATAGACACACAAGGCTGGCATTGAACGTAAGAGAAAGTGAGGTAACAGGGAGGGGTTAGAGATATTGAAGTGGAGAGAGAGAGAGAGAGATAATTTGGAAAAGAGAGAAAGGGGTAGAAATGGATACTTTGTTACTTTGATAATAAGGGAGTGCGGGACACAGAGAGAACAGAATTGAACGCGAGGGTGAAAGAGCTAGATAATGAGGGAGAACGATAAATGGAGATTGATACATAATGGAAAACAGAGTGAAAAAGAAAAAAATATATATAACTGGAGCGACAGACTGATACAGAGGTTGGAAATTGAGAGATTGACAATAGAAGAGAGAGAGACATTCAGCCACAATAAATGTGTGAGGAATGGAGAGCAAGGGGCAGAGCGACACATTAATAGAGAGAAATTGAGATACATTGGGAGGGAAGAGGAATATGAAGAGGGAGAGGAATAGGGAGAGAGAAAATTAGAGGGATTGGGACAGAGCGACAAATGGTGAGAGAAAACTGGAGAAAGATGGACAGAGGTAAAATGAGAGTTGGAAGATAAATCTGATAGGGGGCACGGTGGCAGAATGGTTAGCACTGCTGCCTCAAAGTCCCAGTGTCCCAGGTTCAATTCCGGCCTCGGGTCACTGTCTTTTTGGAATTTCCACATCCTTCTCGTGTCTGCATGGTTTCCTCCATGTGCTCCGGTTTCCTCTCACAGTCCAGATATGCGCGGGTTAGGTTCATTGACCGTGCTAATTTGACCCCAGCGTCACGTGGATCAGCAGGGTAAATGTGTGGGGTTAAGGGTATGGAGCCTGGGTGGGGTTGAGGTTGGTACAGACTCGATGGGCAAAATGGCCTACAACTGGACTGTAGCGATTCTCTGAAATTAATTGAGAGGGAAATAGAGTACGTGACAAATGGAGAGAGAGAAGTGCAGAATCAAAGAGAGAACTATGATTCGAGGGAAACATTGACATGGGCCGACACAGGACAAGGGGATGCAGAGAAAGATATGGGCAGAAATAAAGCCTTTGGGAGAGAGGTTCAGAGGAAATTGGCGACAGACAAAAAGGAGTCAGAGAAATTCAGGGTTGTATATTTAAAAAGAGGGAGGGACTTAGGAATAAAGTGGAAGAGAGGCAATTGGAGGAGTAGACAGAGAGACAGTGCATTATATATTCAGAGAATCTGGGAAATACCCTGTGACATTAGCTTTAAGTTGTGATTCGGATAAAATTACAACTTCAGAGCTCAGCAATGCCAATATGGGGATGCCAATTCCTAAATTATCTTTCTCACTTATGACGGACAAGCGGCATTGAATACTTCAGTAAGTTTTATTCATATGATTCACAAAGCAGTGGTTTAGGAATCATGGGAACTGCATAACATAGCAGTGCCTGAAATATAGAAATGATAGTTAGCATCAATCGGAGTCTCTGATCGCTCTTGCTGTTGACTGTTTTCCTTTTGGTAACTCATTCAGCCTTGCAGCACTTGAAACAAATGTGGCATTTTTTCTACAGCTTAAGCTCCCCTTGCACGCATTTTATAGCTCTGCATTTCATTCTAGTTTCATCACATCCCAAACTGCGACCTGGGAAATGAACGGGATAGTTAATGGACAACATAGGTCGCATGTTTTTATCTGCTGACTTCCAAGTAAATGTCAGCAACGGATCGAACAGCTGAATGTCCCCCTCAAGCCCCTCTGTATATATATATATCTCTGTGTGCTCTTTGATATATACTGACTTCCTTTCAAAGTGATGCACCCACTGCTCCACCTGCAAGATGGGCTCTATTCGGACCAGGAGCACATGCAGCAGCACATTGGATCCCATGCCCTCTCACGTTTTCTGGAAGCCTTGCATGGGGTAACATAGTTAACAAAAATATAATATCTCGATACCAGTCCATGATCTATTCAGCTGTTGTTAAGGTGGGAATGGTGTGCTGCCTTTGCGTGGTCGATACTTTTAAATTATTAGCAAGTCACCTTTTTTACTTGTTAGTTTTATGGCGCTTTAACCATATAATTGTAGGGTTTTTAATCATAGAGTTCCTTCGGCCCATCAGTCCTGTGCCAACAATCAAACACATATCTATTCTAATCCCATTTTCCAGTAGTTGGTCCATAACCTTGTATGCTTTGGCGTTCCTAGTGCTCATCTAGATGCTCCTTTATTGTTTGGAGTTTTGCCGCATCTCCCACCCTTTAAGGCAGTGAGTTCCAGGTTCCCACCACAATCTTGGTGAAAAATGTTTTCCTTTAAGACCATCTAAATCTGAGGCTCTTTACCTAAAATATGTGTCCACTGGTTAATGACACCTCTACTGGAAGGAAAGGTTCCTTGCTATCTACCCAAATAGTCCCTCATAATTTTAAAAACATTAATGGGGTCCCCCTTCCGCCTGCTCTACACTGAGGAAGACAATTCCAGCTCATATACCTGTACTCCATTGCTGAAAGTGTCAGCCCTCGGCAACATCTTGATGAATCTCTTTTGCACTCTCTCGTGCAGTCATATTCTGTCGATGGTGTCGCAAACAGAAACTTAGACAGTACTCTAGTTGTGGCCGAACGAGTTTGTTGTTTTTTACAGCTCCATCTTAAACGCATCACTCTTGCACTCATTGTTTTTCCAAACAGTAAAGGCAATGCTCACATCTGCCTTCTTAATCAACGTATGTATCTGTCGGGCTGCCTTCAGGGATACTTGTGCATGGACTACAAGTTCCCTCTGGCCAGCTGTACATCCGAGAGTCCTACCATTCACTGCATTGTCTTGCCTTCTTGGCCCTCCCAAAGATCATAGAATCGATAGTGCAGAATGAAGCCATTTGGCCCATCGAGCTTGCACCGACAAGAATCCCACCCCAGCCTTATTCCTGTAACACATATGTACCCTCCTAGTTCACCTGACACTGACAGGCAATTTATCATGGCCATTCAACATAGCCCACACATCTTTGGAGCGTGGGAGGAAACCGGAGCACACAGACGAAACTCATGCAGACGTGGAGAGAATATGCAAACTCCACACAGTGATCTCAGGATTACTATCTGTGCCTGGGGTTGGTCAGAACGTAGATATCAGGATATATGGGATGAATGTGAAGAGATAATACAACGGGATGGTTGCAGAATAATGTCCCAGAGGGTTGGGGAGCGGTATTTGCTTGAGTGGTTGGGGTGTGTGTTAACATATTGGCAGGGGAATGGAACACACACAGGAAATAAGAGGAGGAGGAAATAAGGATAAAAACAAAAGTCAGAAAGGGAATTAGAAACCTGATATGCAGAGAAGTAAATGGACATAATTAAACAACGCTACAGCGGAAATAATGGGAACGGGGCAAGAAACGTTAAAGAAAGGCAAGCAGTACGATTTTGAGAATTGTTGCATGGAACATTGGTGACAAAGGGGATCAATTAAATGTTTTAGGTATAATATGATCTCGACTATGTTGACATTGCTGCAGAGTGGCCAAAAATGGGAATTACAAATCCCGAGTCATGCAGCACTTGGGAACGAGAGAAAAGGAAAACGTGGTTGAAATGCAAAGCGGGTGAAAGAGGACATTAACAAAATGATGAGAATTGATATGTTCTCTGATTCTGTGGAATCTGTATGGCGAGAGCTGAGAAACAGCGGGAGCCGGGGCAGTTAGCCAGGGTCGTACATAGGTCCCCAAAATGAAGTGATGATGTTGGGAATTCCATAAAACAGGACTTGAGTGATGCCTGTGATGGAGGAACATTTCTAATTATGGATAACTTTAATCTGCATATCGATTGGGGAAATCAAACTGGTCACAATACCACAGAGGAATCAATTCATAAACTGTGCACGGGAGTTTGCTCTGATAGATTTCAGAGTGTTACTCAAAAGGATGTGGGTAGGTAGGTAATGGCAGACAGTCAAGCGTTGCATGGGTGAAATGCAAGAATTATTCATTCATTGTTTTGCACACCGATATAAAACGGGATATTTGGCCAAGCCGTGGCTTGGAAGGGAAGTTAGACATCATTTTAGATCCAAGGGAGAGGCATATAACTTGAGCATTAGGAGCAGTTTCGAATTCAACAAACAAGGACAAAGGGGTTCTAAAGTTTGATAAAGTAGGTTATGAGATTAAGCTTATGGGGAACATAAAATCATGGCTGTAGAGGCTTCAGTCGGTAGGTAAAGTGAAAAAGATTGGTGATGAAAAACATAGACCCCTCACAGACAGAAGCAGGGAATCAAATACATTTTGCTTCAACCCATTTCCTGCAGTTCTGTGCCAGTTTATAAGCCTTGATGGCATCTGTTGCTACGTTGCTAACCTCTGCACCATTACTGCGGAAATGCCCCCATTGTTCCTCAGGCCAGATTCACTCCATCGCAGATATTGGAGCACAAACCTGTTTTCATCCCTTTCCGTCCATGTTATTATCCCCCTTGTCCTCTCCTTCCACCAGACCAGCCTCCATCTACCACAAACATTCACTAGCTATAACCATCCCTTTTGATGAGAAACATCACTCCCAATTACACAGTGTTAATGATGGCAATAGCTGTACACAACACCAGACGACTGGGAGTGAGCAGAATGTGATCTGGTCTGCTTCTGATAAACAAAGTGAATGGTCGGTCTACAGCCCTGCCATTTTGCCATGACGTTCCAGCACTTTTTGTTTCTGATCCATGCTCCTCTCCCCTCCATATCTGCCATTCCGAAGTAACAATGTTTACCTGCTCCGGAGAGACCGTCTGAGTCCTAGACCAGGAATGACAGGTCTGCGATATTATTTGAGTCCCTGTGTCTTGAGAGCGGCTGTGTTGGTGTTTGATTCAAGACTCATCAAGGGAAATTAAACTTCGCACTTCTGATCGCAGAGTGGGATTTTGTTCCTGGAGTGGCCAATGACCCGAGGGGACTTCTGAATCAGATGAGCAGATTTGATGCTGAGGTGTGCCTGAACATGGATGCTGTATGATTCACGCAACTGATTTTCAAATTTATATTCCAAACACTTGCTCCCATTCGGTCATCTGATTTCGGCGCTAAAAGCCCCTCTTTGCTTTCTTGGTCAGATTCACAGAATGCTTCATCAGTAATTTCTGGCCTCTTTTAGAATCATAGAAACCCCACAGTCAGAAGGAGGCCATTCGGCCCATCGAGTCTGTACCGACCACAATCCCACCCAGGCCCTATCCCCACATATTTACCCGCTAATCCCTCTAACCTATGTATCCCAGGACTCTAAGGGGCAATTCTTTTTTTAACCTGGCCAATCAACCTAACCCGCACATCTTTGGACTGTGGGAGGAAACCGGAGCACCCGGAGGAAACCCACGCAGACACGAGGTGAATGTGCAAACTCCACACAGACAGTGACCCGAGCCGGGAATCGAACCCGGGACCCTGGAGCTGTGAAGCAGCAGTGCTAACCACTGTGCTACCGTGCCGCCTGTCTTTTCTCTTCTGTCTCTGACAATGAACTTACGGTGGATCAGTTTCGAATATTATCACAAAGTGGCTGATTTGTATTGACAGAGTTATTGATAGCATAGAGAAACATATAATTGCTGTATAACCAGTCTCTGTTTGATTTAAACTGTATTTCTGGAAGTATTTTATTGAAAACATACATCTTGCTAACGATACAGAATTCTAAGCCGTGATGGAATAAAACCAAGTTAAGAGATCTATTTTATTTAAAATGTATTCACAGAACCACAGCTCTTATCAGGATTGGCTCCAATCTGTTTTGTACAAATAGTCAGCAGCCAAGAACGAAGCTCGTCTTCCCAGACAACCTCATAAATGAAAGCAGGCATTTTATGAGATAATAATGTCTGGTGATGGTGACAGTTGGCCATGGGAAAGCAAGTTATAATTGTTCAAGTTCACTGGTCCCATGTTTTAAGAGAATATGAGTGATTGATCAAGATATATAGAACATAGAACATAGAACATAGAACATTACAGCGCAGAACAGGCCCTTCGGCCCACGATGTTGCACCGACCAGTTTAAAAAAAAAAACTGTGACCCTCCAACCTAAACCAATTTCTTTTCGTCCATGAACCTATCTACGGATCTCTTAAACGCCCCCAAACTAGGCGCATTTACTACTGATGCTGGCAGGGCATTCCAATCCCTCACCACCCTCTGGGTAAAGAACCTACCCCTGACATCGGTTCTATAACTACCCCCCCTCAATTTAAAGCCATGCCCCCTCGTGCTGGATTTCTCCATCAGAGGAAAAAGGCTATCACTATCCACCCTATCTAAACCTCTAATCATCTTGTATGTTTCAATAAGATCCCCTCTTAGCCGCCGCCTTTCCAGCGAAAACAATCCCAAATCCCTCAGCCTCTCCTCATAGGATCTCCCCTCCATACCAGGCAACATCCTGGTAAACCTCCTCTGCACCCTCTCCAAAGCCTCCACATCCTTCCTGTAATGTGGGGACCAGAACTGCACACAGTACTCCAAGTGCGGCCGCACCAGAGTTGTGTACAGTTGCAACATAACGCTCCGACTCCTAAATTCAATCCCCCTACCAATAAACGCCAAGACACCATATGCCTTCTTAACAACCTTATCTACTTGATTCCCAACTTTCAGGGATCTATGCACACATACACCTAGATCCCTCTGCTCCTCCACACTATTCAAAGTCCTCCCGTTAGCCCTATACTCAACACATCTGTTATTCCTACCAAAGTGAATTACCTCACACTTCTCCGCATTAAACTCCATCCGCCACCTCTCGGCCCAACTTTGCAACCTGTCTAAGTCTTCCTGCAAACTACGACACCCTTCCTCACTGTCTACCACACCACCGACTTTGGTGTCATCAGCAAATTTGCTAATCCACCCAACTATACCCTCATCCAGATCATTAATAAATATTACAAACAGCAGTGGCCCCAAAACAGATCCCTGAGGTACACCACTTGTAACCGCACTCCATGATGAATATTTACTATCAACCACCACCCTCTGTTTCCTATCCGCTAGCCAATTCCTGATCCAATTTCCTAGATCACCCCCAATCCCATACATCTGCATTTTCTGCAGAAGCCTACCATGGTGAACCTTATCAAACGCCTTACTAAAATCCATATATACCACGTCCACTGCCTTGCCCCCATCCACCTCCTTGGTCACTTTCTCAAAAAACTCAATAAGGTTAGTAAGGCACGACCTACCTGCCACAAAACCATGCTGACTATCACCTATCAATTCATTACTCTCCAAATAACTATAAATCCTATCCCTTATAATTTTTTCCAACATCTTGCCGACAACAGAAGTGAGACTCACCGGTCTATAATTCCCGGGGAAGTCTCTGTTCCCCTTCTTAAACAATGGGACAACATTCGCTAACCTCCAATCTTCTGGTACTATACCAGAGGCCAACGACGACCTGAAGATCAGAGCCAGAGGCTCTGCAATCACTTCTCTTGCCTCCCAGAGAATCCTTGGATAAATCCCATCCGGACCAGGGGATTTATCTATTTTCAGACCCTCCAGAATATCCTGCACATCCTCCTTATCAACTGTAATACTGTCTATTCTACTCCCTTGCAACCCAGTGTCCTCCTCAGCTATATTCATGTCCCCTTGCGTGAACACCGAAGAGAAATATTGGTTCAATGCTTCACCAATCTCCTCCGGTTCCACACATAACTTCCCTCTGCCATCTATAACTGGCCCTAAACTTGCCCTAACCAACCTTCTGTTCTTGACATACCTATAGAACGCCTTAGGATTCTCTTTAACCCTATCCGCCAAAGTCTTCTCATGTCCCCTTTTAGCCCTTCTAAGCTCGCTCTTCAACTCCCTCTTAGCCAATCTAAAGCTTTCTAGTGCACTACCCGAGTGCTCACGTCTCATCCGAACATAAGCCTCCTTTTTCTTTTTAACCAACAAAGAAATTTCTTTGGTGCACCACGGTTCCCTAGCCCTACCAATTCCTCCTTGCCTGACAGGGACATACCTATCACAGACTCGCAGTAGCTGCTCCTTGAAAAAACTCCACATGTCGGACGTTCCCAGTCCCTGTAATCTCCTAGTCCAACCTATGTTTCCTAATTCTCTCCTAATAGCCTCATAATTACCCTTCCCCCAGCTAAAACCACTGGCCCGAGGTTCATGCCTATCCCTTTCCATCACTAAGGTGAACGTAACCGAATTGTGGTCACTATCACCAAAATGCACACCAACTTCCAAGTCTAGCACCTGGTCTGGCTCATTTCCCAGCACCAGATCCAATATAGCCTCACCTCTAGTTGGCCTGTCTACATACTGAGTCAAAAAACCTTCCTGCACGCTTTGAACAAAAACTGACCCCTCTAACGAGCTAGAGCTATAACAATTCCAGTCAATATTAGTCAAGTTAAAATCCCCCATAACAATTGCCCTATTACTTTCACTCCTAAGCAGGATTGACTCCGCAATCCTTTCCTCAACCTCTCTAGAACTTTTAGGAGGTCTATAAAAGACTCCCAACAGGGTGACCTCTCCTCTCCTATTTCTAATCTCCGCCCATACTACCTCAACAGATAAGTCCTCATCAAACCTCCTCTCTGACACTGTGATACAATCTCTGACCAATAATGCTACCCCTCCCCCTCTTCTACCTCCTTCCCTACTTCGACTAAAACATTTGAACCCCGGGACCTGCAGCATCCATTCCTGCCCCTGCTCTATCCATGTCTCTGAAATAGCCACAACATCGAAGTCCCAGGTACTGATCCACGCTGCAAGTTCACCCACTTTATTGCGAATACTCCTGGCATTGAAGTATACACATTTCAAACCCTGCTCCACCCCACCTCTGCAATGCCGTGCATTGCAGTCCCCATCCATGCATCCCTCACTTTCAGCCCCACTACTCAGGATCCCTCCCCCCCCCCCCCGAATCAGTTTAAACCTCCCTGCATGGCCTTAGCAAATTTACCCCCCAGGATATTGGTCCCCTTCTGATTAAGGTGTAGACCATCCTTCTCATAGAGGTCACACCTTCCCCAGTACGAGCCCCAATTGCTTAAGTACCTGAACCCCTCCCTCCTGCACCATCCCCTCAGCCATGAATTCAAACCTTCCCTCTCCCTATTCCTCTCTAAACTATCCCGTGGTACAGGCAAGAGTCCAGAGATAACCACTCTGTCAGTCTTGGCCTTTAGTTTCCACCCCAACTCCATGAATCCCTGCCTAATATCCCCTTCCCCTATCCTCCCTATGTCGTGTGTCCCCACATGTACAATAACTTGTGGTTTATCTCCCTCCCCCCTAAGAGTCCTGAATACCCTGTCAGACACATCCCGGACCCCAGCCCCTGGTAGGCAACACACCAACCCTGAGTCCCTACCTTTAGTTCCGACCCTCCTATCTGTCCCCTTAATTGTGGAGCCCCCAATCACAAGGCCCAGTCTTTTACAGCCCCTAACCACCTGAGCTTTCTCACTCGGCTCACCCCCAGAGATCTGCTCTCTATGCTCAGTTGATTCCTCCTCAACTGTAGCCTCCAGCACCGAAAACCTATTATGGAGGGGAACCGCCCCAGGGGATTGTCTTCCCGATTGCTTCTTACCCCTCCTCCTGGCATTGACCCAAGCCTCAATTCTAGGAGTTACTATTTCTCTATAACTCCTATATGATATTTACTAAATAATGATTGATGTTTTCTGAGGATGATTGGCTCACTCCCGTCTGGAATGAGCCTGTGATCTATGGAAATTGTATAATTATGTTGTCAATGAGATGTAACTTCAGAGGGGTGTTGGACGGCCCGACACCTTTCTCCCAGCGTGAGTTAGTCAAAAAAGACCGTCTGTAATGAGGAAACTGTCTTCACGAGTCGTTGCATTAGCTAAAGTTTCGTCAATATTTGATCTGAAAAAAAAATATCCAGGCACTCAATTCCCCATCTCTGTCCGTCTTTACCTCACTCGCATTCTCTCCCCACATCTGTCCCCTCTTTTCCTCAACCATCGGTCAGTTTCCCGCCCAATTTTCGCTCCACACGTTTTGCAAATAACACCACTCTCTCTCCAGATCTCATCCCAACTCTCGATCATCCATCTGTCTCTCTGTCGCATTCTCACCTAATTCCTAATCCTCTTTGCCTCTTGTTTCATCTGTCGCTCCCTCTCTCAGCCTCTGTCTCTCACCCCATCTTTTTCCCTCGCTCTGAATATTGCTATCTCGACCATCCACCATTCTTTAACTTCATCCTGCTCTTGTACTATTTGCTCTTTGCAGACATCTCTCTCTCAATCTCACACTAACGCTCTCACACTCGTGTACTCACACACGCAGAGAAAGAGACATATTAACATAATTTTGCTGTTTTTGTCATAGTCTCACAAATTCTCATACTCATGCTCCCTCTCGCACATTACACTCTCTGTCGCACAGACAAAAAGCCAAGCACACATTCTCTCTCTCACATGTACATCTTTCGCACTGACGCTGTCGCTTACTCTCTCACACACTCCACTCACTCAGGCACTCTCTCACACACAGTCTCATAAAGGCACACACACACATGCATACTCGTCCTCTCCCTCTCTCACACCCCAAATTTTCAGATCCCTTACAGGCACACAAACTCTCTTTCAGACATACAGACAAATATGCTGTTACACTCTCTCTCACACAGGCAGTTCCTCAAACGTCCGCACTCTCCGTCTCTCACAGTCTCACAGTCGTCCCCTTCCTCACACTCTCTCAAACTGTTCCCCTCTCTCTCAGTGCCACTTGACAACATACTGATACACTGTGATGTTCACAAGCGAATACACACAATCTCAAATTCTTGCAAAATCACTCAGACAAATTCATACACCTGCACACTCGCACTGCCACAGTCAAACTCACACTATAGTGCACACACGAAATCCTTCACACATTCTCTCACTCGTTATTACCCCTCACCCCTCACCAAGCACACAGACACACAGGCACACACGCACACACACACGCACACACACACACACACACAATCGTCTCGCGGGACATCTCTCATCACAGCTCTCGTTTTGCCCATATGCCTTCCATCTCCCTCTCTCTCACTTCCCCTATGCCTCTTTCTCCCCATCACTTTTTCTCCATCAACTCTTCTTATTAGCTGCTTTTCCCTCTCTCTATCATTCCATTTGATTCGCTCACTCATTCACGACATCTGTCCCCAAAACTCTCTCCTTCCACCTCTCTCCCTCTCTCTCGCCCATTTCACTTGTTCTTCTTCACACCCTCTGCCCCCTCCAACTCTCGCACTGCCACACGAACCTCCATCTCGCGATCTTGCAACGATTTCCCACATTCTCTCTCAACACTTGAAACATTCATGCGAACCATTTCTGCATTCTTCCCGACGTCTTCACACCCGTGCTAAAGTGTGTCACCCAGACGAGGGTGAAATATTCCAGGGTAGATATTTTATGTGAGAACAAAAACAAATCAGGTGTGACAGAGTAGACCTCATTCTGAAACTATGTTATTATTTTGAACACAATTCCTGTCACACCAGCTGCCATCCCCCCACTCTTAACCCATATTCTCATTCTCTATACCCTGCCCCTCCCCCTATCCTTGTCTGTCAGGAATTCAACCTACTTGATGAGGCGATATGCTTGTTTCTGGTGCATGGCTTGAATTTCTAGAGATGTTCCATTGTTTCAAAGTGTTTCCCGCGTTTCAGAAGTTTCATTAGATTCAGGGCTGGAATCGTTTTATGTGCCCGTTAAATAGTTCTGGATATTTGATTGATTGATATTTGCATTGTATGTTACCCATCAACCAAATAAGTCACATCATTGAATACGCACAGATAAAGAGGAAGCAACAGCCCAGAGTGCAGTGGAGCGCAAAGAGAAACACACAGAAATTTGCAAATTAATTACTGAATCGTCGCAATCGGGTGAGGGATATCACTGAAACAATCTGAAATCTACAAATAGTAATGATGGTGTTTGTGTTAGCAACATTTGTTTCTGTTATTATTAGCTGCTCAATGTTTTCAGCACAGTCCAGAATTTCGAAAAACGTCACACTCTAAAAATAAATATTTCGATCACGGAACTCAATGTCGTAATATGTGTGTTCATATCGTCCTGATGAAAAACATGTCTAATGATGTTGCAACCCCAATATTCGGTAAGGTAATTACAGAAAGTATAAATTAAAGGCTTTATGAATCTATCATCTCAGAGTTTAATCCAGAGGTCCTGCAGAAGCACGAAAGGACTCATCATTTCATATATTCTACATGCATCTTCCAATTCAAGAGGCTGAGAAAATATTCTACCCAATCCTTGCTATTATTGGTGTTCCTGGTAAGTGACTATGATAATTGAAATTTTGTAAATCTGTGTGTGGACGGCTATCTGATTTTAATCGATGATGGAAAATGTTCCATTCTCACTGTTATAGAGAGTGAGAGTTTTAACAGCACCATTTTAAAGTCCAACAGGTTTATTTGGTAGCAAATACCATTAGCATTCGGAGCGCTGCTCCTTCGTTAGATGGAATGGAAATCTACTCTCAAACAGGGCACTGAGACACAAAATCAAGTTACAAAATACTGATTAGAATGCGAATCCATACAGCTGGTTGCCCTGTCTGGAGACAATACACATCTCTTTAACCTGTGCTTAATGCTCCCTCCACTCACATGGTCTGTGTCTTTAAGATCTGGTTGGCTGTACGGATTCGCATTCTAATCCGTATTCTGTAACTTGATTTTGTGTCTCTGCCCTGATTGAGAGTAGATTTCCACTCCATCTGACGAAGGAACAGCGCTCCAAAAGCTAATGGTATTTGCTACCAAATAAACCTTTTGGACTTGAACCTGGTGTTGTTATAACTCTTAGTGTGTTCACTCCAGTCCAATGCCGGCATCTCCACATGACTGTTATGGAGACACAGGATCATTCACTGAAATCACATATCTGGAAATATCCCTATGATTTTAATCCCTCAAATCAACTGGCAATAAATATCTGTAAGTAACTCACAGCCTCTCGGATCAATGAAGTTATTGTATTCAGTGGATTCTGATGGAAAGTTAGATTGCACATCATTGAGGGCAGAGTCTCTGGATGAAGGTTCAGTGGGAGCAAGGATAAAATCAAAATGGATGTGGTTCACTAACCAGGCTGGAACGTCTGACACCAGTGAACACGTCATACTGGAGTACTCTGTCAGTGCAAAATTGCATTGAAAGTGGGTCAATTTCCAAATCAGAATGACTGATCCATCTATTCGTGGAACTAATGTATTGTGTTTGGATCGGCATCTGGGATGAAATCAGTTGGTTGTATTTTGAAAAGCGGTTTTTAATTTTGATTTGCCTCCCCATTCCATGGAGCTGTCCCTGTGTTTTGCCGTTGTGATAATTAAGAAGTGGGGATAGATTGGCTGTGTTTAGAAGATTATTGGAATTGAGTGTATGAAATGAAATGCCTTGATATATCTGTTTCCATTGAACCGTTCCAACATAAACAGATATCAACTAGTACCTGACTTTAAAAATACAACAAACGGGCAATATTATAATAATCAATGTGATATTTTGTTTCCTTTCAATGAATTAAAAAAATATTGTTCGATTATTATAGATATTGCTAAAATATATTGCTGCTTTATTTGATTTGGGAATCTGTTCAACTGAAATCCGAAACTCTTCGAATCTATTCAGCACTTCTTTTGCAAGCATTGATTGGGAAATTTCATGCCTTCGTTAAAATGCAATATCCGTCACTGAGCTGCCCTCGAATTGATTTGTCACCGAAATACTTCCTTTTTAATTATTACAATTCTTTACGAATGTCTTCATTTCCTTAGTTTTATTCTTCCGCTCATTGTCCGTTTGGATTCCTCTTTCGATTTGGAACTTTCTTTTGCTTCTAAATTCCATATCGTTGATGTAAATGGCGAAGGACACTGAACCCAGCGCTGATCCTCATGGAACTCCACTTTCTATCTTCCACCACTCAGACTGAAACCCTTTAACTCCTACGCTTCGATGTGTGTTTTGTATCCACTTGCTGTCCATTCTGCTACTTGTCACGAACTCCACTTGCTCTGAGATTACTTACCAGTCTTAACGAGGTCAGTTCCAAAAGAATGAATGTTTGAAATCTCTCATTTGGACCTAACGCATAATTTCTGATAAGCATTAAAGTGATTCAAGGACATATTTGAAGGATGGTATTGATTTTGCAATATGGGCTGACCACTCTATATTACAGTCTGTATTAATAGATGCTGTTTGATTTAATTTCCGTTCCATTATTTATCACAGCCTTGACTTGTTGACTGGACAATTATTCATTGAAATTATTTCCTTTCTGTTTTAACTTAAGGAATTCTTGCCTTTCAAAACTTTGGTAATGTTTTCATGATCACGTTGTTAAGAATGCGGATGGCTTAATTGTCTTTATTAGCAGAGAAATATAGTATTTGAAAAGGGAGTTGACAATGAAGCTGCACAAAATCTTAGACCATAGTTACAGTACTGTGTGTAGTTCTGGTTGCCACATGAGTGAAAGGATAGGATTCCACTGCAGGAATTCAGAGGTATTCTCCTGGATGTTGCCTGATCTGGACAATTTCAGCTCAGAACAGAGCCTACAGAGACGGGGGTTGTTTTCTCCAGAGCAGGGATGAAGATCTGATTCAGTGCATAAAATTATGGGGCACATAGGCAGGGTAGGATAATAATCGAACGGCACGAATGTAAGGTGGCACAGTGGTTAGCACTGCTGCCTCAGAGTGCCAAGGACTGGTGTTCAATTTCTGGCTTGGGTCACTTTCTGCGTGGAGCCTGCACGTTCTCCTTGTGTCTGCGTGGGTTTCATCGAGGTTCTCTGGTTTCCCCCACAGCCAGAAAGGCTGCTCAGATGCATTGGCCCGGCTAAAATTCCCCCTCAGCATATCCAAACAGTTGCTGGAGTGTGGCGATGTAAAGATTTTCATACTAAATTCATTGTATGTGAATGTAAGCCTACTTGTGGCATAAATAAATAAACTTTCAACTTTCATTGAGGAAGAACATTTCCACCCAAAATGGTGGTGACAGTCCTGAACTCACTGCCTGGAATGTCGTAGAGGTGACAACTCTCACAACGTTTAAGAATTATTTCGATGAGGACTTGAAATGCCACATACACTGAGAGTAAAATGTGCTATGAATGGGATTATGATAAATCCATGTTTGATGGTCGATGGGCCTCCTTCTGTGCTGTAAAACTTTGTATGCGACCATTCAATACATCGGTAATGATCTGATGGCTATTATTGGAGAGATGATCATGTCTTTGCTGTTACTCAGCAAAGTATTTGAGTTTGAGATCGATACGAAATCCAGACTTTTTATGCGGATCTGCGATATTATTTAAAGATTTTGCATTTTGGCTTCAAACCGCTGCCAGTATTCTACCTCACCCTGAACCCCAGCTTTTGCCCTCCCTCCTACTCTTGATCTCTTCACTGAGAGCTGTCAGTGCAACATCGGACATCTCAATTTCTCTGGCACTCTCACCCAATCCACCATTTATCCCTTTGGACTTGCTGTACTTTGTTCTCTGAAGTACAAGCCTGACGTCGTGATCAAATCTACGCACAAGGCTGATGCTACTGTTGTCTGGCTTACTGACGTTTACCTCACAGACTCTGAACGCCAATTCTCAAGCACATCCTGCTACCCTCCCAGGACTGGGTCCCCACCAGCAAACATCTAATATTTTACAAAATATTCACCAACCTCATTGACTCGGTATATTCTCTCCACAGGATCCAGCACCGGAGTCTCCCAACCGCAGACAGCCCGTTTCAAATTCCCACTGATATTTCCGTCACAAAATCCACATAAAAGACTGTCCCAGTAGACCTATTATTTCAGCCTACGGCAGCCCCAATAATATTTTCTTCGTAACTTGAATCTGTCTTATCTACCATTGTCTGGTCGCTTCCAACCTACATTCCTGATGACTCTGATGACTTACATCATATCAAAAATGTCGAGTTGCCTGGTGCTAAATGGCTGATCTCGATTTTGGATATACAATTTCTCTCCACATCCAGCTCCGACCAAGAGAGTGTGGGCACTCAAAACATCTTCCATAAGTGGAGCGTGAATAATCCCTGTCCACTATCACTCGCCTCCACCTTCCTGACCTTGTTCTGTCACTTAACAATTTCTCCGTTCACTTGTCTCTATTCTTACATATACAATTTGTGGTTATAATTACCCACTTGTGCCCCAGTTCTGTCAGTCTGTCGGGGAGTTAAGTGGAACATTCCTCACTCCAATCCGACTCAGGTCCATTCCAAAAACTCAACTTGTGCTACGTTCAGAATATTACTGATAATTCTTTTCGACCTGGAAATATTATTTGACTTTGTTTCCAATTCCCACTCCTCTCTCACCTTTAATGTGTCCAACTCCGACACTCCTTTCCTTACACTGAGCTCTTCAACTCCATTTCTGGTGTTAGGATGGCCAGCTGTACGTATTACACGTTCATTGATTACATGGCGATGTCATGTGTAGATCTTCATAACTTGCTTCTTTTATGGACTGAATCCCAATCCCTCAAACTCATCCAATGTATCTATTGCGATTATGCCAAATTCGAAAATGGATCTTCGAAAATGACTGCCTTTTTGTCAATCGAAATTGCCACCCTGCGCCTTCCTCATGCCCCACTCCACACAGAGAGACAGACAAACGCTTCCTCTGGTTGATAGGGCACTCACACTGGCTCGCACTTCTGTTACCACCCATTATCCTCCCTCCCAGTTCTGTAACATTACAAAATTCAATGAATCCTCAATTTCCACCCCGCTCGCCTCCACAATCATCGGAAAATCCTCCGGCATTTTCGCCAACGGCTGCTTGATGTCCAGACGAAACATATCATCAAATCACTCGCCCGTTCCAGGCCACCCATTTACACGGTCAACATGTGAAGGGCGATTCGCCAATTGCGGGCGGCACTGTGACACTTTGCAGGTCTGCCTCAATGTGCCAGGGACCAGGGTTCCATTCCGGCCTCGGGTAACTGTCTGTGTGGTGTTTGCACGTTCTCCTCCTATCTGCATGGGATTCCTCTGTGTGCTCCTGTTTCTGCCCACAGTGGAAAAATATGCAAGCTAGGGGGATTGGCCATGCTATGTTGCCCATTATTGTCCTAAGATGTTTCGGATGGCCGGGGGGGGGGGGGTGGTTTGGGGGGAACCATGGGAAATGTGTTGTGTTACGGGTTTAGGTTGCGGGAGAGGGCCTGCCTCGATGCACTGCTGCCAGACATTCTGTGCAGTATCGATGGGCCAAATGGTCTCCTTCTGTGCTGTAGGGATTCGACGCTTTTATGATACATTGATAGCTCTGTCTCCCTGACACACTGATACACAAATACATCACACTGCGCACCCCATCCAAAGATGTGCGGGTTAGGTTTATTGGCCAGGTTAAAAATTGCCCCTTAGAGTCCTGAGATGCGTAGTGTAGAGGGATTAGCAAGTAAATATGTGGGGGTAGAGCTTGGGTGGGATTGTGGTCGGTGCGGACACGATGGGCCGAATGCCCTCCTTCCGCGCTGTAGGGTTTCTATGATGATTCACTTCCCATGGCACCTTGACTTGTAATCACAGATGGTGTAGCAACTGCATTTTTTAACCTCCTCCAGCCGGATGACTCTCGGCTACAAATACTCTTTTCAGGTGAACTAGCGTTTCATTGCGCTTCCTTCAATTAGGTCTGCAATATTCGCTGCTCCCAATGAGATTTCCTGTACATTTTTGAGACTAAACGCAGACGGGTTGTCTGCTTTGTGCAACACTTTCACTGAGCCCACCAACCAGACCCAGAACTCCCTGTTGCTAGCGACGTCAATTCAGCAACATGTCCTATTATCCATAAGCCTGTCCTGCTCTGCTGTTATCCCACTAAGAGTTTTAACAACACCAGGTTAAAGTACAACAGGTTTATTTGGTTGCAAATGCCATTAGCTTTCGGAGCGCTGCTCCATCGTCAGATGGAGTGGATATCTGCTCGCAAACAAGGAACACAGAGACACAAAATCAAGTTACAGAATACTGATTAGAATGCGAATCCTTACAGTCAACCAAGTCTCAAAGATACAGACAATGTGAGTGGAGGGAGCATTAGGCACAGGTTAAAGAAAAGTGCATTGCCTCCAGACAGGACAGCCAGTGTGATTTTGCAATGCCAGGAGGCAAGCTGTGGGGGTTACCGAAAGTGTGACATGAACCCAAGATCCCGGTTGAGGCCTCCATCTGACGATGGAGCAGCGCACCGAAAGCTAATGGCATTTGCAACCAAATGAACCTGTTGGACTTTAACCTGATGTTGTTCAAACTCTTACTGTGTTTACCCCAGTCCACTGCCGGTATCTCCACATCATGAATGCTGTAATCCTCCAGTGAAGCGGAACACAGGCTGGAGGAGCAGCATCACATTTTGCAGATGGGTACGTTACAGGCATTAGGATTCAATAGGAATTTCAAAAGCTTTGGACAGTGACCGTCACCCATTTTTATTTTGTTTCAACTCATAAAATTCTTATAATATATTACCAATGTCACAACCCAACCTGCAACACCACCCTCTCACCAGCCATCCCACCGGCCATATGTTCTCGTTTGCTACAGCTTTCACACATTCTCTACCAGGTCCAAAATAATACTAAATAAATTCCCTCCCCCATTGTCCACACGAACAAGCTAATGAATCCAAAATGTTCGCTCTGTTCTATCTTCTTTTCTTTGCTGCCTGAGCTGCACGTTTTTCCAGAATTCTCTACGTTCCCTCTCTCTCTCTCTCTCACACTCTGAATCTTTTATCAAAAAGCAGCCCTGATTTGATTAAGTTTACGCTTTCCTGTGTTTCATTCCTGATGAGGGTTCAAATCAGGAAAGGAAATGTCCATATGACAGCCGGCATCTCCGCATCATATGACAGTTTCACATAGAATTCCTTCACTTGGTGAGATCGAATTCCATGGCAGAGTTTCCTGGGCATTTTTTTGAACCTGGATATTAGCTGATCCAGGTAAGTGTGTTCCCTGGGACCTGCAAACACTTGGCCTATTCCTGAAAATGTTGTGCACTGGGAAGGGTCCAACATGGAACGAGTCTGTCTCTGCCATGAGTGTACACAGAAGATGAGTGAGACCTTATGAGTGTTTATTCCTTGGGAGCTCTGATCTGGTGGCAGTGTTTCATTTTTGTGCGACGGCACCATGGAAAAGCGTGCCATGTGTATCACCCAAGGTTGTGGTGAGTCTATTCCAGGAAAGGTCGTGCCCTCAGACGTGTCTTATTTGTGAAGATATGTAATATCTGAGAGGCGTGTAGTGAGGTGTTTCGTGAGACAAGGCAGGCTCTACTGCTTGCATTGCTTGTGTGACATGGGAAGATGGTGATCATGTCAGATGTTTCCATTGTTTTGAATAATCCAGGTTGACATTCCACTCCATAAGTTGACCAGTCCTGTGAATGATCCAATCCGAGGTGCTGTCCGATAATTGGTTGTGGGAAAGGATGACAATGCCTATTGTCAATCCCTGCCATATCTAAATCCTGTAAAACAAGATGAGATGAGAAATTTAAGAAATGTTTGAGTTGTCAAAATTTTCCAACAATGCCATCAACTGTAAGTTCGATAGCTCACAATTTTCTGTAACCCTCCCCCTCCTTAAATACTGCGTTACATCTGCCACATTCCAGTGTGCAATTTCAATCTCTAGCACTAGTCCTTCACAAAGATTTCCATCCCCACTCAGATCTTTTACGTTTTCTTAATGCAAAAACGTTCTCCTTACTGACTGATTGAGAAAGAGATCATGTTTAATCAATAAATTCTAGGCACTTCTTCCTTTTCTCTCCGACAGTGAATTTACTGGGAATTGTGATCCTGTGCCAGGGAAAGTGTGGCCTCTCCACCTGCACCACTCGTTACCTGATGGCCATGGCAATGGCGGATCTACTGTTTGTTATCACGAACCCCATATTTAATTACATCTATGATTATTATTTCCCGGTGAATTATCTCTCCCTCACCCCTATGTGCCGTGTTAAAGATGTCCTGCTGACTGCAGCCATGGACTGTTCTGTCTGGTTCACCGTCGTTTTCTCCTTTGATCGATTTGTCGCCATTCGTTGCCAGAAACTTAAAACTAAATATTGCACCGGAAAAACTGCAGCTGTGGTTCTGGGAACAATAAGCATCCTGATGTGTGCGAAAAATATCCCGGCGTACTTTAAGTATGAACCTGTAGTGTTAGTCAACAATGTCCCATGGTTTTGTCAGATGAAGAAAAGTATTTTCACTGATCCCAGATGGGTTGGGTATTCCTGGTTTGAGCAGGTTTTAATCCCAGTTCTCCCATTCGGTTTGATTCTGCTTATCAACACTCTGACAGTCAGACACGTTTTAGTAACCAGTCGAATACGAAAGGGACTTAGGGCTCAGAGTAAGGTAGAAAATCATAGTGACCCCGAAATGGAGAGCAGAAGGAAGTCAATGATTTTACTCTTCACCCTATCCGGGATTTTCATTCTCCTCTGGTCGTTGAATGTTATTAAATTTTTCTATGCAGATGTGAGAGGGTTAGTTTTCCTCACCATTCAAGAATATACATTTCAACAAGTTGCAATGATGCTGCAGAATTTAAATTGCTGTACAAACACATTTATTTATACTGTGACTCAATCCAAGTTCAGGTATCAGGTCAAGATCGCAGTTAAATTTCCAGTTACATCAATTATTCAAATAATCAATAAACGGATCGGAATAAAGGCCAACCGGACCCGGCGCTTTCTGACTCGAAAACAATCATGGATTGGATTTTTGCGAACTGACAAACCATCAGACAATGCATTGATTGACTAACAGCACAATCAACAAATCAGATACAGGGTTTACTCAGAACTCGCCAATGAGAGACTGAGTAGACTGACAGATGCAACAATAAAGTGCGTTTCCTAACCGATGGGCAATCAGGCGATCTAGCCAGCAACTGATAGCCAATGAATGGATTCAGCACATTGAGCTTCAACCAATGAAATAGCTCAGACCAGTCAATACACTGTGCCTCAGCCAATCAGAGATTGCAATTTTAGACTGTTAACCACCACGTGAAATTAGGCAGCTCCACCACGTGGCATACAGAGAAGGCTCAGCCAATCAGGGTGCTCAATCTTCGGATGAGCAACGCTTCAATCTTTCAGGAGAAGAACCACTTCACGGAGAACCGGATTAGTCAATCATCTCGATCTGAATGTCGCCTGAACCAATCAGGCTCCATCCAATCACTTTCTGTCAAGGATTGTATTCCAATCTGATTGTTTGTGCTTTAACTGCCAACTACTAAAACTAGCAGAGATTCCCTCAAATGTGAAGAGAAAACAATAAAATGCTGCGGATGTTACAACTTGAAAAAGACCAGATGATGCGGCAAACACTCGGCAGCTCTGCCAGCGTCTATGTGGATAGAAACAGAATGAAGCTGCTGTGTGTTTCCAGCCTCCATCCGTTACATTCCAGAATGTTTTACAGATTTGCAGCCTGTCAAATTGGAGCTTTCCATTGTTCGAGTGACAGGTGTCGTATCCAATCAGTGAGTCCGACTGCCCTGAAATGACCTGGGACAAAGGATCTGACGCTGTAAAATCTCATCAATAGCTGGACAGTGCCTATCACTGCCTTCAACTTTGTTAACAAATTATTTTGACAAACGCCAGTTCTCGGGAGCCCATTGATCAATTGAAATTTGGCACTCCTGTCAGATTGTTGCAATCCTTGTCCAGCGTAATGATGTCTTGTGGCCTGTCCTGGCGGGAGAATGGATCATGGCACTGACAACAGAGAAGTGCATAAATATCTGATATTTCAATATTCATTCGTCGATTCAATGTAAAACATCGTCCAAACGCCAGATAATCAGAGCTGATGATAAAGTATGCATTGGGAAGGTGATGAACGAAGTAAAATCACACAATTAAAACAATGTTACAGTGCAGAGGAAATACTTTTGGCCCTTCACATCTCTGAATAAACAGCTCACCAGGTTCTGTTATCCCGCATTCTCCCCGTAACCCTTCACAATCTTCACTTTCAGGCAACAGCCTCATTCACTTTTTAAATGATTCAACTAAACCTGAGTTCATCACACACTCCGGCAGTGCATCCTCGATCCTCACTATACCCCGTGTGAAAAAACAATCATAGTTCATTTCTTATTTTACTTACAAATTTGAATCCGAGACCGGTAAACATCAATCCATTCAGAAATGTTCCCCCTGTCTACTCGAGAGCCCTAGTGATTTTGAACAGCTGGATCAGGACTCCTCTTACTGATCTCTCTTCCAAGGAAAATCCTCCCAAAGCCTCCAGTCTATCGTCACATGTGAAGCTCCTGAGCATTCTCATGCATCGTTCCTGTGCTCCATATAATAGCTTCAAATCCTTCTGAAAGTGCTGCACACAGAATTGAACCGCATTCCTCAGCTTAGATCGATACAATTTCAGCATAACATTTTTGATATTCTTCCAAACTCCCTCATTAATGAACCCCAGTGTATAATATTATTTTTGATATTAACTCAAAGAGCCATGCTCCATTCAATGTCTCGCCTTCTGCTCTTGCTGGTTTTCTTGAACGACAAGTTATTTTACGCTGCCTCTGCATGTCAGTCAACAGTAACAACCTGTCCTGGGAAAGGTCACCTCAATTGTAAACTCTCAAATGGGACATCCATGTTTGGTTGACCGGGGTGAGGAGCGATGAGCTACCTTTACTTCCCTACTCAGTCCTCTCGTTTGTTTGAAACAAGGATGCTTCAAAACGGACCCAATGGCCCGTGCCAGTTTTGCCAATCTTTTTTTTTTGTTTAGACAGAGCAACGAAAACAGCCTGTATTGATTCCAAGAGAGAGCAAGTATAATACTCAGCAAAGCGTGAGGAATGTAATTAAACTCTCAACAATATTACATGGCCTTACTGACTGAACAGTTCAGAGTCCAAATAACCCTTATGAAGCATGTATAAATAAATCATCCCTTGGCTTATGATGTACAGGTGGTGGTACTTTCCCGCTTTTTACCTGGATGATTCCAGAAAAGCCAACTGGCAGAATCACAGTCATTTCGAGACGTTTGCTTTTCCATGTTAGGTGAATGGAATGTCCTATTTCTTTTGGAATGTGGCTTCTGCTCAGCCTTGTTCCCAGTAAAATCGCAAGCTAGATTTGCCTGCAAACTGCAGGGGAGTCTGAACGGTGCTTCGTCTTGTTCCTGTGTCACAGTGCACCAACACCCCAACACAGAGATCAGGTTTAGCATAGGACTTCCCTCTTTCCCTGTCTGTTCCTGGAAGAGAAGTCTTGCAGGCAGACGCTGTTTAATTTCAACTCGGAGCATTTGATCATTGTGAAATGTAAATCAACGCAGGTTGATTTTTTGATAACCACTGAAATGTGGCAATCAGTCTCCGTTGTCGGCAACCACTGGAGATTAAAGTTCAGTCTTTGCCATTTGATATCATACTTGCAGGTGTCCCGACAGCTCTTTATTTAAAACATCCCTTGTTGGGACAGGACAGGTCTGTAATATAAAATCCAGATCGGAATTTTCCAAAAAGTTGGCAATTTACATTTTCGGGTTGTATTTTGTTCAGTCTCTTTTTCTAAATCAGTGCAATATGCCCATATCAAATTGGTATCTGGAATCTGCTTTTTCTTTTTTGTGATACAAACAAGGAGAATAGTCCACCTTTTTCTGTATTGGGCGTCATCGACCAAATCTTCACTCATTTTACTATTCTGTCTCTGGTCTTTTGAAGTCCCACGCTATCCGTCAGATTTTACGCAATCCATCAGATTTTGATGCTGGCGAGGTTCAGTTCAGCTTTCCTTTGCTTCCCCATGTAATGCTGTCGATCCCTAAACAACAGTTAAGTTAAAATTTATATTATTTTCATTAGTTATAGTATTCAATTTGAAATATGAAGTGCTTTTAACCACCCTGCATGCTGTTAGTTGTATTTACTCTTATAAATAAAATGCACGTTCCTACCTTGTGGAATTTCCATCATCCCTAATAAAACAAATACATGCACATTTATTACTCTGAAAGCGTGAATGTATCAGTACAGTAACAAAATGTCAGTCTATTGTCTCGTGCATATTTCGTCTTGAATAAGTGTGTATGTGTGTGTGTGTACATGTGTGTGTGTGTGTGTGTGTGTATGTGTGTGTGTGTGTGTGTGCGCGCGCGCATGTGTTGGTGTGTGACTGTGTGCGCGTGTGAGGTTCTGTGTGCCGGAGTGTGTGAATATGACAGTATCCAGCAGCAACAGTATGGGTGCAAAATAAATGCTGACCTATTAAGAGCGTCCCACACAACTCAAAGAATGAGACATGCATGCCACTGTGTTGTTTTACGTGTTCTTTATGTCCGTGGCAGACTGCTAAAACATCTCTTGATTAGAGCTGTGAACAGATTGTTTCTACATCGGTCCAGTGGCCATTTTAATCCCTCTGAACACGGTGCTATCTTGGGTGTGAGTTTTAGTTAACAATGGAAGCAGAAATACATTAATTTTGTCTTGGCAGACGTTGAATGGCTTTTCTGCACCCTCAAATGACCTTTCATGTAACTCTGCAGCAAATCGCCAAGGCAACGTGGGGTCCCACTAGATCAATATAAATCCATGTGTGTGAAAGTGATACGGAGGCCACCGAACAGGTCTCACTGCAATTACAGAGACGCTTAAATGTTAGAGATTTCAGGAAACTGGATTATTTCAGTGGGAGTGAGGGAAGCCATTCTTCACATAATTTGAGGCCGTGTTGTCCTGCCACTCGGTTTAATGTTGGGCAAAGTATCCAAATAATTTTTATAATTCTGCAATGTTGTCAACTGATCTGTGTAAGGCAATGCATGTAAAATTGTTTGATTTTTGATGAAGGTTGTAAATCTAACCAGTTCGTAAATTTAATCACACCCTCAAAGGAGAACACATTATATTCTAATGGACTGAATTGAACTAAATGGGTTGTCATGAAATATATCTTCACAAACACTGGGATCACAGTACGATTTTTAATGCAACTTAGTTGCATATACACCACCTTATTTGCTATATGAACTTGAAGCTCTTGTCTATCCCCTGATCATCTGAAGAAGGAGTGGCACTCTGAAAGCTTGTGCGACCAAATAAACCTGTTGGACTTCAACCTAATGTTGTGAAATTTCTTAATGCCCAGTCCAACACCGGCACCTCCACATCCTGATTTAGTTGCCAGGGAGCTGAGAATCTTGTATATTTCTTTCTCTCTCTTTCTCGCTTCCAAGTTGCTTGCAAAGCACATGTTGAATCATGTATATGACCCCAGCTCTATTCTTATTCTCTCCCTCCACTCCCTACCGAATTGGTAGTTTCTTCCATTGCACACAAATCTGATATTTTATACACCTTCGAAATATGCCAACGCCCTTGGCTCACTCGTTACCACCATTGGAAGTACCGTGCGAGACCACTGAGGGAGATCATGCAGAATGGTGCTTACGAAACTCCTTAATTTCTCTCCTCATATTATCCAGCATCATCTTTCCATGATAAGGAGACTAAAACCTCACACAATATTAAAGGTGGGCTTGACAAAGGTCCTGTTAATTGCAGCAAGATCTGGCCTGCTCTTGAACTCGAATTCTCTCACTATGAAGACCAACACAGAATTTGCATTGTTTACCACTTGCTTCTCCTGTTAACCTTCAGAGACTGGTGTACGAGGACATCCAGGTATTGTTGTACATTCAGGTCTGTTAAAGTATTGCCATTCAGAAAATAAGCTGTCTTTCTGTTTTGCTAATAGATTGTGTAGCCTCATGTTTATCGACATTGTCCTGCATCTGCCATGCATTTCACAACCCACTATTCCGTCTGTCAACCGGTGTTTTATTCATCTTGCTCTGATAACCGAAAGTTTAGTTTCGCACACTAAAGTTAATGTGATATTTTGTTGAAACCATTCTGGAAGTCCACAAAATCCACATCCACTGGCTTCTGCTAATAAATTTTACTGGTACACTCTTGAAGTCTTCCACTGCATTTGTGAAACATTTTTTCGCTTGATGAATCCATGGTGTTTCAGTGTCAATCAACCACTATTTACAAGTGCACTGCCATAAAATCTTTGTCAATGGAAATTAGAATTTTCCCCGCTACAGTCATCAGGTTGACTGACCCAGAATTATTTTCCCATTCAGTTCCCTCCTTAATTAAATGTTTAACACATCCGCAGGAAAAGCTCCCAAGTCTATGGAATCTTGGAAGATAACACCAAGTCACATACTATCGCTCGGGCCACACCCTGAATGTTCTGACATGGATATAATCAAGCGTTGGGGATCTAACGGCCTTCAAACCGATCATCGATTCAAAAATCATGCAGAGCAGAATAGCCCCTTTTGCCCATCAAGTCTGAACCGATGCGAGAGAAGCATCTGACCACCCATCTAATCCCAATTACCAACACTTGGCACTGCACCTTCTTTATTCAGTTGACCCCAACACCTTTCCTCTATTGACACCGTTTTTTTTTCCGTGGTTTCCTCTCACGAAACCATGTGTTCCACAATATTTCTGATGTTATTTCTGCCCTCGTTTTTGAAGGCAAAACGGAGGTTTGATCAGTGTTTTGTATATTGGGTCACAGCATCTTTACGGGGATGAATTATCACGGGGGCGACACGTTGGCAGAATGGTAAGCACTGCTGCCTCACAGTGTCCTGAACCCGGATTCCATTCTACACTCGAGTCACTGTCTCTCTGGAGTTTGTCCATTCGCCCTTTGGGTGACTTCCGGGTGCTCCATTCCCCCCCCACCCCCCCACCCCCTCCCCCCCCCCCCCCACCCACAGTCCAAAGATGTGCGAGTTAGGTTGATTATCCATGCTAAATTGACGCTGAGTATCAGGAGGATTAGCAAGGAAGATATGTGGGGTTAAAGGAATAGAGCCTGGGTAGGATTGTGGTGGTGCAGACTCGAAGGGCCGAATGGCCTCCTTCCACACTGTAGGGATTCTATTTACATCAGACATCCTCTCAGAGCCGTCAGTCAAAGTTTGTGGTGTGGTGTGACAGGACATTGAATAAAGTGTGCTGTGCCCTCACTCCTATCTGTGTGTGTTACTGCGAGATGCTCTCAAGAGTAGACTTAACTTTGGCCAAAATGATCGGAAGTTGAAGATTAACGAGTCAATGAAAGTCGGAAAACCTTGCAAGGCGGGAAGGCCCACGACGGTAAAAGGGCGCCGTGGAAGGCAGAGAGTCGGCAGACTCATGAAACGTTCACGGGTTCAATTCATTCCCAATGACGGCCGGGTTACGGGCGATGGAATTGTTCGGTCAAAAGGTGTGGCAACGCCAAGTGCTCAGGAAAGAAACGAGAGACAACTAGCATGAGAAAGCAGGGTTCCCGCCTTGGACAAGAGCGCTGCAGCCCATTCGGACCGAGTCAAGGGGTGGCAAACACATGCAATCCACACCAATACATGGCAGGAAAGTTCAGTGTCATTGAGATTTCCAATGACGATATTTTGCCGTGGACGGCCGACCTCGAATGGTTCAGTATTTTTATAATCGCTGCCAAGCGGTGGCAGACGAACTCGTGGTTTTTGTCTTTTCGAGCACAATATGAAGTAAAACGTTTGCTGTTCTGCAGACAGAAAAAAAAACGTAAAATCTTCATGAGCTATGCACAGTATCAGAGGGGCACTTCGCGCCAGAAATGCACACGATTGTGGAGAGGTTTAGGTGTTACAGCCAGAATCAGATGGAGAGCGAGACCATTAACCAGTGTGAAGAGCCTGGCTGAATATTGTGATTTCGGGGCTTTCTTACAGGATGCATGAAGAGGTTCTTAACATCTGACCTCCAGCAGAGAACATTCCAGCGAGGCTGTTAGCTGAACAGCAGTTGCAATTGAAGAAGATGTTGGAGATTGCAGCTTCCATGGAACAGGGGGACAGGGAGGAGAGACAATGAGGTGGGAGTGCCAGGGTGCACAAGGTGACAGAGGCGTCGAGGAGTCAACCAGCTCCTGAGGAATGTCACATTTGTGCGGGGGAGTGGGAATGTCATTCGGAGTCCAGTCACTGAAACTGCCGAAAGACGCCATGTTGCTGGAAACGGCAAAGCACTGGTGTCCAAGAGTCGTGTGAAGCTGAACCGATCAGGGGCCAAACCCCGAAACAAGTGGCAACTGGCCAATGTTCATGAGGACAAGAAGTCTGTGAGGCTGTGCATGAAACAGGGCAGACTGGGAAGACACATTTGAGGTTCAATATTCTGTCGGTGCAAAGTGAAGCGGGGAGATTTTGGGCGATGCTCAAAGTTGAAGGCAAAGCTCCTTAGATGGAGGTGGAAATGGGAGCTGCTGTGGCGTTCAGTCCGGCATCAACATGCAAGCAAGTTTGTAGCATCTTCCCTTAAAGCCTGCAAGCATCATTCTCAGAAACTATACAGAGCATTTTGTTACTCTGAAATGTTAGGCCTTGGCCATGATGCAGTTAAGAGACCAGTGTGCACAGTTGCCTGTGTGTGTGTGATGGGCCGAATGGCCTCTTTCTGCACTGTTGATTCCATGATGAAATCTATGACGAAATCTGAAGATACACCATTTCCCTTGATATTTGGATGTTGTACAAAAATGCCAATGTTATTGCATGTGTGCGTCAGGGCAGCCATGACAAAAGGAGAGAGATATATGGAGAGGAATCGTGAGACAGGGAGAAACTAGAAGAGACAAGCAGATCGATGCACAAGGAAATCGGAAGACACAGAAAGGAATGCCGGGAAGAAGTGTATATTTACGTACAGTGAACGTGAGAGTTTCTGTGAAAGAATGAGGTCGATCGAGGGACGGAAAATGAGTAAGGCAGAGAAAGGTAGACAGATCCTGAAGAAGATGAAAGCATGAGATAAGTGAGAGAAGAAGGAACGAGGGAGAGCATGCATGCTTCAGTTTCTCTCAGGTTCTGATACATTAATGCCCGGTTTGGGGAAAGTGGGAAGGGGAGTCAGGGGAGGGGGTGGTGGCGCTGTCCAACATGGTGGCGTTCAGGGTTTTGATCCCCTCAAGGCTGAACGTTTTATTTCAGATTTGCCCTCCCGTGACAAGTTGGAAAAGAGAGTCACTGAAGTAATTGCAGCAGGAAGGAAGCAAAGGTAGCTGTGTACAACTGGACAGGAATCTTTCCCAAATTCTGGGGGAGTGGTTGTGGATGGATGAAGTCGAGCATTGCGAACCTCGAGCCTGGAATTGGGGAAAGACTTGCCTGTGATGTTGAGAGGCTTGTATCTGACCTGGAATAGCACGTATTTAGTGTAACGCCTGCGAGAATGCTCCCCCGACCGCATCCCGCAATGATTCCCTTGACGATCCAACCTGTTCCGTTCTACCTGTTGAACAGAGTCGCACTCCAATAGTTTTAACAACCCATTGTTGCTCTGTATTGTCCATCGATGTGCGCGGCACTACCTCCGTACTGACAGTCTAGCACTACAAAGCAACTTCATGTAGTCTGCCTCTGGAAATTTAGTAATTAATCAGGATCCATCTGATGACAGGGCAGCGAAAGCTCATCCCTAATTCTCCATAACTACAATGCAGCGTAGTCTGGCAGCGCAGCACTGAATCACTACTTCCCCTCAGCAGGGATTGTTTTTCCATCACGGCTACCTCTGGGTAAATCAATTGTTTCTGCAGAAACTGATACTCCTGCAGGTCAGCGAATAACACAATCTGGCCCACCCAGCAGTGCAGAACTCTTTCATTGATAACACACCGAGAGTGCAGAAGCCCCCAGAACTGTCCGCATTGAATCCTTTACGTTTTATCTTTTCTCTTTCAACATTGGACTTTCCGAGATGCATTATCTTACAATTTGATTATCACGACTTATGCCTAAGGTAGACCGAATTGCCCGTGTTTCGTCCATATCTTTCCATATCCATCTTACACGTGGAACTATCCAAACGCTTTTTAATATACAGAACTGAACCCGCCTCTACTCCTACCTCTGGCAGATTGTTCCAGATGCTCAACCAGCATCTGTGTGAATGAAAATGCTCCTCTGGGCCCTTCTGCATTTCTTCCCTCTCACTTTAAACCTGTGCCTTCTAGTTTTAGACTCCCCTACCTTTGGGAAAATAGGTTAACTGTCGAGCTGATCTATCATCATTTTGTAGACTTCGGTAAGATCATCTCTAATCCTCCTATGCTCCAGGGAAAATAAAAACAGTCTATCTTGCCTCTCCTTATAACTCAAAGCATCAAGTCAAAGCAGAAATGATAAATCTTTTCTGCATTCTCTTTAGTTTAATAATATCCGTTCGACAAGAGGATGACCAGAACTGTGCACAATCTTCCAGCTGTGGCCTTACTAATGTATTCTACAACTTAATGAAGATGGCTTAACTTTTGTATCCAATGTTCTGACCAATGCATGTCAATGTTCCTACGGATTCTGCCAACTAGAACATAATTCACACCTAACTTTCATCCTCCTAAATGCCTCACCTCGTAATTGTAAGGATTAAATTCCACTTGTCATTTCTGTGCCCAGTTCTCCAATCGATCTGTATCCTATGTATCCTCTGACAATGCACAACACTATCAGCAACTCCACCCTTCGTCGTGCCATCCTCAAAGTTGCTACTAATGCCCCCCACATTTTCATCCAGATCATTTATTTCCACTAAAAAAAAACAATGGAGGTCCCTGACGAACACGAGTAACTGCAGATCACCATTCTAAACAAAAAATAGCCTTCAATCGTTACTCTCTTCCTCTTATGACGAGGCCGGTTCTGTATCTATCTGGGAACCTACATGTGATTTTTGTTTTTGGACCAGACTGCCATGTGGAAAAGGTTTGATGAAAACAAACTTTGATAAAGTCCTGCATTAGAGATTAGCATTCAAGCATAAGCATCGAGGATTGGCGGTAATATACTGACATAGGTTGAGAACGTTTTAGCCGACATAAAGCGGAAAAGAGGCAGGCAATGATTTTTGGTGTTCCAAATGGATCAGTGTTTGATCCCAACTACTCACAATCGGTTTCAATGATGTGAATGTAGGAAGGAAATGTGAGATTTCCAAGTCTGCTGACGGCATTGAAATCGGTGAAAATTTTAACAGCATGGAGGATGTAAGCATTATTCAAGATCAATTATGCAGGTTGAGTGAGTGGGAAATACATTCCATTTCATTATAACGTGAATAAGAGTGACTTTTTGCACTGCGGTAGGAAACAGCAAATGGAAAAATATTATTCAAATGGTGATGGATTGGGAAATGTTCCCACATCGAGGGGTTTGATTACCTTGCACACCAGTGACTGAAGTAAATACCGAAGATACAGCAAACATTTAGTAAGTCGAATTGTATCCAAACACTCATTTCAAGAGGATATGAATACTGCAGCAAATATCGTTTTTACTGCAGTCATGCATGACCTTCGTTAGACCACAATGGGATCACTGTGTGCAGATTTGTAGCATTGTCTATGAAACTATATACGTTCAATCGAGGGAGTTCACTGGACTGATTCCTGAGCTCGCCGAATTGTCGTGTGAATGGGTCGGCTTATTTTTTACTTCTTCATAGATCGAGAGAATGCGCTTTGTCTCATTGAAGCGTATGATGATCTGATAGTTTTGTGAAGACTGGTTGTAACTATATGGTTTTCCCTGCTGTTTTTCCGGCCTTGTAAATAAATACTCACATGCCCAGGATAAGGTGTAGGCCATTTGTGTCTTCATTCAGCGGAACCCTCTTCACTCTGAGTCTGGTGAACCGATATGACTTCCCAACAGAAAAGATGGTGGAAACACAGTGAATGAATATGTGGCAGAATAAAATAGTTTCATTCAAAAGTGTTAAGAGTTGCGGCAAGATGGCAGGATCGAGATGGACGATAAGCCTTGAGCGTATTAAATCATCCAAAGATGTGCGGGTTAGGTTGATTGGCCAGGTTAAAAATTGCCCCTTAAAAAAAAGGGCGGCAAGGTAGCACAGTGGTTAGCACTGCTGCTTCACAGCTCCAGGGTCCCGGGTTCGATTGCCGGCTCGGGTCACTGTCTGTGTGGAGTTTGCACATTCTCCTCGTGTCTGCATGGGTTTCCTCCGGGTGCTCCGGTTTCCTCCCACAGTCCAAAGATGTGTGGGTTAGGTTGATTGGCCAGGTTAAAAATTGCCCCTTAGAATCCTGAGATGCGGACGTTAGTGGGATTAGCGGGTAAATATGTGGGGGTAGGGCCTGGTTGGGATTGTGGTCGGTGCAGACTCGATGGGCCGAATGGCCTCCTTCTGCACTGTAGGGTTTCTATGATTCTATGACTAGGCGGAATCCAAGTGCTGAAGGATCTTCCGCTACTCTTATTTTCTATGTGTGTTGCTGGTATTGTACTAAGTATCGACGATGGAAAGGTTATCAGATGGATCCGGATTGCTGGATAGATCCTCTGGTTTTTTTCATTGATTTTGCAAAAGTCTCATATCCGGATCTTCAATACCTCTATGCTCCTGCTTCCCTGTCCATTTTTTCATCATCATGTCTCTCACAATATCAATACCTGAAATTGTTTTCCTTCATTCTCTCTCGGAATATCCCTGGCATTTCTTACCATTGCTTTCGAGGTGTCTTCCATACACTGATGCTTTCTTTCATTTAAAAACAAAGACAATTTTAAATACTTTCTTTTTCTTTGCAAAATGGGGAATCCTGAATTGTGAAGACAATAATACCTTGAGTCAAAGGAAATATTCTGCCATTACGGTGCAGAATTCTCACCCATGAAACGTTGGACGTTGTGACCAATTGATACATGTGTCTCCCTATATCCGTGCATGTCAATTAAATTAAAAGCAAATCGCAGTGCCAATGCGTCATTATAAAGTGACAGGAATATTTGTGAAGTGTCTCAGTGACTTTTCAATATTTGATTTTTCTACGCAGAAGAAAGGTCAGTTTCATCAATTGCTATTTTGACGGGTTTGGTCAAATTTAGAACAGTGTGCAGTTTGATCGTCATTGTTTTCAGACATTTAAATTGAGCTTGAGCTTCCTCAGTCAACACTACCTTGGCTTTCTCTTGTGGCAATTGAAACAGAGGAGTACACTGAAATGTGCGAACAATGAGTGGTGAAATTCGTAGCTTCCTCCAAACTTCATGAGCTCACACGTCGATTTCTGCGCAGGATACTCAAACAACGTTTCATAATTTCCTATCCCAAACAACATTGACTGTGCTCTAAAATCTACTCTCGCAATTTTCTTTGAAAGGATTCATTAGCAAATGAGAAACGATGGTTTTCGAAACGAGTTCTAGATATTTGAAGTGGTCCTTAACGTTAGCACTAGATATCAGTGTATTGATCAAGGTCAGTCACTCGGTTAGAAATATTGGCTGTCATTTCTTATTTATTTTCTGTTAAGTGTTTCGGACGATTTTTTCCATCACGAATATCAACTCTCAGAATCGAAGAAGACCAGGTGATATAACTTCAGGCTTCAGCGCAGCCTGATCAACAAACTTGCTGATGTCCCTTTTACGAATCTATTGCGCTCAGACGTAAACAATCACCAGCCCGATCAAATATGATCTAGAACAGAGAATGTGGGTAGGAATCTGCCTCCTTCATCTACTGACGGTTCTGTAGTCTGTACAATTTCTGGTCCAAGTTATTGGTTAAGGCACGAAGTAGACCTGGGATCCAGAGCAGTGATGGCACGCTTCATTAGGTTGGGTTCTTAACATGAGATTTCCGCTCTCACATGCGTCCGTTTCTCTGCACGTAAGAGGTAAGGTTAGTGGGGTGATTTCACGTGCATCCACGTCATGAATGCCGAATATGGTCCCTTTATGCTATGGCACATCTATAGTCTGTACTCTGTACGGTTTCAGGTCCCAGATTTTGGTTAAGGCAAAATTCTCGATTTTTATCACTCGCCATGATAGGTATTCTCGTTGGTCGAACGGGTACTTGCCCCTCCCACCACCCCACCCCTCCCCCCACCCTCCCCATCCCCCTCCTGCTGTAGGTATTGTTTCAACATGTTGAAGTCACAAGGCCGAGCATTTGTTTTTTGTACGATTATGGGTACATACCAAGTAATGTGATGTATCAGTCCTTCTGACTCTTTAAATAAACAGTTATACCGTGATTTCCATCATTTTGAAAAGTGAATGATCTTGAATGAACAACGGAGAACTCAATATTACTCATCAAGACAGGGTGCCCCGAGAAATAGTAATCAAAGCCTTCCTACTGAAGCGGGATAATTGTGCCATCTAATAACGGAGATGGCTCCAATTGGTGGTTGGAAGGCCAGTGGTACCGGGTAATGGGAGAAGGGTTTCATGAGACTGGGTGTTCATGGATGCGATCCAACTCCACTCAGTGGAGGTCTGGACAGATGAACTGCCTGATTGGAGATGGGTGCTGTGCGACTTGCTGGGCGTGCACCCAGTCGAATAGCTGGGATGATCGACAGAGGCAACGAGTAATGGGATACTATCTTCTGCAGCTATGTGTGCTGGAGTATGCTCCCACTCCATTGATTGAAGAGACGGACAGAGGGACTGTTTACACGGAGTCAGTGTTCTGGGGATGGGTGTGCCGGCCTGTGCTTTCCTTCCAATCACTGGAACGATGGAGAGATAGACGAATTGAACAGTGTCAGTGGTCTGAGGTTGGGATTCCTCGAGTTTGGTCCCGATTCATTTGGCACATGGATGGATAAAGGGATTGCTTAATGACAAACACTATTCTGGAGTTCTGTGCATTTGGGGTTTGGTCCTCCACATTTCGATGAGGGGAATGGTTAATGGAAGCCTGTGTTCCTAAGCTCTGTGCACTGGAGTGTGATCAATCTCGATTCGCTATATGGATGGAGAGAGGGACTGGTTAGGGTAAGACAGTGTTGTGGAGCTGGGTGCACGAGTTTGTGATCCATTCGCTGGATGGATGATCAGAGGGTCTGCTTACAGGGAGAGAGTGCTTTGGAGCTGGGAATTTGGTCCCTCTCCATTTGGCTTACTGGCGTGTGATTCTTCTCCATTCACTGGAGGCAGGGAAGAGCGACGGGTTAAGATGAAACGGATGCTCTTTGACTCGATGGGACGCAGTGTTCTCCTTCTCCAACCGATGAACAATTGGACGTGAGAATCGGTTAATGATGTTCGGCGAATGCGTTGGACGTGGGATGTTAAACATACGAATATCAATTTTAAAACATCAAATGCTTCCTTAGCAAACAAACAAATAGACGATATTGCCTTGATAACACAGCAGTCTGATTCTGTTCCCCGGGTAAGAGACCCCATTCCTTTTCTTTTCCCCTTGGCGATTTAGCCATTGTTAACAGACCGACACAGATTTAATTTGACAATGACACTGCTCGTTTCTCTGTTTCAACAGTTACATCTCCACTCTGTCGGAATGGCAACGGGTCTCAGACAGTATTCTCCCAAACATTTAAAACGCGAAATAAAATGACAAAATGTTCATAACGCACGGTAATCTATTTCTTCTTATCGTTGAAAGAATTGAAGAATAATCTAAAGGGAAATTTCAACACATTCTTGAACTGCTTTTGGACGTTAGGCTGCGTCACCACGTAAATACCAGTGTTTGGGCAGCAGCTCATGAGCAGCAGCATGATGCCTAAATCCTGAACATACACATTATTTCAGATCGACCGCCAACCCAACCAATAAAACCGCCACCACGTAGAAAAAAAACATTAACATTGACCATAACAGGATAAAATTCGCTGATATTACAAACAAGAAGACGATAGATTTCCGTCGAATCTCCATCTCTGGGTCTCTGGGACTCTCCCCGCTGCTTTGTGCCCTCAATCTCTTGCGGGCTTTGATGCTCACTAAAATGTGTTTTCCAGTGAAAACATTGAGCAGTATAATCAGCGCAAATGGACGACAGGGGTTTAGAATGTTCTGGAACAATTCGAGTGTTCCCCAGAGCCCAGCGATATACACATTGAAAACTACCTGACAAAACCAGGGATTGTTGTGCATTCAATACGGACCCATAAACATTAAATACCAGAAAGTATTCTTCAAACAGCTCAGCACAGTCACGGTTCTCAGGACCCCAATCGCAGTTTTTTCAGCGCAATTCTAATTTTTCAGCATCTGGCAACAGATGGCCACAAATCGATGAAGCGTGAAAGTGAGAGTGAACCAGACAGAACAATCAGTGGCAGAATAAAGGAGAAGAGCGTGAATATTACACACGAATATAGCGGACCTCAAGAAAGCAAACTGTTCCTCATAAAGAATTGGAATTTGTCTCAACCTCAGGTCTCGGATTGTGACCATAAGATCCGCCAGTGCCAAAGCAACGAGGTAACATGTGAAACATTTGGAGAGACTACATTTCTTGCGGATTAGGATCACAATGGAAACTATGTTAACTGCAGATAAAGAACAAATAATAATAAATCATGTAACAGGCTGCGGAAAAAAAGAACAGATTGAATCGGAGATTGTTCAAAATTACAAATCTAATTTCCGTTCCGCAGTTGCATTAAACTCAGTTTTCCTGAAATAAGTCACAGAAATTGGTGTTCGACATGGAAAGAGAGAATTTAGCAGAAACAAAACAAACATGGCAACTGGGGAGGGAGGCAAGAGTGAGGATGAGCTACGATCTATGCAATTGGGAAACTGGGGTATTGTGGCGGAGTTGGATTTGAATGTGGAGCCGGGAGACAGCGGAGGAAGGGATAATGCCGGATGTTGAGCGAAAAAGCTGGTCCTGGCGAGAGTGTGAAGCTATGAGGGAGAGCCGGTGTAACTGGAGCACAGGGGACTTTGATGCTGAGTTAGACGGGAAGTTAGAAGGGCAAAAGGAGGTCACGAAATGTTCTTGGCAGATAGCAGTAAGGAGAATCCTAAGGCATTTTATTCATATGTTCGGAACAAAGAGTTGTCAGGGGAAAGGTCGGACCTCTCAGGGACAAAGGAGGGGAATTATGCTTAGAACCCAAGAGAATAGGGGAGATCCTAAATGAATGCTTTGCATCAGAATTCACAAAGGAGAGGGACTTATTGACTCGGAGTGTCTCAGAGGGAGATGTTGACCCGTCAGAGAGAATCTCCAATACAAGGCAGGAAGTGTTAGGTTTTGAAGTTAACATGAAAACTGGCAAATCCCCAGGGCCTGATGGCATCTATCCTAGACTGCTCAGGGAGACAAGAGATGTAATTGCTGGGCCTCTGACGGAAATCTTGGTCTCTTCCTTGGACACTGGTGAGGTCTCTGAGGATTGGAGGATAGCGAATGTGGTCCCGTTATTTAAGAAGGGTAGCAGGGATAAGCCGGGTTATTATAGGCCAGTGAGCTTGACGTCCGTGATAGTGAAGTTGTTGGAGAGGATTCTTAGAGACAGGATGTATGCACATTTCGAACGGAACAATCACTTTAGTGACAGACAGCATGGTTTTGTGAGAGGGAGGTCGTGCCTTACAAATTTGGTGGAGTTTTTTGAGGAAGTCACAAAGATGGTTGACGAAGGAAGGGCCGTGGATCTCGTCTTTATGGATTCCAGTAAGGCATTTGACAAAGTCGCTCAGGGCAGGTTGTTTAAGAAAGTTAAGGCTCATGGGATATACGGATGGGTGGCTAGATGAGTACAAAACTGGCCTGGCCACAGGAGACAGAGGGTAATAGTCGAAGGGTCTTTTTCCAGCTGGAGGTCTGTGACCAGTTGTTTTCCGCAGGGCTCTGCACTTGGACCTATATATATATATATATATATATATATAAATGCTTTGGAAGAAGGTATAACTGGTGTTATCAGCAAGTTTGCGGATGACACGAAGATGGTTGGACTTGCGGATAGCGATGAACATTGTCGGACAATACAGCAGGATATAGATAGGCAGGAAAATTGGGCGGAGAAATGGCAGATGGAATTTAATCCAGATAAATGTGCAGTGATGCATTTTGGAAGAACTAATGTAGGGGGGAGTTATACAATAAATGGCAGAGCCATCAAGAGTATAGAAACGCAGAGGGACCTAGGTGTGCAAGTCCACAAATCCTTGAAGGTTGGAGCACAGATGGAGAAGGTGGTGAAGAAGGCATATGTTATGCTTGCCTTTAGAGGAAGGGGTATAGAGTATAAAACCTGGAGTCTGATGTTGCAGCTGTAAAGAACGCCGGTTCGGCCACATTTGGAGTACTGCGTCCAGTTCTAGTCAACGCACTACCAGGAGGATGTGGAGGCTTTAGAGAAAGTGCAGAGAAGGTTTACCAGGATGTTGCCTGGTATGGAGGGTCTTAGCTATGATGTGTGATTGGGTAAACTGGGCTTGTTCTCCCTGGAAAGACGGAGAATGAGGGGATATCGAATAGAGGTGTACCAAATTATGAAGGGTACAGATAGGGTGAACAGTGGGAAGCTTTTCGCAGGTCGGAGGTGAGGATCACGAGAGGTCACTGGCTCAAGGTGAGAAAGGCGAGGTATAACTCAGATATCAGGGGGATGTTTTTTACACAGAGAGTGGTCGGGGCCTGGAATGCGCAGCCAAGTAGGGTGGTGGAGGCAGACACGCTGGCATCGTTTAAGACTTCGATAGATACTCTCATGGGCAGTCTGGGTATGGAGGGATACAAACGAATATTCTAGATGGACCAATGAGCCGCACATGCTTGGAGGGCCGAAGGGCCTGTTACCAGTGTTGTACTGTTCTTTGTTCTTCTTTGTTGTCTGTTGGTTCTAGTCAGATGTGATCTTAGACGCCTTGCTCATGGAGTAATCTCTGGTGATGAGGTGAATCAGTTACCAACAGGAGGCCTGTCGATGAAGATGTGCATGCGGTTCATGAAGTTTATTACGGTGGCAGAAGAGGCGTCAGTACTCTGGGTGGGCAAAAGCAGTGGTGCTGCCCAAAGTCAGCAAGACGGGCGAAATGAGACACTACAAGCCACCTAAAACTTTGGATGTCTCACAGTTTTAAATGTGCTAAATGTGAGATATTAAAATAGATATAGCAACGCAAATCTGGGTATCCATGAGGCGTTGTGGGGCATCAGCAGCAGCAAACTTGTACTCAACCACAATCTGGAACCTCATGGTTCGTCATATCCCACTCGTGCACGACCACCAAGCCAGGGGATCAACTCCCTCTTCAGTGAAGTCTGCTGCAGGGCATAGCATGAATAACCGGAAACACACATAAAGATGAGGTATCAACCTGGTGTATTTACAAAGCAAGACGACATGAATATGAAACAGCATATGCAACAGGTGGTAGATAGAGAGATCCAAGTGATCCCACAATCACCGGATCACATCCAGCCGTGAATTCTGCTGGGCAATGAGGAGGAGGCACCACATATATCTTCATTCTCAGTGAAGGAGGAACGAAGCACTTCAGTGCAGAAGACAAAACTCAACATTTGAAGCAATATTCAGCCGAAACTGCTGAGTGAACGATGCAAACCCAGCCTCCTCCCGGAGGCCCCATTACCTCAAACGTTAGTCTTCAGCCAAGGTGATTCCTTCTAGCTGATATCAAGACGGGACTGAAGGCACTGGGTACTGCAAAGGCCTTGCACCTGATGATATTGCAACAATAGCATTGAAGATATGCGTTCCAGAACGAGTAACATTCCGAGTCACGGGTTTCCATTACAGTACCAAAACTGGCATCGACCAGGCAATGTAAAAAATTACACAATTATGTCCTGCACAAAAGAAAACGGACGAATGCAACCTAGCCTATTACTTCCCCATCCATCAACTCTCGGTCCTGACTAAGTTCGAGGAAGGAGTCACTGTTAGGGGAATTTTCTCGGGGCTTCCCTCTGGGGGTCCTTTATTTAGCCGAATTCAGCTCATATAAAACTTGGGAGAGACAATACACATTGGGAGAAAGAAGCCAGATGGATTTCAAACTTTTCTCTGAAATTACATCACACGAACACACCTGATATGCTATTTCTTGAAGATTCGTATTCCCCGCCCAATTTGTCATACAAAGTGTATTGTCCAATTACATTCATGTACACTATTTACATTGGCGAACAGCATTCTAAATCAAAGCATAATTAGGAATGCATTGGCGCATTCGAACCGACAGTCTTCCCTCCATTGCTTGGCAAACTACTGACGCATGTCTAGCAGGTTCAAGGTTCGCTCCCGCAACTTGCATACTATAGAAACCACAAGGGAGTCAGAGATTCATCCTGCCTGACTAGCTATACCTGATGAGGCCATGTGAGGAGAGAAGTGCTCCTCTTCACCTTATTGGCAATGGAGTTTTTCTGTTCATTCTATTATCTCGTACATCACACATGTTCGTCTTCCAAAGCCTCACTGATTCAGTTCTATACTTCATTGTTGCATTTCGATCTAGCCTGTCTGGTTCTGCTTTCTCAAATGATGCTGTGGGACAATTGCTTTTGGCGAAAGCTAAATGTTTAAAACAACATTTCAAAGTTACAATACTTGTTAAATATTCATTACTATTGGTTATATATGTGGTTCAGGCAATACCTTAGTATTATATACAAATGAGGTACATCGTGGTACATTTGTTACACATAAGGCACATTATAGTGCACAGTTTAGACTAGTCTACTTTGTTGTAAAAGCCCCGTAATAAGCAAGTGTTTTAGAATCCCCTGTCTCTGAAACACAAAACTGATAGTTCCAGTTGCAATACTTGTGGATTTCTAACCGAATATTTATTTTTTGATGAGATGTTCTCGTGCAACACAGGCAGCACCTGGAACGAATACAAACATGAACACTGATCAAACTCAAAAGGGGGAGCTGAAACTGAGACAGAATCGGAAATGAATACTGACCATGGATTTGAAGAACGGACTAAAACTTGTTCAGATACTGACTCGAATGCAACTATTGAAGGGGTATAAACCCGAGAACAAATGCAAATAAACTATTTGAAATACAGACGAAATCGAATATATGCGGTGAGCTTAATGCAGACGCTAAGCCAAATACAGAAACTGAAAATAATCAGGACCAAGAACGTATATTAACACTCAAAACACGTTCAAATTAGTCCCTGTAATCGGCCCTCCATAATTTAGCGGACACAAAGTTCTTAGATATCTGACCTCCACAATGCCGTCAGCACTGTGATAAGCACCGACAGCCCCACTTAATAAATGGTAGGAATACAAGTGCCTACCTCTGTTTTATCGTGGCAGTTGCCCCCAGCTACCCAAACAACTATGTCACAAAATCTAATTCCATTCCTGTGCTCATTGACTACTGTGGAAATACCAGACCATTTGCTGCTAAATGACCAACGAGAGCGTAGATTAACTTCTCGGGTCGGGAAAATGCTTGAATCTGTCATCAAGGAAGAAATCGTGAGACATCTGGATATAAATTCTCCGATTGGTAAGACACAGCATACGTTCATGAAGGGAAGGTCATGTTTGACTAATTTGGTGGAATTATTTGAGAACATTACATGCGCAGTGGACAATGGGGAACCTGTGGATGTTTTGTGCCTGGATTTCCAGAAGGCATTTGACAAGGTGCCGCACCAAAGACTGCTACATAAGATAAAGGTGCATGCTGTTAAGGGTAATGTATTAGCATGGACAGAGGATTGGTTAACTAACAGAAAGCAAACAGTGGGAGTAAATGGGTGTTTTTCAGGTTGGCGACCAGTGACTGCGGTGTGCCTCAGGGATCCGTGTTGGGACCGCAATTGTTCATGATTTACATAGATGATTTGGAGTTGGGGACCAAGTGTCGTGTGTCAGAATTCGTAGATGACTCGAAGATGAGTGGCAGAGCAAAGTGTGCAGAGGATGCTGAAAGTCTGCAAAGGGAAATAGATACCCTATTTGATTGGGCGAGCGTCTGGCAGATGGAGTACAATGTTGGTAAATGTGAGGTCATCCATTTTGAGAAACAAGTAGAAATCTGCCCAGAGACATCAGTAGCCAGCATTCACAAGATGTGAACGTCCCCGCAATGAGATTAGCAGGCGTCTCGACAAAGCCATGATTAAATCGCACGATTATTTGGGAACAGCTTGCATAGACGTCTGAAAGATCATTGCGGGTATACAAATGTTCATTTGTGCAGTCACAGAATCAGAGATACTGATAGCCAAATACACAGAAACAAGAATCAAAGAGGAGGCGTGTATAATATGAATCAACATAAGAAACAGTCAGGCCAAAGAACAAAATACTGCAGCACATTTTGAAAGTTTCCATAAAGCAAAGGAATAAATTTGGCAGATGCTTCTTTGAAATTCTGTTTGCTCCACGAGATAAGAAGACTGGGAAAACTGACAGAACAACAAAAAATATCTAAATTTAAAATAGTGGTTCTATAGAGCACGATTTCGAGAAATGATATGATGGAATTAACGAGGTTTGAATTGTACAGGCTTCATTTGATGCCTCTCCAAGGTATGTCCCACGAATGAATCGAAAGAACACCTTCGTGAGAGAGGGTATTAGCTCTGAAAATGTGGATTTTGTATGGGTAGGGTTGACAAAAACCAAGGAGGAAGAATATTAGTGTTTGTCATATACAAACCCCCAAATTGCAGCAGTGATGTTGGCAATGGCATTAAACACGAAATTAGCGATGCATGTGGTGAGGTCATATCGGTGGACATGTGTGATTTTAATCTGCACATAGATTGGGCAAATGCAATTAGCCGAAATGCCATTGGCGAGGAGCTCATGGTGGTACACATCTTTAATTAAAACACTTCCCAAACATTCCAGTTTAAAGAGACAGGCAAGGACAATAATTCAATTATTAATTTATTTAACACTTCTCTACCAACTCGAGCATAAACAGTTGCAACTCGTTAAGACTTTACTGAACGTTGACTCTAACTAAACATCAACCTTCAACTGAGATTTAACTCTTAAACTGAACATCAACTTTACCTATTTAACTGAAAATAGATACTACCACGTTAGGAAAATCTTGGCCAAGAAATATGCCCGCTGCAAAAACAACTCCCTTCATCCTGAATCATTCTTCAGGGTACAAGCTTTGTTGCGATGTTTCGTCACTTCCGAGTTATCGTTGCCAAACAAGAGGTCACGTGTCGTTTATCCACAATTCTCCATTTGCTTCCAGAAGATGCTTTGTCGTCCAGCTAACTGTGCAATCAGAAATCGAACATGTGGCTCGAACATCCAGTGAAATTACTTTTGAACGAAGCCATGACGCTTAGTTAATTTTACATGTCTCATGCATAGCAGCCAAATAAATTGGAGCCACGATGTCTCAGTTAAAGCAAACAATTTCCATGATCTGACCAACCGAGGAAGCTCCCAGTCAAGTGCCTCTTTACGACCTGTATCTGGTTTTAATCTGTAAGTTGACCAAAATTCCCAGCATGTCAAAATTCCCTCTCAACCAGATTAGCCATTTTAAAACCACTATTGCCATTATTTTTGTTAAAATACTGTTGGAGCTGTTCTTTCTCTGTCGACAGTGGAGTGCATATGGAATGGTTTTCCTAACCAATATGTGGAAGAACCAGCAAGAGAGCAGGCCATTTTCGACTGGGTACTGTATAATGAGAAAGGAATCATCGCAAATCTAGCTGTGCGAGGTCTCTTTGGAGATGAGCGACCATAACATCATGCAATTTTGTGTGAAGATGGAGATTGAAGTAGTTGATTCGGAGACCGGGGTGCTGAATCTTAATAATGGAAACTATGAACATATGAGGCGTGAGTTGGCCATCATAGATTGGGGAGAGTTTCTTATACGGATGACACTGGATAGGCAATGACAAGCATTCAAAAACGCAAAGGGGATCTGCAGCAACTGTTTATTCCTGTCTGGCAGGAAAGCAAAATAAATAAGAGGGCCAATCCATAGCTTACAGAGGAAATTAGAGGTAATATCCAATCCAAGGAAGAAGCATACCGATTGGCCAAGAAAAATAATAGGTCTGAGCATTGGGAGAAATCTCGAGTTCAACAAAGAAGGACAAAGGGATTGCAGAAGAAGGGGAAAATGCAACATGAATGCTAGCTTGCAGAAAGACCACAAAAACAAACACAAAGTGTTTCTATAGATACGTTAAGTGAGAAAGATTGGTGAAATCAATTGTGGGTCCCCGATAGACAGAAGCGGGGGAATATATGAAAGGGGACAAAGCATTGGCTGAGCAACTGCATACATACTGTGGTTCTGTCTTCAGAACGCAAATCAGATACCAGAAATGTTGGCGAATGCAAGATTTAGTGAATGGGAAGTGCTGAGGGAGATCAATATTAGTAGAGAAATTGTGAAAATTGATGGTACGCAAGGCGCATAAATACCCCAGGGCCTGATAATCTATATCCCAGAATACATAAGGAAGTCGGTCCAGAAATAATGGATGCATTGGTGTTCATCTTTCAGGATGTTATATACTCTGGAACAGACCCTGCAAATTGGAGGGTAGCTAATGTCCCTCCAATATCAAAAAAGTGGTAGAGAGAAAAAAATATATAGATCAGGATGCTTAACATTGGAGTGGGGAAAATTAGCGAATCCATTATCAAGGGCTTGATAGCGGAGCATTTAGGAAGCAGTGGTGGGATCCGATAGATGCAGCACAGATTTGTGAACGGGAAATCATGGTTGACGAATCTGTTGGGATTCTTTGAAGATGTATCGACTGGAGTTGCCAAGGGGGAGCCACTCGATGTATATTTGGACTTTCGGAAAGAGTTTCGCATAGTCCTGCATAAAAGAATATAATGCAAGTTTAAAGCGCATGGGATTGGGGGAAGGTGTCTTGAGATAAATATAAAACTGTTGAATGGAGAGGAAATAAAGAGTAGGAATTAATTGGCCATTTTCAAATTGGCAGGCAAAAACTAGTGGGGTGCCACAGCGATTGCTGCTGGGACCCCAGCTATTCACAACATAAAACATGATTATTTGGATGAGGGAACAAAATGTAACATCTGAAAGTTTACAGTGATAGCAAGTTAAGTGGGTGAGTGAACTGTGACGAGGATGCAGATATTCTTCAGCATGATTTGGACAGGTTGGGTGAGAGGGCACATCAATGGCAGATGCAGCATAATTTGGATGAATGTGAGGTCATTCCCTTATGGCAGCAAATGCAAGCAGGCGGATTACTACCTGAATGCCTGTAAATGTGGAGACGGAAGTGTGCGGCGGGACCAGGGTGTCTTTGTTGCCAGTGAGTGAAGGGGAGCGTGTAGATGCAGCAGGCGGGAAGTAAGGTAAATTAAATGTTGGCCTTCGTTGCGAGAGATTTCCAGTACAGGAGCAGGGAAGTGTTGTTGCAATTATACAGGGCCTTGCTGAGGCCACACCTAGATCATTGTGTGCAGTTTGGTCTCCTATTCTGAGGAAGAATGTACTTGCTCTCGAAAGAGTGCAGCAAAGGTTTACCAGGCTGATTCCGGGGATGGCGGGACTAAAGAACAAAGAACAAAGAACCGTACAGCACAGGAAACAGGCCCTTCGGCCCTCCAAGCCTGTGCCGCTCATTGGTCCAACTAGACCAATCCTTTGTATCCCTCCATTCCCAGGCTGCTCATGTGACTATCCAGGTAAGTCTTAAACGATGTCAGCGTGTCTGCCTCCACCACCCTACTTCGCAGCGCATTCCAGGCCCCCACCACCCGCTGTGTTAAAAAACATCCCTCTAATATCTGAGTTATTCTTCGCCCCTCTCACCTTGAGCCGGTGACCGCGCGTGATCGTCACTTCCGATCTGGGAAAAAGCTTCCCACCGTTCACCCTATCTATCCCCTTCATAATCCTGTACACCTCTATTAGATATCCCCTCATTCTCCGCCTTTCCAGGGAGAACAAACCCAGTTTACCAATCTCTCCTCATAGCTAAGACCCTCCATACCAGGTAACATCCTGGTAAGTCTTCTCTGCACTCTCTCTAACGCCTTCACGTCCTTGGGGTAATGCGGGGACCAGAGCTGGACGCAGTATTCCAAATGCTTCCTAACCAGCGTTCTATACAGCTGCATCATCAGACTCCAGCTTTTTTACTCTATACCCCGTCCTATAAAGGCAAGCATACCATATGCCTTCTTCACCAGCTTCTCCACCTGTGTGCCACCTTCAAGGATTTGTGGACTTGCACATCTAGGTCGCTCTGTGTTTCTGTACCCTTGCTGGCTCTGCCATTTATTGTAGAACTCCTCACTACATTACTTCTTCCAAAATGCATCACTTCGCATTATTCTGGATTAAATTCCATCTGCCACCTTTCCGCCCAATTTTCCAGCCTATCTATTTCCTGCTGTATTGCCCGACAATGCTCATCGCTATCCGCAAGTCCAGCCATCTTCGTGTCATCAGCAAACTCGCTGATTACACCAGTAACACCTGCTTCCAAATCTTTATATATCGCAAATAACAGAAGTCCCAATACAGATCCCTGCGGAACACCACTGGTCACAGACCTCCAGCTGGAAAAAGACCCTTCGACCGCTAACCTCTGTATCCTATGGCCAAGCCAGTTCTCCGCCCATCTAGCCCCTTCTCCGTGTATCCCATGAGCCTTAGCCTTCTTAACCAACCTGCCATGTGGGACTTTTTCAAATGCCTGACTGAAATCCATACAGACGACATCCACGGCTCTTCCTTCGTCAACCGTTTTTGTCACTTCCTCAAAAAACTCCACCAAATTTGTAAGGCACAACTTCCCTGTTACAAAACCATGCTATCTGTCACTCATGAGATTGTTCCGTTCTAAATGCACATACACCCTGTCTCTAAGAATTCTCTCCAACAACTTCCCTACCACGGACGTCAAGCTCACCGGCCTATAATCACCCGGGTTATCCCTGCTACCCTTCTTACACAACGGGACAACATTCGCTATCCTCCAATCCTCAGGGACCTCACCTGTGTCGAAAGAAGCGACAAAGATTTCCGTCAAAGGCCCAGCAATTTCATCTCGTCTTCTTGAGCAGTCTAGGATAGATGCCATCAGGCACTGCGGCTTTGTCAGTTTTAATGTTCCCTCAAAAACCTAACACTTCCTCCCTTGTAATGGAGATTTTCTCTAACGGGTTAACACCTCCCTCCGAGACACTCCCGGTTAACACGTCCCTCTCTGTGAATACCGATGCAAAGTATCCTTTAGGATCTCCCCAATTTCCTTGGGTTCTAAGCATAATTCCCCTCCTTTGCCCCTGAGCGGTCCGATTTTCTCCCTGATGTATGAGGATTGACTAGATTATGATTGTTTTTGCTGGGTTTGAGATGCATGAGGGGTAGAGGGTGTGGCGGGTGGCGGTGGTGGGGAGGTGTGGGGTTCGGGGGGGGGGGGGTGGGGTGGGGAACCTCAGACAGACTTATAAAATTCTTACAGGATTAGACAGGTACATGCATATAGGTTGTTTTCGATGGTCGGTGAATTCCAGAACCAGGGGTCACATTCTGTGGATTCAGGGTAACCATTTTGGACGGAGATTATGAGACATTTCTGCACCCAAGGGTTTTTCCCCAAAGGTAGGGGAGTCTAAAACTAGAGGGCATAGGCTTAAAGTGAGAGGGGAGAAATACAAAAGTGTCCAGAGTGGCAATTCTTTTTCACACATAGGGTGGTGAGTGCCTGGGACTAGCTGCCAGAGGTAATAGTACAGGCGGGTAGAATTTTGTCTTTTAAAAAGTGTTCAGATATTTACATGGGCAAGGTGGGTATATTCGGATATGGGCCAAATGCGGTTAATTGGGACTAGTTTAGGGTTTTAAAAAAAAAGGGTGGCATGGACAATTTAGGCGAAGGGCCTGTTTCCATGCTGGAAACCTCTTTGACTCCATGACTCTGAGGACTGATGAGCGTGTGGGCTTCTTTACCGCAGGGAGTAGTTAATGCCAAAACATTGAATGTATTGAAGAGGCGGCCAAATATAGCACTTGGGGCGAATGCGATCACAGGTTATGGAGAGGAAGCAGGATTATTCCATTGAGTTGAACGATAAGCCATGATCATGATGAATGGCGGAGCAGGCTTGAAGGGCAAAATGGCCACCTCATGCTCCTGTCTTCTATGTTTCTAAGTTTTTATGACAACGATTAGATAAAGATGAATGCGATCGGAGCGGACAGGTCCCACCCAGCGGAATGGTAATATAAGTTTTTTTTTCAGGACAACTGTGCAGTTAATTATGTTAATGACACAGACAGTAAGAACAGACTGGGATTTTTTATGTTGAATAAACAGAACAAATGATAAAATACCGTCAAATGGTAAGACGTTTGTCATTTGTTCAGTGGCATAAAGGACCTTGGTCCAAAAAAACCCGACTTCTTTTTCACCTGTTTTATTTACTGACGGATATGTTAAACGAAACATTCAGAAAATGTATTTACAAATCTTTGACAAGTCCTGGAACACCTGCAACAAATGTGAAAATGTCATATCTTCCAAATATTGTACTGAATTTATAGAACGGGAAACTGAGAATTGCCGAGCCCGAATATTTGCGAAGGAATGAAGCAAAACATATAGACATGGAACTTTTTTTTGTTATCTTATTAATGAACAGCTGTGCAGAGAGGCAATCAAGAAGTTAATTTGCCTCCCTCCTGTAAAATGTAATCAGAGATTTGAACGTAAGCTGGCCAGATAATTGGGCTTGTGAGTTTTGCACTGTTTCTCATGTTCAGTTTACCATGATGCTAATCATGTTCAATAATGTTTATGTTCAAGAATCTTTCTTCGCATAATCTTTTGGAGAATAAAACAATTGCCGTGTGCAGCATCTATCTGTGAATAAACGCGAGTGAAGAACAACAATAATTGATTGCATTTTCTCACTGTAACGGGTCTTGCAATGGGGCAATTTCACATCCTGGAATCAAATGATTGTGTAAAGCAAATCCTTTTGTTGTATCAAGGTGATCAGCTTCAGTGAAATGTGTGTTTACTTCTGAGTAATAAATGCGATACCGACTGCCAGCGACAGTGTGCAGGATATAGAATTGGACAAACAATATAGGTGCAGTAGGTGACAATACCACAATGAATGTGTGCAGGAGTCTGCCAATCTGCCACTCCAGCCAGCTCAATCATTCGATCAAATGACTGGTCAGATTGTGCCCTCACCTCCAACTTTCCAGCCTGTTTCCCAAAACGGTTAACTTTCTTGTCAATCAAATTTCAGTCAACCAATTAGAACACTGAATTATTTTCCTCAAGGTCTTTCAATATTCCTTTCAGAATTCCTTCCATTTTCCATCGTTTTGTGATTCCCGCCACCGCATATTCCTCACCCCCTGAAAGATCTTGAATATCCCATCTATTACGGTTACAATCACACCATCCCATTCTCCCCAAAATCGCAGACGCCTGCAGAAACAATTCCCTCTCTCCGCCCGCCTATCACGTCACCTCTTCACATACTTTAACTTTCATTTCCCTATCTCCCAATTCACAAAGTCTTCGCTCCCTCTGTGCAGCTTCATGTGCCCAGCTTATCGCTTTCAAACATTTGCCACAAGTCTGCTCCTGGCTCCTTAAATCCGAAGTCTCACGTCGCCTCATTATCATTCGCCCCCAGCCCACTTCCGGACCCGTACCAAAGCCGAACTCCACTTCAGGACATCCTAAAACGCCCTGGCACCCCCGTCTGAACCAGCACCCTGCTTCTCCAAAGCATTTTCACTCGCTTCACTATAACTTCCGTTCTTCCACCTCCAATACACAACTCTGTCTGTCGCCTTTATTCCCATCTCCATACATCCATAATCGCCCAGACATTATTCCGTGCAACATCTTCAGTCGCAGCACGCAACCAAACCAAAGTCCCGTCAATTCTGAACATCTTCTCTCACCCCGTTTCCCTCCGACATGTTCCATTTCAATCTTGCCCCATCAGAAGTAATAACAATCCACTTCCACTCAACCACATGTTCATGTGGTTCATGAAACATCCCATGTGATCGTAATTCCGCACATAAATCTCTTCAATGAATTTCTGTCCATATCCAACGCTGCAACCTTCCCTTCCACCTGACTCTGTATCACACGCTCCCCCCACTTGGACACGTCGTTTTGTGGACTGCCACAAGCGACGATATGTTTAATCCCGACCCTTCCCACTAACAAATCTTCGATACTGATACATCCTCCCTCCTGTAGGTCCCAATCCAATGGTTTCCAAAATAAAACCATAAGACCATAGGACAGAGGAGCAGAAATAGGCCACTCGGTCTGTCTAGTCTGCTGCGCAATTTAATCATCGCTGATATTTCTCTCCTCCCCATTCTCATTCCTTTTCCCCAGAACCCATGATCCCCCTTATAAGTCAAGGGCCTATCTATCTCTGTCTTATAGACCTGACCTCCACAGCCCCCGTGGCAAAGAGTTCCACAAATTCACTACTCAATGGCTGACGAAATTCCTCCTCATCTCTGTTCTAAAGGTTCATCCCTTTAGTCTGAGGTTGTGCCCTCCCGTTCCAGTTTTCCCTACCATTGGACACATCATCTCCACGTCGATTCTATCCAGGCCTCACAGTATCCTGAATGTTGCAATAAGATTCCGCCCCCCCCCACAACTACTTGCGCCATCCTTCTAAACTCCAACGATTGCAGATCCGAGTCCTCAAAAGTTCCTCATAAGACAAGCTCTTGAATCTAGGGATTATAACTTTGAACCTCCTCTGGACCTTTTCCAAGGCCAGCACATCCTTCCTTAACTACAGGGTCCAAAACTGCTTACAATAATACAAATGGTGTCTGTCCAGAGCCTTATACAGAATCAGAAGTACATCCCTGCTCTTGTATTCTCCCCCAACATCGCACTTCTCACTCTCCAGCATTTGCAAGCATGTATCTCTCCAGAAATCTCCATTGCATCATGTGAACATCCTCCAGTGCAACTCATCAGCTTGTGCCCACACAATTTTATTACTTTTGCTTATTACATATGAAAATCTTCATCGTTTGCTGTGTGGGAGTTCAGCAACGTCTGCCATTTCCATGTTTCACTCTTTCAACCTCCAGCCCCGATCTATTTATTATCTCTATTCTACAGTAAAGTTTCCAGCCAAATGGACTTCACTCTTTTCAGCCTCTTGTGGCGTCTCGGTCCAGATATAGAGCGGACACAAGTAAACTGCAGAATGTCAGTTCAATCTGCTCTTCTGAAACTCCTCCTTCTGCAATTCACTTCTGATATTTGAATAACGTCTTAATTCCATAATTCATCATTTGCTTTGAACACTGGAGGGAAAGAGAAACTGTGTTGAAAGTGAAAGCAGTCTCCATGTACCCTGAAGGGAATCCCACCCAGGCACAATGCCCAGAAGTTATTTAACTCGAAAATTTTCCTGACAATACGGGACAAATTAATATGGCCAATCCACCTAGCCCGTGCAACTTTAGGCTTTGAGGTGGAAAGAAGTGTACACAGATAAAACCCACACAGAGAAGCGCAGAATGAGCAAGCACCACACAGTCATCGGAAGCAGAAATTTTACCCTGGTCCCTGGCGCTGTACAGGCAGACGTGCGACGCACTATGCCACCTTCTGGCCCTTTATTGATTCTGCTAAAAGATATTTAATGTTAATTCTAAATGTTGTTCTTTCCTGTTGTCGTTCTTGTCTTTGTTTTGAAGTTAAATAGTCTTTGGGTTATTTGAATAACTTATGACAAGTCTGACCACTCTTCCTCATTCAGTTTGATCCCCCCCCCCCCCCCCACATTTGATGCAAATCACAATAATAAACAGTTTTGAAACTGACTTCATAGGTTCCCCAAATCGATTTGTGAACTGCTTGCATTGAGCATCAGCGGGTTCATATCAGTAGCTGTAATGTAATGGGGAAAATGCAAATCAGTTATGTGAAAACGAACTTAAACAGGGTTGCATAAACAATACAGAGTCAAGTGAAAGGGGACAATGCTTAAAGTTAGACTGAAGATCGATGTGCGGGTTAGATTGATTGGCCATGCTGAAGTGACCCCAGTGTCAGGGGATTGGCAGAATAAAAATCTGGCGTTACGAGCTTACGCCTGGGTGGGATTGTGGTCGTTGCAGACATGATTGGCCGAATGGCTTCTTTCTGTGCAATAGGGATTCTATGATTTTATGAATACTGTAGTGTGTGGCTGTGAGATCTCGAACAATGCAGACTGTGCTAAAGCCAGACCAGTGAACTTCAGTTTTGTGCCACATTCAGGGAGGAGACGTTGTATGAGATTTCCTCAAGGGGCAGCAGTGAATTGTGTACTAATGTTCCTGGAGACTGTAAAAGTCTAAACATCTATGATGTGTGGGCCATCATGAGGATTATTATCTCTCAGCTTATTACAATGAACTCTTTCAGGAGCAGTTTGCACTATTAACTGTTTAGCGGTGTTCCTGTGTTTAATAAATACGTTTCATTTCAGTATTTAAATATACTGATGACATTGATGTGAAAAGTGTCTTCATTGAGCCTGTGCAATGAGGAGAAGCCAAGTCAAAAAGCGAAAAGTAAGTGCGGAACCAGTTTCTCTGTTAACGAGGGACACTATTTTGAAATATAATAACGTAGGCTCCAGAGAGATCAATTCAGAGGGGCGGCACGGAGCTTTTAGATGAAACAAACTGGAAGATCGATATCAAGGAAATACTGGAGCGGCTGCTAACAGCGATAAGCAAGTAGAAGGCTGATGAATCAATTGAATTTGGTGCGAATTCAGTTTTGAAAATATTATTTATGGATGGAAATTGCTGCTGCAGCGTTATGACTTGGAATGTGTTGATATATTAATTGCCGTTCCATGTGGTGGATATAATGGCTTCTGCCTCATAATTTTCCTCACAAGGAAAATACATCAGAGATCACACGAATGTGAAGCCAGGGGACTCTGGAAAGCCATCGCAAATACTCTGCGGAAGTACGCATGAAGATGTCTCCAAATCGTTAGAGCTGTTGAATTTAGACTCAACGAGAACGCAAAGCATGATTTCAACAATAACATAAATCACCCTGGTCATGAAATATAGGAGGAGGTGATGGCCAGGATATACACAGGGAGATCTAGTTGCCTGGAGCGGTGCAAATTGAAAAACACGGAAGAAGCTCGACAAGTTCCAGAGCAAGGTTACCCAAATGCTTGGTACCTCTCCTACAACTCTTCTATCCCTCTGCCACCGAGTGAAAGTTTGAGACACGAACACCATCTACATGATGCTCTGCAGGAACCCGCCAGATTTCCTCAGGCAGCAACTTCTAAACACTCACCTTTTACCAACTAGAAGGACAAAGAGTTACACAATCCTCAAGGAAGGAATATCGGGATGTTGACCGACATGTCACTGAGATTACTGATTTGGAAATATGTCTCACTTTCTTCACTGTGGGTGGATATAAATCGTGAATCCTGTCCCTAAAAACGGAGCGGCTGCAGAAACTGAACACAGCTGGAGCGGTTCAGTATGGCATCTCATTACCAGCTTCACTCAGAAGACAGTATAGGTGCAACGGTATTTTCGCTGTCCTAATATTTATAGAGCCGTAAAGTCAGAGAGGTTTGCAGCATGGAAACAGGCCCTTCGGCTCAACTTGTCCATGCCGCCCTTTTTTTAAACCCCTAAGCTGGTCGCAATTGCCCGCATTTGGCCCATATCTCTCTTTATCCATCTTACCCATGTAACTGTCTGAACGCTGTTAAAAGACAAAATTGTTCCCGCCTCTACTACTATCACTGGCAGCTTATTTTCTGGAGACGAGGGCCACTGAATACCATAACGGCAAACAGTGGATGATAAATTCAATGCAACATTTGCATCTAAACAAACGGGCCTTATTCATGATGGTCATCTTCCATCGTTACCTTTTTCTGGCATAATCATGACGCAAGGCGCACATCAATGTGGTTTACTTTTTTAAATCAACTCGGAAATTCAGTTGTGTCCAACTTATATTAAGGAAATAAAAATAAATGGCACACGTCGAGACCCCCAGAATCGCCTTCAGCACCAGACAGAAAATCGCGAACCACACGACACAACGAACCCCTAACCAACACCTGGTGACAGGTGCCAAAACTGGCCGTCTCGTCATGCAATAGCCTGACATAATCATTCCCATGTAATCATTACATACATATGTCCAAGTCACCACCAAACTTCCTTGGTATTTCCTGCCATACTGACAGGGCAACCTCAGTTGAGTTACAAAATGCAGAATATGTTGAACTGGGAGACCTGGTCACTCTGCACCACATTAGCCACATCGTACCTGGTCAAGTATGGACAAGGAAACCTGCTGCTTGCCGCCTACTGAATTAACACTCCTCCACGTTGAACACCACTGGAGGAAACAGTGAGGGTGATATACTCGGGGTCAGGAAATCCAATAATCATCACCAAGAGTAGCAGCACAGCCCGAAATGGAGGTGGGGTGGGAGTGGCGGCTGTGGGTTGTAAATGAAAAAGCTGCACGACTGGGTCTGTGGCAGTTGGTGAGGGAACCAACAGGAAGCAAGGCATATTTCACCTCATCCTCACCAACCTTACCTCATGAACCAACAGTGATTAGCATGGCAGACTCACAGCGTCAGGGACCCCGGGAGCATTGGGTCACTGTCTGGGTTGAGTCTGCACGTCATCCCCCAGGTCTGCAAGTTTTTCCTGCGGGTCCCTCCCACAGTCCGAAAGACGTGCTGGTTCGGTGAATTGGCCATGCAAAATTGACCCTCAGTGTAACCGAACAAACGCCAGAGTGTGGCGACTGGGAAATTTTCACAGTAACTTCATTACAGTGATAAGGAAAGCCTACTTGTACCCTTCTGGGACGGATTTTACTGAACGAGATGAGGTGTTACGATCAGCAATAACTTCTTGGACATCATTAAAACTTTCCTTCCAGTTCATTGAATTTGATTTCCACCGTCTGCCGTGGTGGGATTTAATACCAGGTTCCCTGCTGAATTCTATCCTGATTCGCTGCATTGCTCGTTAAGTGACAAGAGCCGTGCCCCCTACTCCCTGCACAAAGTTGCTGATGTGAGTACTGTCTTACTCCATGGCAAAGGCAACATTTGACCTATGATCATTACAACCATTATGACAATGTACAGTGTCTTCCAAAACAGTTAATGTGTCGTGAGTGGGGATGGAGAGGGAAAGATCAATGCCGATGGTGAATTTGCAAGCTGAGGATTAAACATGCAGAATATCCCAGTGCCTTCAGCAACTGAACTGTTCCTTCGGAAGAGACCCTATTTGTTTTGATTCTGCATGGGGCACTTTAAGTCTACACAGACTCCCAACTCCCTCCGGCCTTCCCGAGTTATCGCCTCTCCATGCCATTGGAGATGGCCAGGTCTTAAGTTTATTTCTGAGCGTCACAAGTAGGCTTACATTAACATTGCAGTAAGTGTACTGTGAAAATCCCTGGTCACCACACTCCAGCGTCTGTTCGGGTACACTGAGGGAGAATTTAGCATGGGCAATGCTCCTAAAAAGCACGTTTTTGGGACTGTGGGAGGAAACCGGATCACCCGGGGGAACCCACACAATCACGGGGAAAACGGGCAGACTTTGTACAGGCAGCGAATATATTTGTTCGTAGATCCCAGGTCCCTGCCGCTCTGAGGCAACAATGATGACCATTATGCCATCGTGCCTCCCGGCTTTACATCAACAACACCGCATCCCAATTACATCAAACCAACATTTCATGGTAAGATCCTACTCGTGCGCATTCAGTGGGAACTGAAAGTCTGACCTTCGAAGATGCGAATAGTGAAGAAAATAGATGGTGGCACTGCGCATGTGCAGATTGCTCGGTCAAATAATGCGATTGATAGAGGCCTTTCCCAGTCTCAAGAAATATTGGGAGTTTGGGCCGCTATTTTGCCATTCTTGAGAGCCAATTAATACCTTCAGCTTTCCCAATTTAATTCACTTCTTTGAATGGCAGAGGAGAGAGTAACATTATCTCTGCATCGGTGTTCTGAATAGATCCCTGCCACAGGAATGTCAATTCCCAACTTCACATGCTAAGCTCAATTATGAGTAGCTTAGAATTTTCGCGTGCGGTTCTTATTATCTTGCTTGGTTGCTTGGTTGTTGGCAAGGACAGAAATCAATTTGGGGTGTAATCATAGAATTCTGCAGCACAGAAGGAGACCATTCTGCCCAATGAGTTTGCAGCGACCAGAATCCCACCTTGACCCTATCTCCATAACTACATGCATTCATCCTAGCTGCCCCCCCTGAAACTAAGGATGAATTTAGCATGGACAATCAACATAACCCGCACATCTTTAAACTGTGGGAGGAAACCGGAGCACCCAGGGGGAACAAAGACACGGGGAGAACAGGGAAACTCCACTCAGACAGTGAGCCGAGGCCGGAATTGAACCCGGGTCCCTGGCTCTGTGACTCCAAACATGGAGTCTTCAAATAATTCTGCCTCCTCAAACTTAATGCACGGCAGAGATCAACAGCCAGCTGTTTGAGCAAGAGTGCACTCAGTTCCCTGCACTCAGTCGGACAGATCCACAACTACACGTAAAATTCGGGGGCTCGCTGAAAGTCTATTAACACTAGAAGCTTCGGACGCTAACCCACTGATACCTGTATTTGCATACTCTATGACTGACTACCAGGTGCAATCTACTCCAAGGATCCTGTGTGGGGTAATGCACTATTACATTTAGAACAACAGATAATTATGAACATGTTAATTTTTGGAATCTAAAAAGGGGATTCAGTATGAGCTTCACATTTGACAGCCATGACACATGTATGTAAATTACATGCCGTTTGGTGGGGCGTTTTTTCCCTGGATGGACATTTCATTATAACTCATTTAAAATCTAAAGGGTGCGATACTTGTAAATAAATGCTTCCGGATGATTATCATAATCTGATTCGAAGTCCTCAAAAGTTGCCTGCTGATAGGGTAGAGTGCGATCCCTCAGGATGCCCAAACAGTTAGTCAAGATGCCAGCCTCGAAATGTATTGGCTTTCGGGCGGCACGTCCATGCTCCGTTCAAACCTTATCGCTGATCATGGCTTGCGGCCCGTGGCATTCTGATGCCTGCTCGATGACAACTTAGATACTTCCAGTTGGGTCAATCCCATGGCCACTGGGACTCGGGCTCTTATCTGTTTCCATGACCGGCCTTTGCCTCATTCGACATATTTTTGGAGATAGAGGCAGCAAGGAATGAAAGAAGTCGCAATTTCTCTCTCATTTTACCGACACGGAGCTCCAAGACTCGTAAATTCGCGCCCGAGTTCAATTGGGAATGCTGTCCTACGAGCCTCGCGTGCACGGATTTCGGTGTGGGCGTGCCAGTGATATCAGGGCCTACAGCCAACTTCTCAAAATGCAGGGCACGATCACCCGGTTCCTTGCCTGGTTCGAGTTTCTATAATAACTTTGCAAATTTTGCATTTGCGGAAGTTGTTCCATTGCTTAAGAAGGGCAGCGGGGATAATCCAGGAAATTACACGTCAGTGAGCCTTACGTAAGTGGTCGATAAATTATTGGAAAAAAAATTCTTTGGTACTTGATTTACTCACATTTGGAAACAAATAGAGTTATTATTGATACACAGCATGGTTTAGTAAAGTGGAGGCCGTACCTCTCCAACATAATCGAATATTCCGAGGAAATTACGAAGATGATAGATGAGGGAAAGGTACTGGATGCTATATAGATGGACTTCAGTAAAGCCTTTGACAATGTACCTCATGGCAGACTGGTACGAAAGGTTAAGTCACATGGGATCAAAGAGGAGCTGGCAAGATGGATACAGAACTGGCTAGGCCACATAACACAGAGGTTAGTAATAGAGAGGTGTGTTTCTGAATGTTAGGTTGTGACTAGCGGTTTTCCACAGTGATCAGTTCTGGCAACTTTGTTGTTTGCAGTATATTTAAATGACTTGGAGGAAAATGTAGCTGGTCTGTTTAATATGTTCGCACATGAGGCAAAAATTGGTGCTGTACTGGATAGTGAAGGGGATTGTCAGAGGATACAGCAAGATATCGACCAGTTGGAGACTTGGGCAGAGAAATGGCAAATGCAGTATAATGCAGGCAAGTGTGAGGTAATACATTTTGGAAGGTCCAATGCATGTAGGAATTATACAGCAAATGGTAGAACCTTTCAAAGTATTGGCAAGAACAAATAACAAAAATACAAAGAACAATACAGCACAGGAACAGGCCCTTCGGCCCTCCAGGTCTGCACCGAACATGCGTTCCGAACTAGAACATCTGTTTGTATCACTCTAGTCCCAGTCTGTTCATGTGGCGATCTAGATAAGTCTTAAATGATCCTAGCGTGTCTGCCTCAACTACCTTGCTTGGTAGTGCATTCGAGGCCCCCACCACCCTCTGTGCAAAATACGTCCCCCCGCATATCTGTATTGAATCTTGCCCCCCTTACCTTGAACTTGTGACCCCGTGTGTTCGTCATTTCTGACCTGTGAAAAAGCTTCCAACTCTTCACTCTATCTATGCCCTTCATATTTTATAAACTTCTATTAGGTCGCCCCTCAACCTCCGTCTTTCCAGGGAGAACAACGCTAGTTTACTCAATCTCTCCTCATAGCTAATAGCCTCCATACCAGGCAATATCCGACTAAACCTTTTTTGCACTCTCTTCAAAGCCTCCATGTCCTTCTGGTAGTGTGACGACCAGTAGAGGACGCCGTATTTCAAATGTGGCTGAACCAACGTTCTATATAACTGCAACATCATATGCCAACTTTTATAAGCTATGCCCCGTCCAATAAAGGCAAGCATTCCATATGCCCTCTTCACCACCGTTTCCACCTGTGCTGCCACCATTTCGGATCTGTGGGCTTGCACACCCAGATCCCTCTGTCTGTCTATACTCCTGACGGTTCTGCCATTTATTGTGTAGCTCCCCCCGACATTAGTTCTACCAAAATGCATCACGTCGTATTTATCTGGCAAGGCAGAGAAATCTGGGCGTGCATGTCCACCGATCCCTGAAAGTGGCAACGCAGATAGATAAGTTAATCAAGATGTTATATTGCATGATTGCCTTCATCTGTCGGAGCATTGAGTATAAAAAAATCGCAGGTCATGTTGCTGCTGCAATTAACGTTAGTTAGAGCTTATTTCGAATTTTGTGTACAGTTCTGTTCACCATATGGCCAGAAGAATGTGAATGCATTGGAGAGGGTACAGAAGTGTCTTACAGGGATGTTGACTGGACTGGAGGGTATTAGGTATGAGGAGAGATTGGATGAACTCCGTTTGATCTGACTGGAAGGATGGAGGTTGAAAGGTGAGAAGAATGAGTTTTACAGGAATATGAGTGGCATGGACAGAGCGGACATTCAGCTGCTCTTTCCTCTTGTAGAACCGTCAAGTACGAGGGGACATATGTTTAAGATGCGTGGGGAAAAGTTTAGAGATGTGCGAGGCTGGCTTCCTACACAGCGGGTGGTGAATGTCTGAATTGTGCTGCCCGGGGATGTGGTGAGGTACGATGGTGGTATTTCGGGGGCAGCGAGGCAAAGACATGAATAGGACCGCAATGGGAGGATATCGACTCCGTTGGTGCATACAGTCTTAGTTTAGTAAGGCATCGTGATCTGCGCAGGGTGGGAGGGGTCGAAGGGCCTGTTCCAGTGCTTTACTGTTCTTTGTTCGGCGGTAAAGGACATGAGGACAGCACAACTGGAAATATACACATAGAAGAAAGGAGAACGACGTGTTTGCCACTGGAGCAGTAGATCGCCACCCAGGAGTTTGGGACCGACGGCTGCCACTGAGAATGTCTTATGAAAGCTATGCCTTATCTACATGTGTGAATTGCCTTCTTCATCATTTATCGTGATGTCGATATCAGCTTATCACTGGCATGCACCTCGAGGACTCTCTACATCCCAATGGAGACAGGAAATGGCTGCATGAAGACACTCTTCTGAAGGTGTGTTGCTTTTGATACCACAAAGCAATAGGATTTCTCGATTCAATCAATCACATTGTAAGTTATGGGACCACGGTCACAATGTGGTATCTCCTGGGTGATGATCTACTGCCTCAGTGGCAAACACTTCCATGTCTTTTCTTCTATGTGCATATTTCCGGTTGTCCTGTCCTTATGTCCTTTACCGCCGAACAAAGAACAAAGAACAAAGAAAGGTACAGCACAGGAATCGGCCCTTCTGCCCCTCCAAACCTGTGCAGATCATGATGCCTGACTAAACTAAGACTGCTTGAAGAGACACAGTCACCGTGTCACTTCAGACAGGATATATGAATTAATCGAATTTGTCATGCAAAGTAATTTGGAAGAATTCATTCAGTGGACTCAACACCCGTGACCATCGTCCTGCATGGGTCTTATCCTAATGAACGGGTGTTGCAATGTTATGCCAGAATACTTAAGGCGTTGAGCTTTAGAATGTGGGGCAACAAAGATACACAATGCCTTCGTAACAATATTTCATTAAAAGTCTACATGTTCCTTTCCATGATTGCAATGGTTACAATCTCACAGAGCGCAAAGTAACAAAGTTAAACTATTTCACTTGTGTTCAACCCAATGAAATTCAGATCTACTTCAACTATTTTTTTTTCAATTCAAATATTTAATAAGTGCATTTGATACCAGCACCCTCTCATTCCTACTGGCAAGTCAATTTTCCATCCAATTGCCTAGTTTGCCCGAGATCCCATATGTCCAAACTTATTGACCAGTCTGCCACGTGGCACCTTGCCGAAAGCCTTCCTAAAGTCCATGTCGACAACGTCCACCACACTGCCTTAATATTTTCTTTGGCCAACTCTTTAAACATTTTGAAGACATGCTTTCCCACGCACAACGCCGTGCTGACCGTGCCAAACCGGTCTTTGCCTATCCAAATGCAGATATATCCTGTCCCTCAGAATCTGCTCCAACAACTTACTCATCATTTAATTTATCTCCAAAGATCTGCAGTCCCCTGGCCTTTCAATGTCACGTTTCCTAATTAACGGCACAGCACTTGGCCCCGTCCATTCTTCTGGCACCCCACTCGTGGCTGCCCATGATGCATATATCATTGCAAGGGGCCCAATAATACCTTCCTTAAATTCCCAAAATGTCATGCGATGAACTGATCAGGTGCCAGGGATTTATCGACTTTTATTTTATTGTATTTTAAGAAATCTAGCACCTCATCTTCTTTAATGTAGACGCTTAAAGGCATCGCCACTTAGTTACCAAAGTTCCCTAGATCTTGAGTCCTTTTCCACGGGAAACATGGGCGAAAATGAGGCCAGGATTTCAGACTGTGCCTCCACACAGAGAGTACCTCTTCAAGGTCCCTTTTCCTCTCCGTAGTTACTTTTTGCGCTCAATATACTTGGAGAAAATACTTGGATTTCCTTTTATGCTTTCTTCCAAAGCTATTTCCTGACCCCGCTTTCCCCTCCTGATTTTCACTGTTAAGTGTCATCCTCCACCCTCTATGCTGCTCATGGGCTTGACTGAACATCAGCTGCCTGCATGACATATTCTTCTTTCATTTTATTGACCAGAGTCTCAATATTTCCACTCATGCAGTGTTCCCTCCATCTTCCAGCCTTGCCCTTCACACTGACAGGAATATGCTAGCCCTAAAATCTGGTTATCTCACTTTTGAAAGCATCCCATTTTCCAAACGTTCCTTCAAGTGCCCACGGCTTCCCCCAATCAAATCTTGAACATTGACTGAGATTTTACTTTCCTTGAAAACACTGAACAAATTCCTACCCCTCCAAGCCCTGAACTCTACAACAATGTAAGTCGTCTCACAACACCAGATTAAAGTCTAACAGCTTTATTTGGTAGCAAAGCCATTAGCTTTCGGAGCGCTGCTCCTTCATCAGGTAAGTGGGAGATCTGTTCACAAACAGTGCATATAAAGATACGAACTCAATTTACAAAGCAATGTTTGGAATGCGAGTCTTTGCAGGTCATCAAGTCTTAAAGACGCAGGCAATGTAAGTGGAGAGAGGGTGAAGCACAGGATAAAGTGATGTGGGTTCTCTCCAGCCGGGACAGTTAGTGAGATCTCTACAACAATCCGAGACTATGTTTTGTAACTGAAAATCGCTCAGTGTTATAATGCGATTATTCTTGCAGCTATCTGTGATCTCCCTCCAGATATTCTCTTCAATTTGACGTTGACTATTGGGGCCTATCGTCCAATTTCATCACGTGATCGTCTCTTCTAGTTTCTCAGTTCCAATCATATATCCTCACTGGAGAATTGGTCTGGACGAATCCTCAGGAAGATCCTCTCTGAATACTCGCATGATTACATCCCAGTCAAAAATGCCACCTCCCGCTCCTTTCTTGCCTCTTCGTCTCTCCTTCCTGCAGCAACTGTACCCAGGATCATTGAGCTACCAGCCTTGTCCCTCATTTAGCCGTTTCCCTGTTTTAAATACGACACCCCTCACTGAATGTTATCCACTTGGAGTTCCAGAAGGTCATTGACAAGGTGCAGCACAGGAGCCTACTGAGTAAAAATAGCGCCCATGCAGTTCGACGCAAGTTGCCAGCACAGAGAGATAATTGACTGACTGGTTGAAGGCAAGGAGAGTTGATAAATGTGTTCTTTTCAGGATGGCAGCCGATGGTTCTTGGATTTTAACTGGGGTCAGTGAGGGGATTACAGTTTTCACACGATACATTAACGATCTAAATCAACGAACATGGACGGCAAGATGACACAGTTGTTCGCACTGCTGCCTCACATCGCCAGGGACACGGGTTCAATTCCAGCCTTGGGCCACTATCTGTGTGGAATTTGCATGTTCTCCTCGTCCCTGTATGTTTTATCTCCGGGTGTTCCGGTTTCCTCCCAAAGTCCAAAGATGTGCGGGCTAGGTTGATCGCCATGCTCAATTGCCTTACCGATCAGGCCACTTGCATTGAAATAAATGCAGTTTGATACATCACTCTTCTCTCATTCCCTGTCATGCTAATGCCTGTCTTCGTATTTAAATTGACCCCTTTAAGTCCTGTATCAGCCTCAACACTCCCTTTTGTCTCGCAACACTTTACTTCCCACCCACCTTCCTCACAAGATTACATTTTGCCAAACAGCTTTCTTAAACTTTCCCGCCAGTACATTTGCTCCTTCCCAGTTGAGGCGCCACCCGGCCCTCGTGTTCAAGTCACTTCTGCAGCAGACGTGTTCCCAAAGCTCAGAAAATATGAATATGTGCCCCTGCACCAGCGTCTCCGCCACACATTCATCTGCCCTGTCCTCCAACTGCTTCTCCCACTGACACTTGGCCCCAGAGTAATTCAGAGATTGATATCATTGGATTCCTGCTTTTTAGCTGCCTGCCTAACTCCTAAAATCAAATCTTCAGGATTTCATCCTTTTGTCTCCATATGTGATTGGTGCCAACAAGTTCCAGGACCTCGAACATATCACCTTCCCCTAACCTGGATGTCCAACAGCCGTTCATTGACATCTCTGGCCCTGGCACTAGTGAGCCAATACAACATTCTGGAGTCACATCTTCAGCCATTGAAACGCTTGTCTCTTCCCCCGACCAATGAATCCCCGAACAGTCACCAGCGCTCCCTTTCTTCTCCTTCAGCCCTACCATACGTTCAGGCCACTTGTAGTGCCTGGAGCCTGGGTCTGACTGCATTCCTCTGATGCGCCTGCACCCTCATCGTCTTCCAAAATGGAATACCGCTTCAGTCATGCTTGTTTTAATCTGAACTATTGTTGTTATGTTTTTTTCCTGGATCCTCAATGCTTGTGCAGACTCGGAATTGATCAGTTTGATTGACAGGTCAGGATATCGTACTGGGTGAAACTAGGGTTAAACATAATAATCAGGTCCAATGCTGCTTTGAATTTGTGAGAGATCAGTGTCTCTCCTTTCCCTTCATGGAATATGGAGACCAGAATATGCAAGGAAATTACTCACTTTCTTTGGGATTCTGCTGTTTGGGAGTGTATCTTTCTCAAAGAGTCTTCCGTCTGAGAAGTTGCTGATTTGTAAGCTGCAGAAAGAGGTATCCCTTCCTGCCTGTGAAGTCATCTGACTGAGAGCTTCCAGATACTCGGCTTACTGCTGTGACGTTCTGCTTTGAAATATATATCCTTCCCTTTGAACTGCTCTCTTGATTTCCGTCGAGAGTTGTGAAAGGCTCGAATTTTAATGTCCATGTGAGCATACATGTTTCTGGTGCCAACGTATCAATTACAAGTTTCAATGCATTCTACCATCAATCACTTGGAAGGCACGGGGTCCCCGTATTAGGATGCAATGTAAAAATGATCTCCGCTTCATTTGGTTCATTTAGTACCTCACTATAAATCACTGTGCTCAGATACTCCACTTTATCTTTACAATGTCCACACTGCTGCGTGGCAGTAAATTTTACATTTTCTTCCACGGTGTCGGTGTGCCACTTGCTTAGGAACAACGACCAAATTCTGGATATGCAGGATGCTGTCGGTGGTTGTCATGGATCACAGTGGAACTTTGTTACATCTGAAACTGAAAGCCATTTTTTAGATTTCGGATTGAAAGATTTTTTATAATTTATTATATTTTCAGCTTTAAAATGTGATGTGTTTTTCCAGACAGGGGAACCTTTATTATATTTTTCAACTGTTGCCTGAAATTGCTCTGCATGATGGCATAAATGCAAGTGTTTGTGCAGCAACTCAGGAGCTGCAGCATGAATCCAATTTCGAGCACGAATGCGGGAAAGTACACAGAATAATAGCCAAGATTAAATAAACGCCACCATATTGAATACATCATGAAGACAGACCACAATATTATGAAATTCCCTGAGATAGCAAATAACAAAACAATGGATTTCCGTCGACTATCCATTTCTTGGTCCTTGTGATCATCCTCCTTGCTCACAGCCCGTTGTCTCTTGCGTACTGTGTTGCTTGCTAAAATGTGCCTGACGGTTAAAACATTGAGAAGCAGAATCAGAAAAAATGGGATGCCTGGTGTGAAGATATAATGGAATATCTCGACAGCTCCCCACACTTCTGAGACCTTCATAACGACATTCGTGTCACATAACCAAGGACTGTTGCTCAACCAGTACCAACTGGTCAACACAAAGTACCATGTGGTGTCCTTTAAACTGCACAGAACTGCCACTGCCCCCAGCACCAAGGCCGCCATTTTCTTGCTGCAGTATTTCCTTCTTAGCTTCTGACAACATATTAACACGAATCGATCAAAGGTGAAGGTGACGGTGAACCAGACAGTACAGTCAGTAACCGCATAAAGCAGCACAGCGTGAATGTTACACATAGGGATGGACAGCACAAATAATAGTTCATGTGCAATGGGAATCTGCCTCAAAATCAGGTCCAGGATTACGACCAATAGATCTGCTGTTGCCATGGCCACCAGATAGCGTGTGGTTGAACCGGACAGCCCACATTTTCCCCGGGAAAATATGATGATCGTCACTGCATTAACTGTGAATAAAAGAAACCTTCAAAATAAGTAAGAAGTATATGAGCAAACCATGCAGTCGCGATGATTCTATTAATTGATTAGCCCTGTCCAGTGATTGACAGTAACATGTATTCTGTGAAAAAAAACATTTTAATAAACTCACCTCCCAAGGGTGCTGAACGAGTTCATGGAGAAAACCGGAGATGTTCTCAAGTTTATTTTATTTATTAGTGTCACAAGTCGGCTTACATTAACACAGCGATAAACGTACAGTGGAAATGCATTCGTCCCCACACAACGGCGCCTGTTCGGGTATGCTGAGGTAGAATTCAGCATGGCCAAAGTATCTGGTTAGCACGAGTTTTGGACTGTGGGAGAAAATCAGAGCACCCGGAGGAAATCCGTGCAGACAAGAAGAGAAAGTGCAAACTCCCCAAAGACAATGACCAAAGACAGAAATTGAATCCGGCTTCCTTGCGCTGTGAGGCAGCAGTGCTAACCACTGTGCCACCGTGCTTCCAAACCGCACTAAATACGGGGGAGGTGATGGAGGACTGGGGAAACAAAGGATGAAAGAATGAAAGAAAGTGCCAGACAATTATCGCCCAGGTAGACTTGCATTTGTGCTGGGCAAATTTGTAGCATCAATCCCGAAACTAGGAATGACTGTCACATAGAACGATATAGACTGTTCAGAAATGAGCAGCGTCGATTTGTTGAAGGAAGGTCTTGCCTCACACATTTGATTGAAGTTTTTCAGGAAGTGACTGGAAGTGAGTTTGATGGCAGTGCATTGGATGTCCTGTGTACACAGATGTCAGCAAGGCGTTTGACAAATTCATACATGCCAGATTGGTCAAAAGAGTGAAAGACCGTGGGAAACAGGGTCATCTGGAAAACTGGATCAAAACTTGGCTTTGTAACAGGGAAAAAAGCGTAGTCATGGATGGATGATCTTGCAAATACAATATTTATTTTCAAGTGGCGTTGCACAGGGTTCGGTGTTCGGACCCCTGCTGTTTGCCTTGTTTGTTAATGTTCAGGATCTGAAACTGGGGGACACATTTGGAAAACTTGCAGACAACACATAGATTGGCCGAGTGGTGAATTGAACAACTCTCATCTAAAAATCCATATCGTTGGGTTGGTGGAATGGGCAGGAAAGTGACATTTAACATAGAACATAGAAAAAACACAGCACAAACAGGCCCTTCGGCCCACAATTTGCGCCGGTCATGTTCCTACCTACCTAGGCTTACCTATAACCCTCAATCATATTAAGTTCCATGTACTCATCCACAAGTCTCTTCAAAGATGCAATCGTGTTTGCCTCCACCAACACTGACGGCAGCTGATTCCACTCACCCACCACGCTCTGAGTGAAAAACCTACCCCTTACATCTCCTCTGTACCTACTCCCCAGCACCTTAAACCTGTGTCCTCTCGGCGCAGCCATTTGAGCCCTGGGAAAAATCCTCCGAGAATGCACCCGATCTATACCTCTCAACATCTTGTATATCGATCAGGTCACCTCTCATCCTTCCACTCTCCAAGGAGAAAAGACCAAGCTCCCTCAACCTATCCTCATAAGGCATGCCAACCAATCTAGGCAACATCCTTGTAAATCTTCTCTTCACCCTTTCAATCATTTCCACATCCTTCCTGAAATGAGGCGACCAGAACTGAGCACAGTACTCCAAGTGGGGTCTGACGAGGGTCTTATAAAGCTGCATCATTATCTCCCGACTCCTCAACTCAGATGAGGGGCCCGCACACCATACGCCTTCTTAACCACCTCCTCTACCTGCGAGGCCGATTTAAGAGTCCGATGGAAGCGGACCCCAAGGCCCTTCTGATCCTCGACACTGATAAGAGTCTTACATAAGAACATAAGAAATAGTAGCAGGAGTCGGGCATCTCGCCCCTCGAGCCTCCCCCGCCATTCAAGAAGATCATGGCTGATCTGAAGTGGATCAGTTCCACTTACCCGCCTGATCCCTATAACCCCTAATTCCCTTCCCGATCAGGAATCCATCTATCCGTGATTTAAACATATTCAGCAAGGTAGCCTCCACCACTTCAGGGGGCAGAGAATTCCAGTGATTCACCACCTTCCGAGAGAAGAAGTTCCTCCTCAACTCTGTCCAAAACTGACCCTCCTTTATTTTGAGGCTGTGCCCTCTCGTTCTAGTTTCCTTTCTAAGTGGAAAGAATTTATTCACCTCTACCCTATCCAGCCCCTTCATTATCTTATAGGTCTCTATATGATCCCCCCTCAGCCTTCTAAATTCCAACGAATACAAACCCAATCTGCTCAGTCTCTCCTCATAGTCAACACCCCTCATCTCTGAATTGTCTCTGCATCTCTGAATTACCCTTGATATTATACTCCTTCATCTCACTTGACCTGCCAAAATGGACCACTACACATTTTTCCGGGTTGAAGTCCATCTGCAACTTCTGTGCCCAGTCTTGCATCATATCTATGTCACGCTGCAGCTTCTGACTACCCTCCAAACTATCCACAACACCACCAACCTTCGTGTCGTCAGCAAACGTACCACCCCATCCCTCCACTTCCTTATCCAGGTCATTTATGAAAATGACAAATATCATGGGTCCCAGAACAGATCACTGGGGCACTCCACTGGTGACCGACCTCCATTCAGAAAAAGACACATCTGCAACCACTCTGTGCCTTCTGCAGACAAGCCAGTACTGGATCCACAAGGCAACAGCCCCTTGGAACACATGCCCTCTCACTTTCTCAAGAGGTCTTGCATGGGGGACATTATCGAACGCCTTGCTGCCGTCCATCTAAACCGCATCTACCGCTTTTCCATCGTCAATGTGTTTAGTCACATTTTCAAAGAACTCCACCAGGCTCGTAAGGCTGATTTGCCTTTGACTACTTTTGAGCATCTTAAACCTCTCTAAATGTTCATAAAACGTGTCCCTCAGGATCTTCTCCATCAACCAACCTACCACTGAGGTTAGACTCACCGGTCGGTACTTTCCTGGGCTATCCCTATTCCCATTCTTGAATATAGGAACCACATCCTCCAATCCTCCGGAACCTCTCCCGTCTCCATCAACGACGCAAACATCATCGCCAGAGGCTCTGCAATCTCTTCCCTTGCCTCCCACAGTAACCTGGGGTAAAAACGTTCCGGTCCCGGCGACTTATCTACCTTGATGCTGTTCAAAATTTCCACCACATCCCCTTTCTGCATGTCCACATACTCAATCTTTTCAGTCCGCCGCAATCCTGTAGTAAAACCACCCAGTATTTTTCCACCGTGAATACCGAGGTAAAGTATTCATTAAGCACCTCTGCTATTTCTTCCGGTTCTGTACAGACATTCTCACCTTCACATTTTATTGGTCCTCTTCCTTCATATCTCATCCTTTTACTCATCACATATTTATAGAACGCCTTAGGGTTCTACTTAATCTTACATGCCAAGGCCTTCTCGTGACCACTTCTGGCTCTCCTAATTTTTTTCTTAAGTCCCTTCCTACAAGCCAGATACTCATCGAGATCCCTATCTCGCCTAGCTCTCTGAACCTTTTGTATGTTTTCCTTTTTCTTTTTGACCAGGTTCAGCGCAGCTTTCGTGCACCACGGTTCCCGTAACCTACCAATTCCTCCCTGTTTCATCGGAACGTTTTCATGCAGAACTCCAGACAAACATTCCTTGAAAATCTGCCACCTTACTTCGGTACTTTTCCTCGAGACTGCCTCCGTCCAATTTGACTCTAATCTCCTGCCTTTTGGCTTCATATTTCCCCTTACTCCAGATAAACACTCTCCGAGCTTTCCTGATCCTATCTCCTTCTAATGGTAGCATAAAGGAGATAGATTTGTGATCATTATCACCAAGATGCTCACCCACTGAGAGATCCGACACCTGTCCAGGCTCATTAGGTAGTACTAGATCGAGTACAGCCTCTCCTCTTGTAGGCTTATCCACATGCTGTATCAGGAAACCCTCATGAACACACATAACAAACTACTCCCCATCCAAGCACGTTACCCCAGGGATATTCCAATCGATGTTTGGGAAAATAAAGTCTCCCATCACGACAAACCTGTTGTTACTAGATCTCTCCAGGACCTGTTTCCCTATCTGCTCCTCAACATCCCTGGTACTATTGGGCCACCTGTAGAAAACACCCAGCAAAGTTATCGACCCCTTCCCGCTCCGACATTCCACTCACAGAGACTCCATAGACAATCCCTCCACAGTTTCCACCTTCTCTACAGCTGTGACACTATCCCTGATCAGCAGTGCCACTACCTGCCCCCCCCCCCCTCCCCGCCCCGCTGTTTTGCCTCCCTCTCTATCCTTTCTGAAACATCTGAAACCCGGCACCTGAAGTATCCAGTCCTGTTCCTGTCCCTAATTCTCCTTAATGGCCACCACATCACACTTCCAAGCATCGATCCACACTCTAAGCTCATCCACTTTATTCACTACACTCCTGGCGTTAAAATAGACACATATCATACCTTTGGTCTGAGCTCTCCCGCTTCCCCATCACCCGTCTATTCTCCCTCTTGCACTGTCGACAATCCTTCTCTATTTGCGGGCTAACCTCCTCGCTCTGAGTCGCCTCATCAGGATTCCCTCCCACCAACCATTCTAGTTTAAATGTGTATTTTAACATGGAGAAGTAAGGGGTGACACATTCAGGCGGTCAAAACCTTACGGGGAATAAAATGAATAATAACAGACTATGAAACTTACATTAAGAAATTAATTCCGGCGTACACATCCACATGTCATAAAAGCAGCAGTTCAAGTAGACAAGGAAGGAACGAACACATATGGCATGCTCTGCTTCACTGGCAGATATATAAAATATGACAGCTAGGATATAGAACATAGAACATAGAAAGCCACAGCACAAACAGGCCCTTCGGCCCACAAGTTGCGCTGATCATATCCCTACCTCTAGGCCTATCTATAGCCCTCAATCCCATTAAATCCCATGTACTCATCCAGAAGTCTCTTAAAAGACCCCAACGAGTTTGCCTCCACCACCACCGACGTCAGCCGATTCCACTCACCCACCACCCTCTGAGTGAAAAACTTACCCCTGACATCTCCTCTGTACCTACCCCCCAGCACCTTAAACCTGTGTCCTCTCGTAGCAACCATTTCAGCCCTTGGAAATAGCCTCTGAGAGTCTACCCTGTCCAGACCTCTCAACATCTTGTAAACCTCTATCAGGTCACCTCTCATCCTTCGTCTCTCCAGGGAGGAGACCAAGCTCCCTCAACCTATCCTCATACGGCATGCCCCCCAATCCAGGCAACATCCTTGTAAATCTCCTCTGCACCCTTTCAATGGCTTCAACATCTTTCCTGTAATAATTTTTGAATTGTATAAAGCACTGTTGAGGCCACAACTGGAGTAATTTGTACAGTCCTGGACATCACGTTACAGGAAGGAAGTAATTGCTCTCGAGAGAGTGCAAAGGATTTTACAAGGATGTGGCCAGATCTCAAAACATGTAACCCTGAGGAGAGATTGGATAGGTTGAAATTATATTCCTTGCAAAAAAAGAAGGCCGATGATGACTTGATAGAAATGTACACAACTACGACAGAGGGAGATAGAGCATACAGGGAAAAACTGGTTCCCTTGGTGCCGAATTCTGGAACAAGTGCGGCAGAAGGCGTGGGCGGGGGGGTGGGGGGGAATATGGAAGAACATTCTTTACGCAAAACGTGGGGGACGTCCAGAATTCGATGGCTGTGTTTGTGCTGGAGGAATCGACCCAATGCTCTTAAAAAGAAGACATGGATCTGCATCTTAACTGCTGCAAGTTGCAAGCCTTTGGGCCGGATGCCGGAAGGTGGGGTTAGAAATGGCCCATGTGTATCGTCAGGCGAGCAAGGATAAGACAGGGCAAAGGGCATCCTTCCATGCTGTAACTTTTATACAGTTCTATGAGTCGAATAGTTAAATGTTCTGCATTTGCGCATCAACAGGCTCAAAATGCCTCGTTAGTAAAAAACTTGTAAAACAAAATGGGATATGTTTCCTTTAAAAACAAAACATCTCTGATAAAACATCTCCACAATCAAGAGCAACAGAAGAAAAATGCTGTTCCCTCTTGGTAATGAAAAGATTCTGAATGAATAGGATTCTTGGCTCGAATCAATTCTCCGTTTTGTTGTCACTGCCCATTAATCAGCAAGTAAATTGTCACAAAGAAACATATTTTGGGGAACAATTTCAACGGTATTTTTACAGTTTACATGACGCCAGCATAAAAGCAGACCTTTTATAATGTGTGAGCAAGAGATCACTGTTTACAGATTATAATTGTGTCTAACATTACAGAAAGTGAGCACAAAATGAACACAGAAATGGAAGATGCAGCCATTCAAAGGATTATTGAGTCAGATTATGTTGGAGTCCAGAACTATGACAGCTGACCCTGTCAGAACTTAAGAACAAGCAGAAGCAGTAGACCATCCTGGTCTAGAACGCGTCTCATCATTTTATATCAGTCGGGTTTATCATTCAACAAAATTTCACTTTCTGCGCAATCTCCATCTGCTTTTCCTGTCAGATAGAAATTGTAAGAGGTTTAACAACACCAGGTTAAAGTCCAACTGGTTTATTTGGTAGCAAAAGCCACACAAGCTTTCTGAGCTCCAAGCCCCTTATTCAGGTGAACATAGAACATAGAACAGAACAGCACAGAACAGGCCCTTCGGCCCACGATGTTGTGCCGAGCTTTATCTGAAACCAAGATCAAGCTATCCCACTGCCTATCATCCTGGTGTGCTCCATGTGCCTATCCAATAATCGCTTAAATGTCCCTAAAGTGTCTGACTCCACTATCACAGCAGACAGTCCATTCCACGCCCCAATCATTCTCTGCGTAAAGAACCTATCTCTGGTATCCTTCCTATATCTCCCACCACGAACCCTTGGAATAGCTCCATCCATCCGAGGAAATAGTCTTTGAACGTTCACTCTATCTATCCCCTTCATCATTTTATAAACCTCTATTAAGTCTCCCCTCAGCCTATTCCGCTCCAGAGAGAACAGCCCGAGCTCCCTCAACCTTTCCTCATGAGACCTACCCTCCAAACCAGGCAGCATCCTGGAAAATCTTCTCTGAACTCTTTCCAGCGCTTCCACCTCCTTCTTATAGTGAGGTGAGCAGAACTGCACACAATATTCAAAATGTGGTCTCACCAAGGTCCTGTGCAGTTGCAGCATAACCCCACGGCTCTTAAACTCCAACCCCTGTTAATAAAAGCTCACACACTATTGGCCTTCTTCACAGCTCTATCCACTTGAGTGGCAACCTTTAGAGATCTGGGGATATGGAGCCCAGGATCTCTCTGTTCCTCCACAGTCTTCAGAACCCGACCTTTGACCCTGTAATCCACATTTAAATTAGTCCTTCCAAAATGAATCACCTCACATTTATCAGAGTTAAACTCCATGTGCCATTTTTCAGCCCAGCTTTGCATCCGATCTATTTCTCTTTGCAGCCTACAACAACCCTCCACCTTATCCACTACTCCACCAACCTTGGTGTCATCAGCAAATTTACTGGTCCACCCTTCAGCCCCTTCCTCTAAGTCATTAATAAAAATCACAAAGAGCAGAGGACCAAGCACTGATCCCTGTGGCAATCCACTAGCAACCTGCCTCCTGTCCGAGAATTTTCCATCCACCACCACCTTCTGTCTTCGATCAGACAGCCAGTTACCGATACAATCGGCCAACTTTCCCTCTATCTCACACCTCCTCACTTTCATCATAAGCCGACCATGGGGGACCTTGTCAAATGCCTTCCTAAAATCCATGGACATGCCAACAACTGCCCTACCTTCATCAACACACTTAGTTCCCTCCTCAAAAAATTCAATCAAATTTGTGAGGCACGACTTGCCCTTCACGAATCCGGGCTGACTATCCCGGATTAATCTGCATCTTTCTAAATGGTCGTAAATCCCATCCCTAAGGAACTTTTCCATCAATTTACCAACCACCGAAGTAAGACTAACCGATCTATAATTACCAGGATCATTCATATTCCCTTTCTTAAACAGAGGAACAACATTCGCCATTCTCCAGTCCTCTGGCACGATCCCCGTGGACAGTGCGGACTCAAAGATCAAAGCCAAAGGCTCTGCAATCTCATCCCTTGCCTCCCAAAGAATCCTAGGATATATTTAATCAGGCCCAGGGGACTTATTGACCTTCAGTTTATTCAAAACTGCCAGGACATCCTCCCTCCGAACATCTATTTCATCCAGCCAATTAGCCTGTAACACCTTTTCTTCCTCAAAAACATGGGAATTCTGTTCACAAACAGGGCATATAAAGACACAGACTCAATTTACATGAATAATGGTTGGAATGCGAATACTTAAATCTAATCAAGTCTTTAAGAAACAAAACAACGTGAGTGGAGAGAGCATCAAGACAGGCTAAAAATATGTGTTTTATCTCCAGACAAGACAGCCAGTGCAACTCTGCAGGTCCAGGCAACTGTGGGGGTTACAGACAGTGTGACATGAACCCAATATCCCGGTTGAGGCCATCCTCGTGTGTGCGGAACTTGGCTATCAGTTTCTGCTCAGCGACTCTGCGCCGTCGTGTGTCGCGAAGGCTGCCTTGGAGAACACTCACCCGAATATCTGATATTCGGGTCAGGGTTCTCCAAGGCGGCCTTTGTGACACACGACGGCGCAGAGTCGCTGAGCAGAAACTGATAGCCAAGTTCCGCACACACGAGGACGGCCTCAACCCGGATATTGGGTTCATGTCACAGTATCTGTAACCCCCACAGTTGCCTGGACCTGCATGGTTTCACTGGCTGTCTTGTCTGAAGACAATACACATCTTTTTAGCCTGTCTTGATGCTCTCTCCACTCACGTTGTTTTGTTTCTTAAAGACTTGATTAGCTGTAAGTTTTCGCATTCCAACGATTATTGATGTAAATTGAGTCTGTGTCATTATATGCCGTTTGTGAACAGAATTCCCACTCACCTGAAGAAGGGGCTTGGAGCTCCGAAGGCTTGTGTGGCTTTTGCTACCAAATAAACCTGTTGGACTTTAACCTGGTGTTGTTAAACTTCTTACTGTGTTTACCCGAGTCCAACGTCGGCATCTCTACATCAGATAGAAATTGATCAGCAATTAACAGATTGAATTTTGGAGCAGCCAGGTCATAGAGTCATAAAGATTTGCTGCATGGAAACAGGCCCTTCGGCCCTACTTGTCCATGCCGTCCTTTTTTTAAAACCCCTAAGCTAGTCCCAATTTCCCGCATTTGGTTCATACCCCCCGATATCCATCTTACCCAATGTAACTGACTAAATTATTTTCAAAAGACAAAATTGTACCTGCCCCTACTACAACCTCAGGCAGCATGTTCCAGACACTCACCATCCTCTGTGTGAATAAATGCCCCTCTGGACACATTTGGATCTTTCCCCTGTCAACCTAAACCTATGCCCTGTTGTTTTAGACTCCCCTACATTTGGGGAAATATATTGACTATCGAGCTGATTATGCACTTCATTGTTTTATGGACCTCGATAAGATCACCACTCAGCCTTCTACGCTCCAGAGAAAAAAGCCCCAGTCTATCCAAGTTCTTCTTATACTCAAACTATCAAGTCCCGTTCGCATCCCAGTAAATCGTTTCTGCACTCTTTGCAGTTTAATAATGCCCTTTCTATAATCGGGCGACCAGAGCTGGACACAGAATTCCAATTGTGGCCATATCAATGTCTTGTACAACTTCAACAAGACGTCCCAACTCCTGTATTCAATATTCTGACCAATGAAACCAAACATGCTCAATGCCTTCCTCACCACTCTGTCCACCTGTGACTCCACTTTCAAGGAGCAATGGACAGATCCCTCTGGATCTCTTTGTTCTGCAACTCAACCCAACGCCCTAAAATTAACTGAGTAAGTCTTGCCCTAATTCAATCTACCAAAATGCAACACCTCGCATTTATCTAAGTTAAACTTCATCTGCCATTCATCAGCTCACTGGCCCAATTGATAAAGATCCCTTTGCAATCCGAGATAACGTTCTTCACTGTCCACAATGTCACCAATCTTGGTGTAATCTGCAAACTTATTAAAAATATTTCCTATATTCTCATTCAAATCGTTAATACTAATGACAAATAACAGTGGACCCAGCACTGATCCCTGAGGCACACCGCTTCTCAGAGGCCTACAGTTTGAAATAGAAGGCCCTGCACCACCCTCTGGCTTCTATCTTCAAGCCAATTTTGTATCCATTTAGCTGCCTAACACTGGATCCCGTGAGATTTAACCTTATGCAACAACCTACCATGTGGTAGCTTGCCAAAGGTCTTGCTAAAGTCCATGCAGACAAAATTAACTGCATTCTCCTCATCTACGTTCTTGCTTACAACTTCAAAAAACTCAATGAAATTTTTGAGACATGATTTTCAACTCAAAAAGACTTGCTGTCTGTGCCTAATCAGTGTTTCCGTCTCTAAATGGCTGCAGATTCCGTCTCTCAAAATACCTTCCCACAATTTATCGACCACAGATGTGAGGCTCACTGGCCTGCAGTTCTCAGGTTTTTTCGTTCCGCCATCTTTAAATGGCACAACATTTGCCACCCTCCAATCATTATGCACGTCACCAGTGGCTGTTGATGATTCAAATATCTCCGCTGGGGACGCGCAACTTCCTCACCAGCCTCCCACAATATCCTGGGATACATTTAATTAGGTCCCGGGGATTCATCGACCTTGATGCGCTTTAAGACTTCCATCACCTCCTTCTCTGTGATATACGCACTCTTCAAGACATCACTCTATATTCCTAAAACTCCCTCACATCCATGCTTTTCTTAACAGTAAATACTGATCAAAAATATTCATTTCTAATCTCACCCATCTCTTGTGGATCTGTGCATAGATGACCTTGTTGATCTTTAAGAAGCCCTACGCTCTGCCTTGTTACTCTTTTGCCCTTTATCTATTTTTAGAAACTCTTTGGATTCTCCTAAGGCCGTTCACAGAACGGTTTTCACATATAACTCTTAAATCATTGTGCACTATCAGGAGAATCTGACCCTGTAGTCTGAACTGCATATTTCAAGAGGCGGTGAGATCGCGTTGTCTACCCAGACATGCGTTGTTAGTTACTTGTGGTACGTGCCATTATGGGGATCGGTGCAAGTTCGATAGGCCGAATGCTCCACATCAGTTCTGTAGTGATTACACGACTTATGATATCATTTAACGCCGCTCCTTATTTATAGATATAAATGAACTAATGACCCCTACATAGAGTCATAGTGGTTTACAGCATGGAAACAGGCCCTTCGGTCCAAATTGTCCTTGCTCCCATTTTTAACGACGAAGTTCGTCTCAATTGCCCATCTTTGGTGCATATCCCTCGAAACACATCTTCCCCCATGGAATAGTCTCAACGCGTTTAAAAAGACAAAAATGTATCCGCCTCTGTTACTACCTCTGGCAGCTTGTTCCAGGCAATCACAACGCTCTGTGTGAAAACATTTCCCCTGTGGCTGATTCTGTATCTCTCCCCTCTCAAATTAAACCAATGCCCTGTAATTTTAGACTCCCCTACCTTGGCGAAAATACAATGACTATCGAACTGAACTATGCCCCTCATTGTTTTACTGACCACGATCAGATCACCCTTTCGCCTTCTACCCTCCTGGAGAAAAACCATCCCAGTCTATTGAACTTCTCCCTTTCTCTCGAACCATCAAGTCCCGGTCGCCTCCCAGTAAATCTTTTCTGCTATCTTTCTACTTTAATAATATGCTTTCCATATAAGGGTGGCAAAAATTTTACCCAGTATTCTGCAATTCTACAACTGTATTTCTGTTTTTTGTTTTAAATCACAGACTCACTTTTTTTTATTTTGTTGGCTGCATGTTTCTGGTTTCCAAAATTTTCCACGGCAGAATTGCAATAAAATTATCTGTATGCGACGACACGTATCTTGCCTACAAATCTCAGAATGGCTCTTTGTTCCAGACATTTCATCATTTGTTTAAACGAGTCAAATGCATTTTTGTTGAACTTTGTGAAATGTTGTTTTAAATTCTCCAATTGTTTATTGAGTACATTACATGTTAGTATGCTTACCGAAACAGGTTAACTCATGTATTCATTTTATTCATCACAGTTAATATTCAGATTGTTTTAATCATGTAAAATTACCATTCACGTTCTAAACATGCAAATTGATGGCATGTGGATATTTCTATTTATTCTAATTATTGATCAATTCCACTTTGTAAAACAGTACTGCCATTAAGACCAGAAGACCGAAAGATATAGGAGCAGAATTAGGCCACTCGGCCCGTCGAGTCTGCTCCGCCAATCAATTATGGTTGATAATTTTCACATCCCTATCCTATTGCTTTTTCCCCATAACTCCTTATTAATCAAAAGTCAATCTTTTCTGTTTTAAAAACACTCAATGACCTGGCCTCACAACCTTATGTGGCAATTAGTTCAACAAATTCACCAGTCTTTGGCTGAATAAATTCCTCAACATGTTTTTAAAAGGATCGTCCCTTTAGTCTGAGGTAGTGCCCTCTGTTTCTCGTTTTTCCTTCCAATGGAAACAACCTCTCGACGTCCAATCTATCCAGGCTTCGAAGTATCATACAAGTTTTAATAAGATCCCCCCTCATCCTTCGAAAATCCAACGAGTGGAGACCCAGAGTCCTCAACAGTTCCCGATACGGCAAGCTCTTCATTTCAGAGATCATTCTTGTGAATTTCCCTGCACCATTTCAAAAAGGCCAGCACATCCTTTCTGAGATACGGGGTCCAAAACTACTCACTTTTCTCTCAATGATGTCTGACCAAAGCCTTATACAGCCTCAGAAGTGCATCTATTCTAGTTCATGATTAGTTCGTGATGACTCATGTTGTTCAAGTGAAATATTAGAACACGTTGAACCAAACTTATATTCTGAACATCTCTGGTGACTATTGTGCTCGAACTAGTTCTGTTATTCACAAAACTAGAGTATAGAATAAAATGTTTGGCATTGTAATATTGCCCTTCTGCACATGCTCCATCGGAAATTAGTGTCATATTTTCCCTATAACAGAGGTAGTGCCAGTCAGCTGTGTTACAAACTTCCACAATTATAGTTCGTTACTACATCAATGGGGGCTATATGTTCTTTGGTAGAACAACCTATTCAAACTAATTCCTCTGCTCTGCACCGTCGCCCAACAGCTACATTCCCCTCAATTCCCCTCCAAGTTAGTTTTTCAAATTATTGATGATTTCTGCTTTAATCATCGCTGAAGGGCATCAAGCTGCAGGCAATTTTAATTACCTTTGTCCGAATCACTGATCACCGCATTCCCAACCTATTCCACGGACAAAACACTCCGCTTGTATTCCTGTGTTTGCAAACTTGTGACAAAAAAAATCTCTGGGAAAATTGCAGTAAATCTCCTTCACACACTTCAATGGAGCTTATATCGTTTCTTCCAGCTTTCTTTTCCCAGGGATGAAGACTAAATTATGAGGGTGCGTCGGTTTAAGATGCGAGGGACAAGGTTTAAAGGAGATGTATCAGGCAATTTATTTTTTACACAGAGGGTAATGGTTGTCTGAAACACGCTTTCGGGGGAAGTAGTAGAAACAGAGCAGATACGATGGTGAATTTACAGAGTGTTTTCACGAATACATGCAGCGTATAGGAAGAGAAGTATGTGGCCCCTGGAAGGTTTTGATTCAGCCGGGCATCATGGTCGCTCTGGGCTTGGAGGGCCGAAGGGCCTTTTACCCTGCTGTAATTTTCTTTGCTCTTTGTTCTTTGTTCTAAATTCTGGTAACTCCATCAGGATAGAATGCACCGACACTGGCCGATGGTAGCTTTATAAAGTACAACGCAACTTCCTATTCTTGAATTAGTTACCTCTATTTGGGAATTAGAATATCCTGTATAATTTGCTGCTATATCTTCCGACATACCACGTTATTTTCAAATCTCAATGCATATGAAACCCCGATCGACTTTGTCACTGCAAAGTTTGCAGACAACTTGCATTCAACAAATATGCAGAATTGTTCCAAAATGTATTAATTCGCAATAACCGGTGCTAAATTATATTTCAGAAATGCTTAAATTCAGCTGGCCCTCTCTCAATGTCTGTCATACTCCAAATTATTATTCCTGCAACCTTTACTTGAGTTACTGAGACATTTGGCGTGATATGAAGTCATACCTGACAGAACAATCGGTTTCCGTAATGTGAAGCTCAGTGGATCGACGACCACCTCCAATAGGGTACCATTCTATGAAAACTGAACTGGGAACTTAACAGCCAGAATCAGTCCAACATTGGTTGTTATAGATGCTACTAATTTTTGGCTAAGATTTGCAGTAAAACTAAATGCGATCGAAGCTGCAGGGCTGCAACTTCTCTTGAAATTTGAATTGATGCAGTAAATTTTAATCAATAGCTGATCTCACTTTTATATAAACTGAAGTGACCATCAGGATAATCAGTTACAAACTGCTCAATGTGGCTGGGACAGATCTGCCACAGACCACTTGCTCGTATGCGCTTCGGGCTTTTAGTCGCAATATTTTTGTTCGCGCAGTACAAGTAGAAATCCATTCCAGATGTATGGCTAACTGTAGGTTTTACTCAGCGAAATTGCACGCGATTATTTATTCTCCCAACCAATAATATGGCTCATATGTAGCAAGGGATGGGGAAAGGCAGGGTGCTGACTGGAGCTGGGTCAGAAAACAAAAGGCTATGCATTTGCTACATATAGGGCGGGACGGTGGCACAATGGTTCGCACTGCAATCTCACACCGGCAGCGACTCATTTTCGAGCCCGAGCCTGGGGCACTGTCTGTGTCTGCGTGGGTTTCCTCCGGGTCCTCCGATTTCCTCCCACAATCCAAAGCTGTGCATATTTGGTGCATTGGCTGTCCTAAATTCTCCCAAAGTCTACCGAACAGGCTCTGGATTGTGGCGACTAGAAGATTTTCACTGTAAATTTATTGCAGTGTGAATGTGAGCCTCCGTGTGACGAATGAAAAGAAAACTTTAAACTTTGTACTTCGGCCAGATTGGTGACCATACCCGATGACATATTCTATGATGAATTTCTCTCACCTTTCTGACTTGATACAATTGTTCAGAGCAGACACAATTGTTCGATGGGTTAAAATCAAGCCACATTTCATATTTTGGGAGCAAAAAACGTTATAAATCTAAATTTGACCATCTTTTTCCCCAGAGAAATTTAGTGACCGAGGAGCTTTCCAAATGACTGCAATCAGAAAATGAATGGCTGAATATGAGAAAATCAAGTCACAATCATAGAGCGTTGCCTGTCGCACAGCAGCACAAATGCAATGGATTCAATTCTGAATGTGACATCATCTAAATCCGCAGAGACGTACATTTAATCATTGAAGCAATGATCTGAAGAACATAACATACATACCAGAGACCCCAAAAGCAGCCAGGATGGGATAGTATATTTTTTCTATCCCCACGACTACAGTGAATATCGTAAACTCGTCCATCCCCTTGTCTCACTTTCAAGCTGTTGCTTCCGAGTGGTGTCCGGAATGATCAACACAGTCAGAATCGCTGATCGCACATAATCTGCAGTCTTTTATTAATGCATGGGGAGAGTCTCCAGTGACACATTTTGTGTCCAGGGAGCCAGACATTAATTATATTCAGTTAACAAACAAGTTCAGCCATCCACTTCCACTTTGCAGTTTTCAGATACGTAAATGCTTTGCAATTTTCTATGACAATGGTCTGAAATAAGTACCGAAGTTGCCAAAGTATCAAACATGTTGTCAGAATGCAGGTCTCAAAGCTTATAGCCTTCCCAAGAGGTATTAAATAATTAAAAGCTCTTTTGTAAATTATGTTGCGGCCCGACATGGTGGCACAATGGTTAGCATTGCGACCTGCCAGAACCAGAGAGCCATGTTCGATTCCCACCTTCGAGCACTGTCAGTGTGGAATTTGCACACTCTCCCCATGTCTGCGTGTGTTTTTTCTGGGTGCTCTGGTTTCCTCCCACAGTCCGCAATATGTGCTAGTTGGGTGCATTGGCCATGCTGAATTCTCCCTCGGTATATCCGAATAGTCGCCAGAATGTGGTGATCGGGGAACTTCACAGATACTTGATTCCAATGCTAATGTATTTCTTATTTCTGAGTAATAAATAAACACGAGCGTGACCTATATTAAGAAACGTGAACTGCTCCACAATATTAATTTTGATTTGACTTAGTATTGTCACATGTATATTTATGGCTTCTTGCATGCTATACCGGCAACGCATATCCTTCATAGAGAAGAAAAGAAGAGAGTGCAGAATATAGCGTTGCAGTCATAGTTAGGGTGTTGAGAAAGGTCAACTTAAAGCAAGGCAGCTCCATTCAAAAGTCTGATGGTAGCAGGGAAGAAGCAGGATTTGAGTTGGTACTTGATCTGAGACTTTTCTATCTTTTTCCTTGAGGAAAGAAGATGGAAGAGTGAATGTCCGGGGTGTGCGGTGTCCTTCCTTTTGCTGGATGCTTTTCCAAGTCAGCAGGGAGTATAGGCAGACTCAATGGATGGGAGGCTGGTTTGCGTGATAGCTTGGGCTACATTCATGACCTTCTGTAGTTTCTTGCCGTCTGGGGCAGAGCAAGAGCCAATCCAAGCTGTGATACAACAAGTGGTATGGTGTTTCTGCAAAAGTTGGTGGGAGTCGTAGCTGACATGCCAAATGTCCTTTGTCTTTTGATAAAGTAGAGGCGTTGATGGGCTTTCCGAAATATGGTTTTGGCAATTGGGGACCAGGACAGGATGTTGGTGATCTGGACACGTAAGAAGTTGAAGCTCTCGAACCTTTCTACTTCGTCCCCTTGGGTGCTTTGCACTAAGCTTCCGAAAGTCGCTGACAATCTCTTTCACCGTCGAAGCCGGGACTTCTACTCTGCTGGTCTGCAACGATAAGACCTGTACCCCCGGGGCTCGAGCCATCTCCACGCCAGCTCCCTACCCCTCCGATCCAGAGAGCTGCGAACTCCTGGAGGCCACAGGAAGTACCTCCATTCTTCCCCCTCTTTAATCGCCCCACCCTCCTAAAAATCAACTTCCACAGCCTAACAATCACTAATCCTGCTCTGTTAAATTTATTTGCAGGTCCCGAGATCCTCCGACCTCCGAAGGAAGACCTTAATGGTTGCTACGAGAGGACACAGGTTTAAGGTGCTGGGGGGTAGGTACAGGGGGGATGTCAGGGGTAAGTTTTTCACTCAGAGGGTGGTGGGTGAGTGGAATCGGCTGACGTCGGTGGTGGTGGAGGCAAACTCGTTGGGGTCTTTTAAGAGACTTCTGGATGAGTACATGGGATTTAATGGGATTGAGGGCTATAGATAGGCCTAGAGGTGGGGATGTGATCGGCGCAACTTGTGGGCCGAAGGGCCTGTTTGTGCTGTGGCTTTCTATGTTCTATGTTCTATGTTAATGTGGCAGTGACCCAGCCGACCAGAAGACACGGACCTGGCCATCCGCTTATCCTTTGGAGGGAGTTTTGGGAGAACAATGTTGTGATTGGGCATCTAAAGAGCAGATAAAGAAGGTAAGTCCCCAGGAGTGAAAGAGTACTCACTCACCTGAATAAGGGACAGCACTCCGAAAGCTCATAATTCCAAATAAATCTGGTGGATTTCAAACGAGTATTGCGAGAATTCTCTGAAAGCTCGCGACTCCAAATAAACCTGTCGGATTTCAACCTTTGGTTGTGAGACTTCTCATTGATCAATTGCACTGATGACAGCAGGTTGGCATTTGTTTGAATGTGCTCACAGTACAAGCGTTCAAGTTTAACTGTCGGCGAGTATCAAGTTAGATTGAGTACTGGCTGACTTGTTGGAGTGAGATTTGTGTTATTTCGGTGACACAGTGTTAACATGTTGTGCGACCAAAGCATTTCGAGGAGAGAATGATTGGTTCGGGACTATGGTCATTGGAATTCAGAAGAATGAGGGGTGACGGTGGAAGGGGGGGGGGGGGGGGGAGGGGGGTGGCGGGGGTGGAATCTTCTGGAAAGATATAAGGTGATGAAGGGAATTGTTATTTTAGAAGCAGGGAAGTTGTTTCCACTGGCGGGTGACACTAAAACTAAGGGATATGGCCTCAAAATAAGGGGGGACAGATTTAGGGCTGAGTTCAGGAGGAACCTGTTCACCCAGATGGTTATAGATTTGTGGGATTCCCTGCCCAGTGATGCAGTTGAGTCGACCTCTTTGAATATTTTATGGCAAGGATGGATGCATTTTTGAACAGGAACCGTACTAAGTGCTGTGGCGAGCGGACGGGTAAGTGGAGCTGAGTCCATCGCAAGATAAACCATGATGTTATTGAACGGCGGAGCAGGCTCGAGGGGCCTGATTGCCAACTCCTGCTCCTCGTTGTTATGTTCTTATATATGTGTGAGGCTGTTGACTGGGGCTGATATCAAAAGATTGATGATCTGGAAATATACGTGGATGAAGGTACAAATTCCGCTTCTGCAAATGCAAAAGAAAATCAATTCATAAAATGTCAGGAATATTAATCTCGGCTCTGTTATAATGACCATGAAATTGACATATACTCTCATAAGCGTACTATCCAATCCATTGATGTCCGGGTGGGGAGGGAATCTGTCATCCCTAGCATACCTGATCAAATGTGATTCTCTACTCTTAACTGCCCTCTGAAATTGCCGTGTAAGGTTTTTTTTAAAGGCAAATTAAGCAAAGGCACCAGATCATGGCCTTGACAGTAATGCCCATATCCCAGGAATGAATGCAGAATGCAGTCATTTTTTTTTGATTTTGTCAACTGTATTGCTTGTATCTTCAATTCCTGTCAAGACAGGGGCGGGTGCGGCATCGTACATGACAGCTGCTTCATAGCATCAGACCAGTTATATATCTGAATTCGATACTTACCGTCAAAAAATTGATGACGTTTTGCAGAACCCGCCGGTTTTACTGATGCAATTTGATACACAGCTCCTATTGTAACAGGCTATGGGCTGCGACTATACAAATTAAAAGTACTTTGAAATTCCACGCGGTAACACTGAACAATTATGTCAAATTAAAGCGGGACTTCCAAGAGATAGGCAAATATCTTACATCAACGATTGAGTGAATACAACGAGACACAGAATGGTAGAATCCTACAGTGCTGAAGGGGGCCAGTCGCCCATCTGACCAAACACAATCGCCCCGGGGCCTTTTTCCCATAACCACATGCATGTACCCGAGCTATTTCCCCTGACACTGCGGGGGAATTTAGCATGGCCAATCCCCCTTAACTGCATATGTTTGGACTTTGGGAGGAAACCGGAACACCCGGAGGAAACCCACACAGACAGGGGGAGAATGTGCAAACACCACACAGACAGTGCCCCAAGCTGGGAATCGAACCCGGGTCCCTGGTGCTGTGAGGTAGCAGTGCTCTCCAGCGTGCCACCATGCCACCCAAACGGGTCAAATGAAAGGACTGTGGATTTCCGTGGATAATTTGTCTCGGGAATTGTTGAAGTATACACTGTGAATTAATAAAAGCCTAACTAGAAAACACCCATAAATCTGATTATTTAACTATCATTAAATGTAATTTAATAGGACAAAATACAGATATATCGATTGTAAAATTAGAAATATTCATCCCAATTATTGAGCAACAATATGAGCCCCCTGCTTTATGCAAGAATTTGTTACATATATCATGTTGCATATTGAGCAGATACAAGTTAAAACTAGCAGAGATCAGACAACGCTATAATGTTAATTTCTATTCAAAATACCAGATGATAGTAGCAGTTTCCTCTGAAGAAATGACGCTAATTTGAAGCTGATTAATTCCTTGTCTTCAAGCCACTTTCCCGATTCAATTTCCTGCAACATAATCAAATAAATGCAGAAATCATATATAATCAAATAGAATCAAATTTGAAATGCCCGATACTACTCTCACCGACGTTTACAGATACATAATCGTTAAGAGCCTTTCTGGATTTCTCTCAGCTTGGCATGGCTCCTGCTCTGTCCACGACCGCAGCTGATACTGTCTGCACTTCTGCTGCCTCGTGAAAGCAGCAAGCATGATCACGGACACAACGTGCCCCGAACATACTCTCTTCTACCTCTTCTTTCGGGAAAGGTTACAAATGTCTGAGGTTATGCACCAATCGATTCAAGAACAGCTTCTTCCCTGCTGCCTTATGAATGGACGTACCTGACATTGAGTTGATCTTTCTCTATGGCCTCGCTTTGTCTGTAACAGTACATTCTGCACACTCCAGTTTCTTTCCCCCTAAACGTTACCTTTGTATGAATAGCAAGCAAGAAACAATACTTTCACTGCATACTAATACATGTGACAATAATAGATCAAAAAAAAAATCTAATCCATATGTCTCCTCTTTTCAGGACTGGATCTACAAATATTGATGGATGAAAATCAACTAACTGGCAAACATCATGGAATAAACGGCATGGTGAAATAACAATTTTCAAAACTTCTGGTGACATGTAACACAGCCAGTGGTTAGCACTGGTGCCTCACAGCGCCAGGGACGCGGGTTCAATTCCAGCCTTGGGTCACTGTCTGCATGGAGTCTGCTTGTTCTCCCCGTGTCTGTGTGGGTTTCCTCAGCACACTCCGGTTCCCTCTCAAAGTCCAAAAACGTGCGGATTAGCTTGATATGGCCATGCTAAATTAAACGTAGTGTCAGGGGGATCAGCAGGGTAAATATGAGTGTTTACGGGGAATCGGGTCTGGGTGGGATTGTGGTCGGTACAGGCTCGATGGGCCGACTGGCCTCCTTCTGCAACGTCTATCGAAAAAACCGAAGGCACGTAAAATCATCTGCACCAACGGCCGCAGCGGTTAATGATTTGTCACCACCGCTACCCAAAAGTAATTTGCCATGCACAATACATGGGGTAGACAGGGAGCAGCTGTTCCTCTTAGTTGAAGGGTCAGTAACGAGGGGACACAAGGTACAAGTCAGGGCAGGGAGGTTTAGGGACTATTTGAGGAAAAACCTTTTTACCCTGAGGGTGCTGATGGTCTGGAATGCACTGCCTGGGAGATTGGTGGATGCGGGTTGCCTCACATCCTTTACAAATTACCTGGATGTGTACTTGGCACGCCATAAAATTCAAGGCTGTGGGACAAGTGCTGGCAAGAGGGATTAGGTGGGCAGGTCAAGACCTACCATGCGTTGGTGCAGACTCGATGGGTCGAAGGGCCTCTTCTGCAGTGTGTGATTCTATAACGCTTTTGTTCTGAGATCTTTGGGATAATGCATAATCAATTGTACATTACATAATTAAATCAACCTAAGGCGAAGATGGATGAACACACTGAAACTGTGACTGTGAACTTTATATGATATCGCACTGCATCTGCTCAGTGAGACATTCGAAACAAGGAAAGAGATAATTCTATTTCTGAAGCTTTGTCCTGGTGCATTGCAGCTCCAGTGTCCCATTCTATTCGTTGTCGGTAAGTCCGTGCGGCAGGAAAGTTTAGCAACTATTCAGAATCACAGAAGCACAGATTCCTATAGCGCAGAACTGGCCCTTGGGCCCATCGAGTCTGCACCGACGCATGAAAGACCGTGACCTGCCCACCTGATCCACTTGCCAGCACTTAGGCCATAGCTTTGAATGTGATGGCGCGCCAAGTACGCACCCAGGTATTTGTTTCAAATGATCTGAGGCATCCCGCTTATACCACCGTCCCGGGCACCGCATTACAGACCGTCACCATCCTCTGATAGTTCTCCAAATCCCCCCAAACCTCCCACTACTCACTTATAACTTGTTTCCCCTCGTAACTGAACCTACAACTCAGGGGGACAGCTGTTCCCTATCTACGCTATGAATTGTCCATCTATAAGTATATTCGTGGCGTGACTGGTGAGGAAATGGTTAACCTCTGTCGTCCATCTGTTTACTGTGGTTTGACAGTTATGAATGGCCAATTCATCCATTTCAAAGTGCATCACCGATAGAGCCAGCTGGATGGATAGTGGCTATCACAGTAAGGATTTGGAGCTAGATGAGTCGGAATAGAATCATCATAGAATCCCTACAGTACAGAAAGAGGCCATTCGGCCCATCGACTCTGCACCGACCACAATGAACGCAGGCCCTATCCCCTTATCCCTACATATTTTACCCGCTAATCCACGCATCCCAGGACACTAAGGGGCAATGTTAGCATGGCCAATCAACCTAACCCGCACATCTTTGGACTGTGGGAGGATACCAGAGCACCCGGAGGAAACCCACGCAGACAGGAGGAGAATGTGCAAACTCCACACAGAGAGTGACCCAAGCCGGGAATCGAACCCAGGTCCCTGGAGCTGTGAAGCAGCAGTGCTAACCACTGGGCTACGGTGCCGCCCTTGCGATTGAGGTCAGTAAATTACTTTGTGCTGATTTGAAGATGCCAGTGTTTTACCTTCATCGATAGAAACGGTAATATTCAGGTTATTGGTGGATTCTGGTTTCTCAGGTAAATATATAAAGGCCAGTGATGTACCTGGCTGTATAATTCGAATAGGAATCTGCTCAATAATGTATCTGGATGGCTCGAGACATTGTGAATGAGGTACGAAGTGTGCCTGCATGTGCTGTCTCATAGGTGTGACTGGAGTGAGCCAATGACAGTGAAGTCACTGATACATCTGGGACATGGGGAGATAACAAACAAGGGCAGATGTCGTCAATTCGGCTCTCGAGCGAGATGTATCATTCATTCAAAGCCTGGCTCATCTCCCACCAATTAGTCATTTCCCACCCCGTCTACACCTTGAGAAATGTTATACCTGCTAAACTACTCCAATTTGTCTTGAAACTGCACACATGCGCAGTTGTCACGGCCTTATTTTTTTAATAATTCCAAAGTTATATAAATTTCGCTTTGAAAAAAGCACTCCAAAATTAATCCAAGTCTCCCACTCCTTATACTGGGACTGGGTTCAAAGTTTCGACAAACTCCCATAAGGGGAAAGATGCTTCATGTATTTAACTTGCAGACGTACAAAACAATGTGTTATTCCCCGGAATGGGTAGTGACACCAAGTGTTGTGTCAATTATGTGACTGGATGTGTCGTGAAAATAAGGTAAAATTAAAGTTATAGTTTACTTTTAGGCACAGGTACGCTTGCATTCACACTGCAAAGAAGTTACTGTGAAAAAACCCGAGTCGCCACACTCCTCACCTGTCTTGGTACAAAGAGGGAGAATTTAGCACGGCCAATTCACCGACCCTGCACATCATGGGAGTGTGGGAGGAAACCGGAGCACACGGATGAAACCCACGCTGATACGGGGAGAATGCACAATCACCACGCAGAAAGTGACCTAAGCTGTGAATAAAACCTGGGTCCCTGTCGCTGTGAGGCAGCACTGCTTACTCCTGTGCCCACCGAAAGGACAGTGAAGAATCCGGTTATTGCAATTATAACACGAGTAATGAAGTGCACATATTCTGGAGATTTAGTGAGACTAAGAGTGACTTTATTATTTAAAATGGATTGGTGATGTTAATCTGAGTCAGGTTATGGATATAACTGGGTGGGTAGTGGACATGATGAGTGTGGATAATGTTTTACCTGATGCACTGTGAGAATACCTTTGATGTCAGTTTCAAAATAAAGAAGTGATTGGTTTATGGGGATGGATAGTGAGAAATAGAGGGAGGTCAATAGCCTCCAATGTGAAGAAAGGAAGACTGCTCAGGACAGTTACATATCCCAGACAGCGAGTGACCGTTCTATTTTTGTGTGGTCTGCTGCTGCAAATATTCGTCTCTGCAGAAACTTTGCCGCAATCTTGTCTTGCAATATAAGGAAAGCATGTCAATCTCCACTCAATTCTAAGTAAGCACGAAAATGAACACAGCCAAAATTTCAAATGACAGAGTGAATTCAGCCAGGCCTTTGCCACTGAATCACCGTTGACTAAGTGAACCCAGCCAGGCCCGTGACACTGAATCTCAAAGGACAATTTTAAATCAAAGAAAATGACCTCAAATCACAGGAATATAATTTGAACAATCGAACCTGCTCCAACATCCAATGAGATTATGATCCTTCACGTTACTTTTCCGCCTTATCCACATTACCCTCGACTCCCTTACAGGTTCCTCCTGAACCTATCTCAGTATTCAAGTGACGTACGTTTCAAGTTTATTGATTAGTGTCACAGGTATGTTTACATTAACACTGCAATGAAGTTTCTGTGACAGTCCCCAAGTCGCCACACTCTGGAGCCTTTCCGGGTACACTGAGAGAGTATTTCACTTGGCCGATTCACCAAACCAGCACAAATTTTGGATTGTGGGAGGAAACTGGAGGAACCCACACAGACACGGGGAGAATGTACAGACTCTGCATAGACAGTGACCCAAGCTGGAAATTGATCCCACGAGCCTGGTGCTGTCAGGCAGCAGTGCTAACCGTTGTGCCACTGTGCCTCCAACTGGCCTCTACAACCCTCTGTGGCAAATATTTCTAAAGATTCTCGAAACTCTGAGATGAAATCCATCTCCATTTATGTTTTAATGGGCGAATCCTTACTCTGGGATGATATCCTCGTGTCCGAATCTCTCCACAAAGAAAACAATCTCCTCTGCATCTGCACTGTCAAGATTCCTGGGAATCAATTGTGTCTCAACAGGCGCAAATCTCATTCTTCAGGATTCCAACGAGATCAGATCGAACCTATTGCACCTCTCCTCACAAGAAAATCTCTCCAAACCCAGCATCACCATCGTGAACCGTCTGCCATTCCAGAATATGCTTCCTTGGATTAGACGACGGGAAGTGTTTGCGGTCGCGTTTACCTAATTACTGGTATAGTTTCAGCAAGTTTTTCCTCCCTTTATACTCAATTTCCTTTGAAATGAAGCACACAATCCACTTCTATCCCTCTTAAATGTTGAATGTTCATGTAAATCGTGTAAGATTAATAAACGAGAATATCAAAGCACCTCCGTGCTGCATATTTCTGGAAACTTTCTCCTTTTAAATAGTATTCAGGTCTTCCGATGTTCCTCCCTGAATGCATGAATTCATATTTTCCTCCATTACATTTCACTTATCATAGAATCGTAGAATCCCGAAAATGCAGAAGAAGGCCATTCTGCCCATCGTGTCTGCACCGACCACAATCCCACCCAGACCCTATTCGCATAACCAGCATTTACTCTGCGAATCCGCCTGACACTGGGATCAATTTAGCATGACCAATCAACATCACCCGCACACCTTTGGACTGTGGGAGGAAACCGGAGCACCCGGAGGAAACCCATGAAGACACGGTGAGATAGCAAACTCCACACAGACAGTGATCCGAGGTTGGAATTGAACCCAGTCCCTGGGGGTGTGAGGCAGCAATGCTAACCGTGCCACCGTGCCACTTATCATAGAATCATAAAATCACTGCAGTGCAGAAGGAGGACATTCGAACCATCGATTCTCTACCAACCACAATTCCTCCCTGGCCCTATCCCCATAACGCCATGCACTGACGCTCGGCAGTCCCCCTGACACTGAGGGGCAATTTGGCATGGCCAATCCACCCAACCTGCGAAGCACTTGGCCATATCCTTTCGATATCACACAGTCAACCTGATGTGTCAAGCACCTGCTTTCCTAACTGTTTTTTCTGCGAACCACAACTTGGCAATGGTTTCTTCACATTTTTCCGAAAGTGATCAGCATATAATGCTAAAAATTGTGACCCCGCAAGGATCCATTTGGCACTCCACGAGATACATGTTGCCGTCCTGAAAATTACCCTATTAATTAAAAACTCTGTATCTTGTCAGTCAGAAAATCCACTATCAAAGCGAATATACTAACCCAATGTAGTTGTTTTTTAACGTTGTTAAGTTGATTTTTTGTTGCGCCTTCTGTGGTGCGCTTTGGAAGCCTAAATACATTTCAAGTACTGCTCCCAATTTATCCAACCCGTTCCTGACTCGATGAATTCCATTGATTCTGTCTTCCCCTTAACGAAGCCTGAATGACTTTGATTGATTACATTCTACATTTCGGCATGCTCTGTTATTGCAGACTTCATAATGGACTCTAACATTTTCAGACTGATGTTAATGTAAGTGCTATATGGTCAGCTGTTTCTTTCCACCCCCATCGGTGGAAAAGGACAGTTTGCAAACCCTCTGAAACTTTCCCAGAAACTAAGCATTCAATGACGCCAACTACAAGTGCATCCGTTATGATGGCAACGTGGAGACTGCCCGAGACCCAGAGCTGGAGAGTCGAAGGAAATCGTTCATTCTGCTATTTGTTATTTCAGCCAATTATTTAGTGCTTTGGTCATTGTACATGTTTCGTTCTATCTGGAAACGGATGTGGTTTGTGGACTTCAAGGATATCAATGTACCTTATCCTGAGATGGAATTGGGCTACATGCTGCAGGTACTGAGTTTCTGCACACGCACTGCTCTTTATGCAGTGATGGAGACTAGGTTCAGAGTGCAGTTGAAAAATGTGCTGAAATTTCCCTTCATTCCAATTCATTTTTGGCTGCTGAGCAGGCTCCGATTGACTGCCCCCATGGCCGATGAGCTGGCTCTATGTGATTTCCCCCCCTTGCCGATGTGCTGTGCGATTCCCCCCACAGTCAATGAGCTTCGTGATTACCCCCATTGCAATGAGCTGACTTTGTGTGATGCCCCCAGAGCAGATGAGCTGGCACTGTGTGATTCCCCCCATAACAGATGTGATGTGAGACTCCCCCCATCGCTGATGAGCTGTATGATGAGCTGTCTCTGATTGACTGCCCCCATAGCCAATGAGCTGAGTGATTCCCCCTTAGCCGATGTGCTATATGATTCCCCCCATAGCCGATGAGCAGTATGATTCCCCCCGTCGCCGATGTGCTGTGTAATTCCCAACATAGCCAATGAGCAGTGTGATTCCCCCTATTGCCGATGTGCTATGTGACTTCCCCCGTAGCCGAAGTGCTTTGTGATTCACCCAATAGCCGATGAGTTGTGTGATTTCCCCCTCAGCTGACGATCTGTGAGATTCCCCCCCCCCCGTAGCCACTGTGTTGTGTGCTTCACCCCATAGCCGATGTGCTGTGTGATTCACCACGTGACTAATGTGCTGTGATTCCCATCTTAGCTGATGAGCTGTGCGATTCCCCCATAGCCGGTGAACTGCCTCTGTGCGACTCCTCCCATTGTCGATAAGCTGGCTCCGTGATTCCCCCCATTGCCAATGAGCTGTCCCTGTGTGACTCGCCACATAACTGATAAGCTGTGTGAATCCTCCCAAAGCCGATTTGCTGTGCGAATCCCCCCATTGGCGACGTGTTGTGTGATTTCACCCCATAGGCGACATGCCATGCGTTTACCCCCAAAGCCAATCAGCTGTCTCTGTGTGACTCCCGCCATCACCTATGAGCTGAGTAATTCGCCCCACAGCCAATGAGCTGAGTGATTCCACCCATAGCCTATGTGCTCCGTGATTCCCCCCATAGCTGATGAGCTGTGTGGTTCCCCTGATAGCCGATGTGCTCCGTGATTCCACCGAGAGCCGATGTTCTGTGTGATTCCCCCCATAGTAGATGAGCTGTCTCTGTGTGATTCCCCACATAACCGATGTATTCTGTGACTCCCCCCATATCCGATGAGCTGTGTGTTTCCCACCATAGCCCATGTGCTCCGTGATTCCATCCATAGCCGATGAGCTGTGTGATTCCCTCCACAGCCGAAGAGCTGTGTGATTCCCCCAATCGCCATTGAGTTGACTGATTCCCCCCATAGCCAATGAGCGGATTGATTCCCCCATAGCCGATGAGCTGTGTGATTCCCCTATAGCTGATATGCTGTGTCATTCCCCCCATAGTTCATGTGCTGTGTAAATCCCCATAGCCAATGTGCGGCATGATTCACCCCATAGCCGATGAGCTGTATCATTCCCCCCATAGCCGATGAGCTGCGTCATTCTCCCCGCAGCCGATGACCTGGCTCTGATTGATTCCACCACTGCCGATGTGCTAGCTCTGTGTGATTCCCCACATAGCCGATGTGCTCTGTGATTCCCTCCATGTCCGATGAGCTGTATGATTCCCCCCATAGTCTCTCCTTTGGAGACGTGATGTCGGATAATCTGCTGGAGTTCTTTGAGGAGGTAACATGGAGGTTAGATCAAGGAGAGCCAGTGGACGTGATTTATTTAGATTTACAGAAGGCCTTTGACAAAATGCCTCATCGGAGACTGTTAAACACGTTATGTGATCATGGTTTAAGGGTACGATCCTGGCATGGATAGCGCATTGGTTGACTGGCAGAAAGCAGAGATTGGCGATAACGGATTCTTTCTCAGGATGGCAGCTGGTGACTTGTGGCTTGCCTCAGGGGTCAGTGCTGAGACCACACCATTTCACAATATACATTAACGATTTGGAAGAAGGAACTGAAGGCACTGTTGCTGAGTTTGCAGATGATACAAAAATATGTCGAGGGGCAGGTAGTATTGAGGCAGCAGGGGGGCTGCAGAAGGTCTTGGACAGGTTAGGAGAGTGGGCAAAGAAGCGGCAGATGGAATACAATGTGGAAAAAATGTGAGGGAATGCACATTGGAAGGAAGAATGTAGGCATAGATTATTTCCTAAATGGGAAAATGCTGAGGAAATCATAAACATAAAGGGACTTGGGAGTCATTGTTCAAGATTCTCTTAGGCTTAACATGCAGGTTCAGTCAGCAGTTAGCGAGGCAAATGCAATGTTAGCATTCATGTCGAGAGGGCTGGAATGCAAGAGCAGTGATGTACTTCTGAGGTTGTATCAGGCTCTAGTCAGACCATATTTGGAGTATTGTGAGCAGTGTTGGGCTCCATATCAAAGAAAATATGTGCTGGTCTTGGCAAGAGTCCAGAGGACGTTGTCAAGAAAGATCCCTGGAATGAAGTGCTTGTCATATGAGGAACAGTTGCGGAATGTACTGGGTCTGTACTCATTGGGGTTTAGAAGGATGAGAGGATCTTAATGAAACTTACAGGATACAGCAAGGCCTGGATAAAGTGGACGTGGAGAGGATGTTTTCCAACGAGTTGAAAAAACTAGAACCAGAGGGCACAACCTCCAGAGAAAAGTGCGATCCTTTAAAACAGAAATGAGGAGGAATTTCATCAGCCAGAGCGTGGTGAATCTGTGGAACTCTTTCCCGCAGAAGACGGTGGAGGCCAGATCATTGAGTGTCTTTATGAAAGAGATAGATAGGTTCTTGATGAATCAGGGGATCAGGGTTATGGGGAAAAGGCAGGAGAATGGGGGTGAGAAAAAAAGTCAGCCTTGATTGAATGGCGGAGCAATCTGGATGGGCCGAATGGCCTAATTCTACTCCTATTTCTTATGATCTTATGATTCACCCAATCGTCGATCTGCTGTGTGATTCCTCCCCCATGGCCGATGAGCTGGCTGTGATTTCCCCCCATAGCCGATGAGCTGGCTGTGATTTCCCCCCATAGCTGATGTTCTATGTGATTCTCTTCATCGCTGATATGCCGTGTCACTCCCCCCATTGCTGATGTGCTGTGTGGCTCCCACCATAGCCGAAGGGCGAGCTCTGTGCGATTTTCCCCCATTGCCGATGAGCTGTGTCATGCCCCCAAGAGATGATGTGCTGTGTGATTGCCCTCATAACCGAAGAACTGTGATTTCCCGATCGCCGATGAGCTGGCTGTGTGTCATTCCTCCCATCGCCCATAAGCTGGCTGTGTGTGATTCCCCACATTGCAGATGAGCTGGCTCTGTGTCACTCCGCCCATAGCTAATGAGGTGTATGATTTCCCCCCTTTGCCGATGTGCCGATCTGAGCCAGACAATGGCTCCGCCCATTCACATCTGACCCGTCATTGACTCCGACTCCTGGTCCCGCGAGGCCGGCTGGGCTCGCCTCCTGCTGATGGAATAGATTCCGCCCACTTGCGCAGTCCAACTCCGCCCCGTGCTGACGTTTGGACCCCGCCCCCTGGCGGCAACTGGCCCCTCCCACTGATGACAATCTCACCCCACCTTCTGTACGTCACAAAGCCTCCCTGAGGACGTTATATTCCCCGGCCTCTCACACCTGTGGCTGCAGTCTGGCTCCGCCTCCAGATGGCTGGAATGCTCCACCTGATGACAGCTCCGACTCCTGAGGCCAAGGTGGGACCCGCATCCTGTTGGCATCATAATCCCCACCCCCTGATGTTCGGAACCCCGCCCCTTGACACCAGATGTCCTCGCCTCCGTCTGAAATCTAAAGCCCCGCACCCAGATGACGCACGGAACCTCCATGGATCAGAGTCGGGATGTGGCAGCAGTTAGGCGGGTTTACTCCCAGTTTCCATTCCCTCGCCATAAACCCGCACTGAGCATGCGGTCTCTCTCCCCACTGTCTGCATTGCGCATGCGGACTCCCTCGCCGCTATTCGCACTGCGCATGCGGCTTCTCTCGCCCCAATCCGCACTGCGCATGCGGCCTCTCTCCCCTCCAACTGCCCTGAACATGCGGTCTCTCGCGACCCGAATTGCGCAAGCGGTTTTGCTCCTACTACGCATGCGCGTTGTGCGGCCATGTTACTGGCACTGAGCATGCGCTTTCCCCTGGTTCAGCAGGTGAGGTGTGAAATTGAAAGTGCAATGTGGACAAAGCAGCAAAAATTGAGAGGCTGCAATATTGGAGCAATGTTGGATCATGGCAAAGCAGCACTGAATATAATTCAACGGGACAATTAGCTGGGAGAATCGTAGAATCAATTGTTTTTAAAAAGCGGTATAAGATTCAGTAAGTATAAAACAGAAAAGTAGATTTGGGCGGCACTTTGGCACAGTGGTTCGCGCAGCTACCCCACGGCGCCAGGGACCCGGGTTCGATTCCTGACTTGGGCCACAGTCTGCGTGGAGTCTGCACGTTCGCACCGTTTCTGCGTGGGTTTACTCTGGGTGCTCCGGTTTCCTCCCACAATCCAGACGAACTGCTGGTTAGGTGCATTGGCCGTGGTAAATTCTCCCTCAGTGTGCCCGAACAGGGGCCGGAGTGTGGCGACTCGGGGATTTTCACAGTAACTTCATTGCAGTGTTATTGTAAACCGACCTATGTCAGGAATGAATAAAGTTAAAAAAGGATCAGTGGTTCCCGGTTTTCAGACTGTCATGACAGAACATAGAACATAGAACATTACAGCGCAGAACAGGCCCTTCGGCCCACGATGTTGCACCGACCAGTATAAAAAAAAAAACTGTGACCCTCCAACCTAAACCAATTTCTTTTCGTCCATGAACCTATCTACGGATCTCTTAAACGCCCCCAAACTAGGCGCATTTACTACTGATGCTGGCAGGGCATTCCAATCCCTCACCACCCTCTGGGTAAAGAACCTACCCCTGACATCGGTTCTATAACTACCCCCCCTCAATTTAAAGCCATGCCCCCTCGTGCTGGATTTCTCCATCAGAGGAAAAAGGCTATCACTATCCACCCTATCTAAACCTCTAATCATCTTATATGTTTCAATAAGATCCCCTCTTAGCCGCCGCCTTTCCAGCGAAAACAATCCCAAATCCCTCAGCCTCTCCTCATAGGATCTCCCCTCCATACCAGGCAACATCCTGGTAAACCTCCTCTGCACCCTCTCCAAAGCCTCCACATCCTTCCTGTAATGTGGGGACCAGAACTGCACACAGTACTCCAAGTGCGGCCGCACCAGAGTTGTGTACAGTTGCAACATAACGCTACGACTCCTAAATTCAATCCCCCTACCAATAAACGCCAAGACACCATATGCCTTCTTAACAACCTTATCTACTTGATTCCCAACTTTCAGGGATCTATGCACACATACACCTAGATCCCTCTGCTCCTCCACACTATTCAAAGTCCTCCCGTTAGCCCTATACTCAACACATCTGTTATTCCTACCAAAGTGAATTACCTCACACTTCTCCGCATTAAACTCCATCCGCCACCTCTCGGCCCAACTTTGCAACCTGTCTAAGTCTTCCTGCAAACTACGACACCCTTCCTCACTGTCTACCACACCACCGACTTTGGTGTCATCAGCAAATTTGCTAATCCACCCAACTATACCCTCATCCAGATCATTAATAAATATTACAAACAGACTCCTTGAGGGTGGACTCAACAATGTACGCAGTGGTCCAGGTGTGGCCTCAACAGCACCTTGGGGCAGCACGGTGGCCACAGTGCTGCCTCACAGTGCCAGGGACCCGGGTTCAATTCCGGCCGTGGTTCACTGTGTGTAATTTGCAAAATCTTCCCTTGTCTGCGTGGATTTGTCTAGTTGCTCCGGTTTCCTCCCACACTCGAAAGAGGTGCAGGGTAGCTTGATCGGCCATTGTATATTGTCCCTGAGTGTTAGGGTGACTAGCTCGGTAAATACATGGTGTGCTATGGATACGGCCTGGGCGGGATTTAGTTCGTTGCAGACTGGTTGGGCTGAACAGCCTCCTTCTTCACTGTAGGGATTGGAATTGAAGGGGTTTGGAAGAAGAGTTTTCATCATTCAAAACAGTCAAAGGCGCAAAAATAAAATCAAGGCAAAAGAGAGTGAGGCATTTAAAATATAGTCTCTCAGCAATGTTGGATATGGATGTCAGCACGTTGAACAGAAAATATATATCAAAAGTAGATGTCATTTATATATACATATATAGATACATATAAAGAATCTTAGAATCTACAGCGCATAAAGATGGCCATTTGGCCCTCCCTGTCTGTATCGACAACAATCCCACCCAGTTTCGAAACTCATATATTTCTCCTTCGAATCCCCCGAGGCTAAATGGGGAATTCAACATGGACAATTCACCTAACCTGCACATCTTTGCACTGTGGTAGGAAACCAGAGCACCCGGAGGACAGAGGGGGAGAATGTACAAACTCCACACAGACAGTGACCGGAGGCCGGAATTGATTGCGGTCCTTGGCGCTGTGAGGCAGTAGTGCTATTCACTAGGCACTTAGCAATGCCCTTTGAACGCCGACATTCATTGTTTACAATTAATTGCTTCTTGATAATAGTGAGAATGGGAATTTTGAATTAAAACAGGTAAAGATGTAGTAACTGGCAGTGACCACCAGACAGCATCATCTCCTCTCTGTGTGCTAAACCCCTGTATCCTCAGCATGTACTGCTATTGTCACTGTGTCTTCACCACTTGTATCATCAGCATCTCCTGATATTGTCACTGTGTCCGCACCCCCTGTATTCTCAGCATATAACGTGATTGTCACTGTGTCCTCGTCCCTTATATCCCCAGCATGTACTGCTATTGTCACTGTGCCCTAACCCCCTGTATCCACAAATGTACTGCTATTGTCACTGTGTCCTCACCCACTGTATCCTCAGCATGTGTTGTAATTCAACACATTGCTGGGGGCAGTAACAGTAACATGACTAACACACACATTTTCTGGTGGTTTGCGGTTTGGAGCTCAGAGTCAGGAAGAGCAGTTTCCATCAGGTGAAAGGAAATACTTTACTTTTTCAGAGCAGGCTTCCTGCGATGGTGCTTCCGAATGAAATCCGGCTGCTCAAATGTCATGCTGCTGTTTCTGGGACCTTGCAGTTCATCAATTCAACACTGGTTTTGCCTGCGTTACGACAGTGACCACACGCTGAAAGAGAACAGGTACAGATTAACTTTACAATCTCACATAAGGACAGCTAGCTCACAGCGCCCTCTCTGTTAGCAATGTCAGCATTTCCCATTCCCTCCAATACTCACACAATCTCTCTCTGCTATTCCCCTTTCTCTCAGATACAACCCTGTCTGGCATTTCCCTCACTCCTAAGCACAGCATCTCTCTAATATCCCCCTCTCGCAAACATTATCCCGATATGGTATTCTTCTCAGTCTCACACCCAAACCGTGTCTGACATGTTCCTCTCTCACACACACAATTCATGTCTGATATTCTCTTCTTGCTTTGCTTTTTCTGTATAACATGCAACAAACAATACTTTTCACTGTATACTAATAGGTATGACAGTAATAAACCATATGAAATCAAAAATCAAAAACAATCCCTGTCTGATTCCGCCCCCCCCCCACCCCACTCTCGCACACACAATCCGTGTCTGATATCCCCCCCCCCCCTCTCTCTCTCTCTCTCTCACACACACACACACACAATCCCTGCCTGGTATTCCTCTCCCTCTCTCACACACACACAATATCAGTCTGATATTCCTCTCTCTCATACACACACAATCCGTGTCTGATATCCCTTCCCCCCTCTCTCTCTCTCTCTCACACACACACAATCCCTGCCTGGTATTCCTCTCCCTCCCACACACACACACAATATCTGTCTGATATTCCTCTCTCTCTCTCACACACACACACAATCCCTGTCTGGTATTCCTCTCCCTCCCACACACACACACACACACAATCCCTGTCTGGTATTCCTCTCCCTCCCACACACACACACAATCCCTGTCTGGTATTCCTCTCCCTCCCACACACACACTCAATCCCTGTCTGATATTCCCCTCTCTCTCTCACACACACACACACACAATCCCTGTCTGATATTCCCCTCTCTCACACACACAACCCCTGTCTGATATTCTTCCCTCCCTCCCTCACACATAATCCCTGTTTTATATTCCCCCCTCTCTAAGACATAAAATCCCTGTCTGATATTCTCCTCTTTCACACACAATCCCTGTCTGATATTCCTCCCTCTCTCAAATAATCCCTTTCTGATATTCCTCCCTCTCTCACACGATCCCTGTCTAATATTCCTCTCTCGCTCTCTCTCTCTCTCTCTCTCTCTCTCTCTCACATACAATTCCTCTCTGAGATTCAGCTCGCACACACACAGAGAATCGCTATCTGACATTCCTACCTCACACGCTATCCCGATCTGATAATCTTCTCAATTTCGCACACAAGCCCTGTTTGATATTCCACTCTCCCTCAAAGACGACCCCTGTCTGATATTTCCCTCTGACAAACACACAGTCCCTGTCTGATTTTCCCCTCTCTCAGACACAACAACCACTGTCTGATATTTCCCTCATTCACACACACTAACCCAATTTCATTTTCTACTCTCTCTGACGCACAATCCCTGTCTGATATCCCCCATAGCCAGTGGACTGAGATCTCTCCCCACAGCCGATGAGCTGTGTGACTCCACCATAAGCTATGTGCTGTGTGCTACTGCCATGGATGATATTCTCTGTGCTTCCCCCAACAGCCAATGTGCTGTGTGATTCTGCCCATTGCCGATGTGCTGTGTTATTCCCCCAAAGATGATGGGGTGTATGATTCCCCCCACGGCCGATGAGAACTATGCTCCCACCCATGGCCAATATGCTGTGTGATTCTCCCCATAGCCGGTGAGCTGGTACTGTGTGATTCCCCGCATAGCCTATATGCTGTGTGATTCCTCGCACAGCCGATGCGTTGTGTGATTTCCCCCATAGCCGATGGAGCTGTGCAAATGCCCCTATAGCCAATGAGCTTGTGGATGGCACTGTTGCGGTCCCAGGCGGTTGATCTCGCTGGCCCTGACATGCCCTGGTATGTGTAAGTGGGAAATCAGCAGGTCTGTGGACGCGTGGGATCTGCTATTTGGAAGAACCCGTCATGGATTCAAGACCTTCCTCCTTCCTTGGGGTGGCCAGAGGACTCAGGGCACTCCATGAGACACCAGGGTAGTTGGACTGAGCTCCAGAAGCTCCGGCGTCACGTGGCTCTGCCAGTCCTTGAGGCCTGGATGTATCTGCTTTCTGAGGTTCGGCCAAGCTCTGGAAACCCTCCGCTACACCATTCTGTGAGCAAGCCAGGGTTTGTAGCTCCTCAGCAGTAGCCCTCGGAGCCTGTGCTCAGTTGAAGAGGCTCACAGCCACTGCCTATTGTGTCTCCGAGCCACGGCCAGCAGTGTCTCCCACATGTCCCCGACATTCATGGCCATCAAACGCTGTGCCTCCGGGACGCTGGAAACACACTCGCCCGGGTCTGGACACACCTGGACACTGTCACCCATGAGGACAGACCCCTCAGCCAGACGTTCCACTGCGGTTGCCATCCTTGCAGCGTTGGTTTGGGCCTCATGCTGTGTCGGCACCACCTCCAGCGGCAGCACTCTGTTTGACTCCCCGAAACGGCCGAGCAGTCGCAGAATGGTTGCTGACAGCCTTCCACAACCTCTCGCGTTTCCTGATGCATCTCCAACAGTCTTTGGAAGAAGAAGCACAGAGGCTCAGCGGCTGGCTGGGGGACAGCTGAATACTGGCCTCTGGCAGACCTCCGTGTGCCCGAACACTCGGGTCTTCCTGCCTCCATTCGGTGTGCCTCAGCAGCTGTGAAGTGCTCACCAGATCGCGACCCAGAAGCCTCAACACTAACGCTACCCACCGTGGTGCTCATCTCTGTGTTGGTGGGTTGTGTGGTACCTGCTGGTGATGCTTTTTTGCTGCTGCCCTCGGAGGATTCCTCAGTGCCTCCCACTGTGGTGGCATGCAGGGGATCATGGGCAGTTTGCTCCAGAGCAGCGGAGGCAGTGGCAACCCCAACGGTTTGGTTCCCTGGGTCCAGAGCTGAAAAAAACACATTTGGGGGAGGGATGGAAAAAATCCCATGCAGCATCGCACTTAATTGTGGGAGGACCAAGGTTGTGGGTGTTCTTCTGCTTGCATGCTGTATGCCGACCATTCGTGATGGCCAATCATCACCTGCTAGCTCCATGGCACGCTCCTCCATGCTGCTCAGCTGCCGCAGGTCAGGCCCACCACCACCAGTCTCTGTCATCTCCCGTTATTGTGGATTTTATTTTCTTGTGGGAACAGAAGGTGGAGAGCGAGCATTAACATATTGCAGTGCATGCATGGTACGCTATGCGTGCCTGTGCCTCGGGCATTGTGCTGATAGTTTTGGGGAAAGCGGTCACTACTGAAGGGTGCTCGATGAGGGGTGAGGAGAAGGAGTTACATTCTGTTCCTGCGGGAAGGGTCACTTGTTACGTGGCCTTCAGGTGTCTCAGCAGGGTTGGAGATGCGTGCCCAGCATGTGTGCGGTTCCAAGAGGGATGCTCCCTCATCCTTGCTGCTCGCAGTCGGTCGTTCATTTTTTGTGGCACTCCCTGCCAGAGCACGGTGTCAGGGTCCTGGCAATCATCACTTCTGCCACCTGCTCCCACAATGCCATAGCACATGCACTCCTTGGATTGGGGTCCTAGCCAGGGAGCAGATGATGATGCCTCTCCCGCATGGCTTCTTGCAGTTGCTCCTGATCTGCCTCCGAAAATCAGGGAGCTGGTTTACAATCAACCATCATTGTGACGTGACTGGCTGTCTGTCCATTCCTGCAGCTTATTTCCTGCTGTGGCTAATCAGGGAAGTGGAGGATTATTGAGTGTGGCCAGTCAAGAGTCCGTCGGCAACATATACTTGTGAAACATTTTGAAGGCTACATTCAGTTGAGTGTCATTAATCCCTCTGGGTGCTGATTGGCTGCCATTCAATAGGCTGCTGTGTCCAGGTGGGGGGAGGAGAGCGGGGGGAGGGGGGAGGGGGGAGTTGGTGACGGGGTGCAATAGTCAGAGCTCCTTACCAATTAGCTGCTGTGTCCGGGGTGGGGGGCAATATTCACGGCTCCCATTCAAGGGAGGGAATGATCACACGCTGGGGATGTGCATGTCAGGGCAGCAGTGAGGACAGTATGTTTAAGGGATGGAGCGATTGCGGTCCCGCATTACCGGATCCATGGGAGCATGAGGTGAGCGGGCAGCCATGTCTGTGTATGGGGGGCGGGGGCGATGGGAGAGCAGCGTTGTGGTCAGCGATATCTCTGTGGAGAGTTTGTGGGGACCAGCGATGAGGCCAGCAATGAGGCCAGCAATGTCTCTGTGGGGGGGGGGGGGGGGCGGCTGTTCTGGGGGCCAGCGATGAGGCTAGGGATGTGTGTGTGTGTGTGTGTTTTTTCGGGGGGGAGGCGGGGTAGGGGTTTGTGGGGGCCGGTGATGAGGCCAGCGATGTGTGTGGGGTTTTGATGGCAGTAATCAGGATGCTGGGAGGTATTTTCCACGATGTCCCAACAATGTGCGTTTGCACCGCTTCCCGAACTTCCTGCTGATTTCAGGCTCTTTGCCCCCGCCCGTCGATCGTTCAATGACATTCACGACTGGTCCCTGTGAGTTGCACAGACTGCGGAGATTCGGGTGAGAAGCTGAACTATCAGAACAGTCACGATTTAAACCTTTTCCTGCCAATTCAGCACTTTTGGGAGAATCGCCCTCCTGGTGTCTCAATAATTATTTGTGTGCATGAATCTCTGTTTGTGAGTCTTTGCGTCTGTGTGATTCTGTTTTTTTGTGTTTCTGTGTGTGTGATCTGTTATCCCTTTTAGGGGCTGCCCATTTTATTTTGTCCCTCTGATCATTTGATTGAGTTTCATTGATTTATACAATATTTTGAAAGTGTTGCCATCAAACATTGTTCATACTCATTTCTCCACAAGCGAAATCGCACAAATATGACTCCAAATGCAGAGCATTATGGCAAACCTTCTCATGACTCACCTGGTGAAAAGCTATGATGGTTGGTACTGTGTAGAACCTCGTGAGGTCACAATACTGTTCCATTACATGCACTCAACTGTATCATCACCCCATGCAGGGGATGGGGTGAGTGGGAGGTGGGAGAAATGGGGTGATGGTGTTTAGGCACTACTGAGATAGACTCGAGACAGCACACCTTCTCGTGTTGCATTTGAAAGCGACAACAATGGGAAAGTGGCTATTGTGTGACAAAGACGGAGTGATGTTGAGTCGAAATGTGTTCACTGAGGCTTTGCATGGTTGTCCCAGCTGCTGACAGATTTGAAGGTTAGGACCCTTTCACGATTACTCTTCCATCTCTTTGATCTTCTCTCCATTTCAGTCTTTAATTCTGGAGAACCATGGAGTCTGCCTCGTTGGCTTTTCAACCGATTGCGTTCGACGAGTAGTAATTGATATCGACGTGGCGTTGCACACACCCAGGATCAGTGCCCTGCATAAGGCGGGGAGGCTGGGTCCGTTGGTCTTCCAGAAGAATGACCACAGATGTGGAGATTCTTAGCCGGCACGACCGGCATAATGTATTACCACGTGAAACTTCCTCCCTCCAGGTTTGAGAGCTATTGTGGTATCGACTATGTCTCTCTGGGGGACTGTGGACAATCTTTGCCAGCTGCAATTCATCTTCAGCTGCAGGCTTCTACCCAGTGAGTGACCGAGCAGACTGCCTACTCAGTGCACTCTCTGAAGTGTTAGTATCTGCATAGTTGGGCAGATGGATTCTGACAGCTGAGAAGTATCCTCAATGCTAAGACATTTCACTCAGAGTTGCGTGTGTCTGTGGTCTGGACAGAGAACAAGTCTGGTCCTGGCTTTTCAACTGATTGTACTGCACGTGAGGTGAGGTCGCATAAATGCATCCCGGGATTAATTGTTGGGACGAAGTTTACTCGCGTGACGCTGCAATGATAAATGTGTGCCCTGATGATTATCCCTTTTGTCTACTGATGCAACTTCGAACTCTGTGCAGCTGCAGTCCAACCCATCACTGGCCAGCTCAAGTGATCTCTCTTCAAATTGCATGAGTCATGTGACTTTACACTTCACTCTGATTGACTGTGAGCACTGACGCTGTTTTAGCTCGTGTTGGTCCTGCTATGAAACAGGTAAGATTGCTGCCGCGACAGATGTTACTGAAGTCTGGCAGGTGGGGGACGCGAGATTGAGGGTGCGAGGAGAAAATAATCCACTGGGAAGAACATGACAGTTGGTGTTGGATGGGCCGCGTGATTGGTGTTGAGAACCCGTGAAGTGCCTGAGTGAGATATCAGCTTGAAGTGCGAAGGCCTGCAGGAGAAAAATTGACGGGCAGACTTCATAGAATCATAGAAATCACAGAAACCCTACAGTGCAGAATGAGGCCATTCGGCCCATCGAGTCTGCACCGACCACAATCCCACCCAGGCCCCATCCCCACACATTTACCCACTAATCCCTCTAACCTACGCATCCCAGGACTCTAAGGGGCAATTTTTAAACCTGGCCAATCAACCTAACCCGCACATCTTTGGACTGTGGGAGGAAACCGGAGCACCCGGAGGAAACCCACGCAGACACGAGGAGAATGTGCAAACTCCACACAGACAGTGACCCGAGCCGGGAATCGAACCCGGAACCCTGGAGCTGTGAAGCAGCAGTGCTAACCACCGTGCTACCGTGCCGCCCCAATGGTTGCATGAAGTATACATTTCCTCTTCATGTAGCACTGTCGCCTTGTACTCTTCTGCAGAGAGCTGGCACTCATCATGACAGGCACTTCCTCCAAGATGGCAGTGTTGACCTTTTATGTGGAGATCTGTGGGCGCATGGGTATTAGAAACCCTGTCTTGACTGAACGTCATCGAGGAATTTGGACAGAACTCCTTCAGGGGATCTTGCTGATGGATTCCTGCGAGTCAACCCCCTCTTCTCCCCCGATTGGATCTGGAACCAGTGCTGGGGATGCTTTTTTGATAGGAATATTCCATTGATTACAAAGATTAAGTCTCCCCAGGACGAGAGAATCTGTGGTGATTTGGCATGTGCGCAGCGTGATGTGCATCCGGAAAATATATTTAAGAGACTGGAAATTCCATACAATCTCCCGCAGGATTCTCATCGGTTTTCTCGTTCGAACAAGCACTTCACCAAATTGCGGTAAGATTCAGCCAATTGTCTCCCTTTCTCATACTCATATGTTCTCTCAAATCAACACAGAAAGACATGGAGCCACACAGCCAAACACACACACACACACGCACACACATACATGCATAGAACTGAGAACAAAGAATAGCACAGCACAGGAACAGGCCCCTCGGTCCAGCAAGTCTGTGCCGCCACAAATGCCTCTCTAATCTAATATTCTCTTCCCTCTACGTGGCCAATAACTCTCTATTCCCTGCGTATTCATTTATCAATCCAGATGCCTCTTGAATGCTGCTTTAGAATCTGCTTGCACCACCTCCTTTGGCAAGGTTATCGAGGCATCCACCACTCTCTATGTGAAAAATATGCCCCTTACATCTCTTTTATTCTTTCCCCCTTTCACTTTCAACCGGTAGCACAGTGGTTAGCACTGCTGCTTCACAGCTCCAGGAACCTGAGGTTCGATTCCCGGCTTGGGTCACTGTCTGTGTGAAGTTTGCACATTCTGCTCGTGTCTGCGTGGGTTTCCTCCGGGTGCTCCGGTTTCCTCCCACAGTCCAATGATGTGCGGGTTAGGTTGATTGGCCATGCTGAAATTGCCCATTAGTGTCCTGAGATGCGTAGGTTAGAGGGGTTAGCGTGTAAATATGTAGGGATATGGGGGTAGGGTCTGGTTGGGATTGTGGACGGTGCAGACGCGATGGTCCAAATGGCTTCTTTCTGCACTTTAGGGTTTCTATGATTCTATGATTCTAAGCCACCGAGTAATTGAGACTTCGGCCCTGGAAAAATAAGATTCTAACTATCCATTCCATCCAAGTCATAACATTGTAAACTCAGGTCCGCCCTCACCCTTCGACGCGACAGTGAACATAATCCTCTTTGTTCATCCTTTCTTCATCGTTCATATCATTTAAAGCAGGCAACGTCCTGGTAAATCTCGTCAACACCCTTTCCAGTTAATCAACACACATCTAGTCGTGTCGCGACCAGAATTGAACACAAAGCTTCAAATGCCGCCCAACCAAAGTCTTGGACAGCTGCAACCTGATTTTCCAATTGCTTACTCAACACCGCTACCATTGAAGGCCACCATGCCATAAGGCGTCTTGGCCACTCTGTCCACCTGAGTTGCCACCTTCAGCGATCTATGGATCTGCAGGTCAAGATCCCTCTGTATGCTCAGATTTCGAAGGGCTGTCCCATTTATTGTATACTTTATTTTTTGCACTAGAACTTCCAAATCGCATCAAGTCACATTTGACAAAGTTAATTTCCATCCCAGCACTGCTCCTTGTGGATCACCGCATGCGACAGACCTCCAGTTAGAAAAATACCATCCCACTGCTAAACCCTGCTTTCTATGCCCAGGCCAGTTTTGTGTCCATCTTACCACCTCACCTCGGATCACATATGGCTTCACCTTCAGACTACCATGAGGAACCCTATCGAAGGGTTTACTAAAGTCCATGTACACAACATCCACTGCCCAGCCGCGGTCACTTTTTCAGATCAATTCCTCAAATTACTCAATCAATTTAGTGAGACACTGCCTCCCCTTCACTAAACAATGCAACCAATCGCTAATGACCCTATTCCCTTACAGACGTGAGGATCTCCTGTCCCAAATTATCCTCCCCAATAATTTCTCCAACACTGATAGAAGACTCATAGGCCTGTATTTCCCTGATTGTCTCTTCCGCCCGTCTTAAACAGGAGTTTTTTTGTAGCTGATCTCCAATTCTTTGGTACCTCGCCCGTTGCGAAAGTGGATTCAAAATTTTGGCCAAGGCCAATTTTTTCTCTCAGTATTCTGGATAAACCCTATCTGGCCCTGGGGATTTGTCCACTTGAATGATTGTCAAAACCTCCAATGCCTTTTCCATTTTTATCTGTAAATATCCCAGAATGTCAACATCCTCCTTTCTACATTCACCATCCACCACAGCCTTCTTGTTTGTGAATACTGATGCAACGTTCTCATTAAGGACATGACCCACTTCATCTGGCTCTATCCAAATATTCTATCGACTGTTCTTGAGTGGGCCTACCCTTTCCTTCCCTCACCTCTTCCTCCTTATTTATGCATAGAAAGCCTTGCGATCGTCATTAATCCTGCTTGCCAAGGACGTTTCATGTTCCTACGACCCTGTTTAAACTCTTTCCTGCTGCCTTTGTATTCCTCAAGAGCCTCTATCACTTTTCAATTTCCTGAAATTCATGTATGCCTCCTTCTTCTTTTTCACTCAGCTCACAAGGTCTTTTGTTATCCAATGTTGCCGAAACTTGCTGTCTATATCCTTCACCTGTATACACATTCACACACACAGACACAAACACAGGAGAACACACACACCACATGCACACAGGGTCAAACACACACACACAGTTCCATAAACATACTCAAATACACAAACGCGAACACTCAAACACACAGAGACAAAAACACAGACACATATACACACAAACACAATCAAATTCACACACACATACACAAACACACACACACACACACACACACACATGCACACAAACAGAAGCACCCTCACACTTACGCGTGCACACAGACTCACATGCACAGATTCCCTCACACACAGGCACACGCTCAAGCACACAAATGCACATGCAAACACACACATGCACACAGACACACAAGCGGTATACACACAGATGCACATAGACAAAAACACTTACATGCGTACACACAATCCATCATCCAGGTATATGTGCAGACCGACAAACAAATAGTCACAGACAGACACAGTCACCCTCCCAATACCCCACACACAAACACAATCACGATCATCCAGCCGCAGACGCCACAACACACACACACCTCAATGTGAAGATACATGCTCATGTCCACACCCATGAGCCACACACTCGTTTTCTCCATCATATTAGTACAAACAGAAATAGCCACACACACGCAAGCACACATGCACAAACAGAGACATACACAAATACGCACACACACCTACGCACAAACATGCACACACTCTAACTTATTGGCTTCATTGGTCTGAAAATTGAAGACAAGAGTTGGGACGTCTTGTTGAAGTTGTCCCCGACATTGGTAAGGCCACACTGGGAATACTGTGCCCGGGTCTGGCCACTCTATTATATGAAGGATATTGCTAACGTAGGAGGAGTCCAGGGAAGATTTATTAGGATGCTACCGGACATGATGGCCTGAGTTAGAAGGAGAGGCTGGATAGACTAGGACATTTATTTTCCCCTGGAGTTTAGGGGGCTTTGGGGTGATCTTATAGAAGTCAATCAAATATTGAGGGGCATTGATCAGGTTGATGGTCAACAATGTTTCCCAAAGTTAGGGGAGTCTGAAACAAGTGGACATAGGTTTAAGGAGAGATACAAATGGGTGTAAGGGGCATTTCTTTCACATAGGGTGGTGATTGTCTGGAACAAGATGCCAGAAATAACAGATCTCTGAATGTGACGCCGTCTCAGCTTATAGCCACGATCATTCCGCTTACATCTCGCTTGTGCTTTTATTCGTGATATTTTTGTCAATCTGTCTCACCCTCTCAATGATAAATTGTAAACACCGTCCTACTGTCTAATGTCTTCAGTTTTGATGGTGGTCCCCCAGGTCTAAACCGTTAGTTTTCCACTCTCTCCACAGGTGTTGTCAGATCTTTGGTGATTTTCCAGAGTTTTCTGTTTTTGTTTCAACTTACAGTATCTGCACTGATGTGTTTTTATGAATGTAGTGAGATTACCAACATACTTCATGTTGATGGGCAAGCAGAAAAACAAGGCTTTAAATTTCCAGCTAAATGCTCCTGTCTGGAAAAAAGCTGTTTTTCTGATCTTGGGGCCATTGTCGAGTCAGTAGCAATGCAACCACCTCAAAGTAAGGACTCAATTGTACATGAAGTTTCCAGGTATGCCAAAGTTTGAAGGCAAGATGGAGTTGGAGATGTTTGAGGCACCATACGACAACCTAATCTGGGTTCTGTTGCCAGCGTTGCGGAGCATGCCTTATGAGGATAGGGTGAGTGAGCTCGGCCTTTTCTCCTTGGAGAGACGAAGGATCAGGGGTGACCCGACAGAGGTGTATAAGATGTTGAGAGGTACTGATCGAGTGGATATTCAGTGGCTTCTTCCCAGGGCTGAAATGGTTGGCACAAGAGGACACAGGTTTAAGGTGCTGGGTAATAGGTACAAAGGAGATGTTTGGGGTAAGTTTTTCACTCAGAGGGCTGTGGGTGCGTGGGATGGGCTTCCGACAAAAGTTGTGGAGGCGGATTCGTTAGGGTCTTTTAAGATACTTTTAGACAAGTACATGGAACTTGGTAAGATAGAGGGTTATAGGTAAGCCTAGTAATCGCTGAGGTCGGGACAGGTTCGGAACAACTTTGTGGGCTGAAGGGCCTATATCGTGCGGTGGTTTTTCTATGTTTCTATAATCCTTACAGTGCAAAATGAGTCCACCCAGACTATATAGTCTGTACCAACCTTCCAAAAGAGCACCTGATCAAATCCTTTCCTTCCGCCCTCGCCTGTAAACACACGCATTGGACACTAATGGCTAAATTAGCATGGTAAGAAGTTTAACAACACCAGGTTAAAGTCCAACAGGTTTATTTGGTAGCAAAAGCCACACAAGCTTTCGAGGCTCTGAGCCCCTTCTTCAGGTGAGTGGGAATTCTGTTCACAAACAGAACTTATAAGACACAGACTCAATTTACATGAATAATGGTTGGAATGCGAATACTTACAACTAATCCAGTCTTTAAGAAACAAAACAATGGGAGTGGAGAGAGCATCAAGACAGGCTAAAAAGATGTGTATTGTCTCCAGACAAGACAGCCAGTGAAACTCTGCAGGTCCACGCAACTGTGGGAGTTACAAATAGTGTGACATAAATTCTGATTCTCGGATCGCATGATAAAGACTCAGGAGGAAAAAAGCAGAAATATTTATGTGAAATAGTGTGACATAAACCCAATATCCCGGTTGAGGCCGTCCTTGTGTGTGCGGAACCTGGCTATCAGTTTCTGCTCCGCGACTCTGCGCTGTCGTGTGTCGCGAAGGCCGCCTTGGAGAACGCTTACCCGAATATCAGAGGCCGAATGCCCGTGACCGCTGAAGTGCTCCCCAACAGGAAGAGAACAGTCTTGCCTGGTGATTGTCGAGCGGTGTTCATTCATCCGTTGTCGCAGCGTCTGCATAGTTTCCCCAATGTACCATGCCTCGGGACATCCTTTCTTGCAGCGTATCAGGTAGACAACGTTGGCCGAGGCAACTCGGCCAACGTTGTCTACCTGATACGCTGCAAGAAAGGATGTCCCGAGGCATGGTACATTGGGGAAACTATGCAGACGCTGCGACAACGGATGAATGAACACCGCTCGACAATCACCAGGCAAGACTGTTCTCTTCCTGTTGGGGAGCACTTCAGCGGTCACGGGCATTCGGCCTCTGATATTCGGGTAAGCGTTCTCCAAGGCGGCCTTCGCGACACACGACAGCGCAGAGTCGCGGAGCAGAAACTGATAGCCAGGTTCCGCACACACAAGGACGGCCTCAACCGGGATATTGGGTTTATGTCACACTATTTCACATAAATATTTCTGCTTTTTTCCTCCTGAGTCTTTATCATGCGATCCTAGAATCAGAATTTATGTCACACTATTTGTAACTCCCACAGTTGCGTGGACCTGCAGAGTTTCGCTGGCTGTCTTGTCTGGAGACAATACACATCTTTTTAGCCTGTCTTGATGCTCTCCCCACTCCCATTGTTTTGTTTCTTAAAGACTGGATTAGTTGTAAGTATTCGCATTCCAACCATTATTCATGTAAATTGAGTCTGTGTCTTATAAGTTCTGTTTGTGAACAGAATTCCCACTCACCTGAAGAAGGGGCTCAGAGCCTCGAAAGCTTGTGTGGCTTTTGCTACCAAATAAACCTGTTGGACTTTAACCTGGTGTTGTTAAACTTCTTACTGTGTTTACCCCAGTCCAACGCCGGCATCTCCACATCATAAATTAGCATGGCCAATCCATTTAACCTGCACATCCTTGGACAGTTGTGAACAATTTCGAATGGCCAATCCACCTAAGCTACATATCAAAATTGGATTGGAACCGCCGGGTGTCTGGGAACCAACGGAAGTCAATGATGGAAAGTGCAATCAGTGAAGGAGACTGAGTGAGAACACTACATGTTCAGAAAGGTTTCGATAGGTTGGCATTACAGGAAGGTGGAGGTTCGTTCTGTAGTCAGGAGGCAATTGGAGCCAATATTTTTGTCACTTGCTCAGATGCTATTTCACAGGAGGCGTTACCCTTTTCGGAAACTTCCAGCAAAAATCTACGGTAAAAAATGTAAATGGTGTTTTTTAATGTTTACCTAAGCATATTACGTACACATCCTGAATTCTCAACTGGGATCCTGATTGTTTCCTTCAACAGTACATGTGTCATACGGTCAAATCTGGAATTTGAACTGAGAGCCGGAATTACTGGGTGAAATACATTGACTAGTGCGCCTGAATTGCGGTTATCGTGTGGAGAAGTTGTTAACATTTTCATATGGAACAACAGCTGTGGACATGTTCAGTGCAATGATCCGCAAATGGTATTGAAAGCGTCGTTGGAATGTATGAGCACTCCTTTCAGGGGCAGTTTGCAGAACAGTCCTGATTTCGATAAACTGCCCGAGTGTGAGATGGTTCCTTTTGGTCGAGCACATTGTTTGCATTACAGTTAAAGAGGCTGATGTCATGTGTTTGTTCAACTGCTGTAGATAACAGCAATGAACAGATCCATAACAGTGTCCATGTAGACTTCCTCCCTTCTATAAATCAGGCATCACAGGGATGTCGCAGACAACAGTGCCTGGCAGAGCTAAGGAATCTGAGCCAACAGTGGTAACCGTTTCTCACAGAGATGGGGCTTCAAATATTCAATCAGATAAAAGTTATTTACTACCCTATTCTTGCAGCTATTGCAGTTTCTGATAAGTTCTTACCTGTACAAAGCGGGGTTGACAGTGCTGCTCACCTCGGTGTCTCATTTTCTTATATGTTTTAAAGTCTGAACAAGCGACTCAATGTTTTTTTTTATAATTGTGTGTAATGTCTGTGTAAGTCTTGATGGCAATGTCTCTTCTTTCGGATTCAGCATTTGATGGCAAAATCATGTGTATACAAATGGCAGAGTAGGTTGTTCGCCTTTAACTACTTCCAGTATTCTTAATAGCTAGAGTCAATAGTGCTGGAGCTATCCAGCCAGGCAGAATGCGGATGAAGAGGGCACACCTCTGTAATATGTTGCCAAGTGGAAGCATGGACTGATCCAATCGGAGCCCTTTCATTGCAACGCCCTCTTCGGCATTGGGCCTTGGGGGAAGGGGAAGACGATTATATCTGCAATGGCTTTGTTTTATTTACTCCTCTATTTCCATTGATTGGGAATCGTGTGTGCAGAATAAGAGATGAAATTAGAGTCATCGGCGGTTAACACTTTGATGTCATAAAATCAATTCACATTGCAATAGTTTCTGGCAATTTTGGTTTGTGTTACTGTGTTGTGCGAATTGCTTCTCAGAGTGTTGGAAAGATGCAGTACAATGCCCTCCTGCCCGAATGTCAAGGTCCAGTTTAATTCCAGGTCTATTTATTTATCACTGCACTGTGCTCTCAGATTCGATGATACATTTTCCATTTTCTGGGATTGTGACACAGCTTTACTGAATTGTTCATGTTGCTGCATTCTTAACATCTCCACCAGTGTGAATTTACAGCCAATGGCACGCAAAGCAAAATAAAACCGTTCTCTATTATTGTGAATCAGTTTCTTTTGTATCTGTTTAAATCTGATGTCCCCTGTTTCAATGGAGTTGGTAAGTAGCAGATATGATGTAACAAAATGAATCTCAGTGCCAGCTGCTGTTGGACTACTTAACAAAAATCTGAGGAAAATCTTTTACTCTGAATTCTATTTTATTCTATGCATTGTATTGGAACAAACTACGTGGGTTATGAGGTAGAGAATTGGGGGAAATGTTTTGGCCTCACGACTAAAAAATCTTTCTCTCCAAACGGACTTCTCAAAGCAAAAGGCAGGATGCACTTAGATTGGAAATTGATCATTGAGGAAGTAAATGGAAACTGCACTGTGAAAGAATCGCGCCACTTACAGGTAATATAAAAAACACAGAGAATAGAAACTCGGTTGGAAAATGAAAATATACAAGCATCGAGATGGATAGAGGAAGGAGACAAAACAGAGAAATCGTTGGAGTGAACTGGAGAAAAACAGATAGATAGGTATAGACAGTGAGAGACAGAGAACGAGAGCGAGACATCAAGAGAAACTGAAGACAGAAACAGCAAAAGCGATAAGGTGACAGACTGGGGGACAGAGACACGGCGAGACAGAGAGCGACAAATAGACGGGCATATATAAACAGGCAGATACAGGATCCAGAATGATGTCGAAGTAGATGTCGAGAGAAGGGAGTGAAGAGACAGAGAAAGAGAAAGAGAGAGAGAGAGAGAGAAAACGGGATAGATGGAGAGAGAAGGAGACAGGGAAACAAAGTGATGGAAATTGACACAGGGGAACATAACAGCTGCAGATTCCCCTCTGAACCAGACACAATGCTGAAACAAAACCATATCACGGATGCTCCACAGCCCTGGGTTCTGTATCCTGGAACTCGCTTTCTGACAGATTTGGGGATTTAAATGCATATAATGCGCTGCAATATTGCCTGGAAGTCGCTCACAGCCACCTGCTCAACGGCTATTTTGGAGGGTGCATGAATGTCGGCCTGGAGAGCGATGCCAATAACACGTGAAATAATACCTTTTTTTTCACATAAACATTCAAAACTGGCAAGACGTTCCATGAAATCATTGCAATTTTTGGACTTAACTCATGATACCTGCATTGTCTACCGATCCGTTCAAAATGGTTATGAACAAAAATTAATCGATTACACTTCTAAATTTTAAAAATTATTTCGCCCTCCATGACCAATTCTGGAAAAGATTTCCTCTTTTTCCATGCCCCTGTGTGAAGAACTGCATCTTAGTCTCGCTCCTGAATTCTCTGGTTAACTTGGCTCTGCTTCTTATCTCCAGACTCCCTAACAAGCAGAAATGTTTTTTTCTCCCCAGTTTACCCTGTGAGCTTCCCGAATTACTTTAAAAATGTGACCAATTTCCAACTTTATCTGCTAAATATGATAGTAGGTAACTTTAAACTCCCACTGTAGCTTCACCATTCACCTCCAATTCCACCCAATTCATGGCAAACTCTCTCCAATGTCAATACAGTCAAACAAAGTTTTGGTGCTGAAAACTGCTTTGGATTCGTCCACTGTGGTCTACCCAGGACGATGTGCCAAAAAAGGATGGCTTAATCCAGAGCACCAAATCAGCTGTAAATTCCGCAGTTCCAAAACTTGTACGTGCGGTCTGGAGCCCAAGTTTAGAATTAACCTGTGAAGTTCATCTTTGTAAAACATACTTCTTCTTTCCACAATTCGCCTTCACGTTGTGCTTTCGAATGATACCTTGCTCTCGCCGGTGATTTTGAGTTCCAATTTCCGATTGAATTATTGGTGGTTTTGTTTATAAAAGAAAACTGTCCTGACGGCCCGATTAACTCCTCTTAAATGCAGTTTGTACTCCAGGACGCAACAGTTATTTCACTGCTACATTTTCTCTGTTTTTCAGCCAACTTGGTGGCGATTATAATCATTTTCCAAAGGAAATGCAGTCTATCCAAATGCATCACCTACTACCTGATGGGAATGGCAGTGTCGGATCTTTTGGTCGTTATATCTCATCCCATATTCAGGATTACTGCTCTGATTTATTTTCCATATTCATTCCTGTTAACAACTCCTGTATGCCGTCTTGTTACATTCCTGGTTTTTGCTGTCACTGAGGTGTCAGTCTGGCTCACAGTCGCTTTCACTTTCGACCGATTTGTTGCTATTTGCTGTATAAGATTGAAAACAAAATATTGTACAGGGAGAGCAGCCGATGTGGTTATATCAACTGTGTGTGTTCTGAGTTGTTTAGAGTCTCTGCCCTGGTACTTCCCTTGGGACCCGTACTTCATTTTTAATAATCTTCCCTGGTATTGTGTGGCAAAAGAGAGCTTCTTTACATCCCCTACATGGGTTGCATTTGAATTGTTTCACCGCATTTTAACACCTTGTATTGCATTCTTTATCATTTTACTGCTAAATATCATAACTGTCAGGCGTATCTTCGAGGCTAACAGAATCCGGGCGGGACTCAGGGGCTGCAACAATCGGGGAAATCACAAGGACACAGAGATGGACCAGAGAAAGAACTCCATCATTTTACTATTCAGTATAAGTTATAGTTTTATACTGTTGTGGTTATCAGAAGTTGTGCATGAAATTTATTCAAGATTTATTAATATTCAGGCACTATACATCGTCACTGAAGCAAGTAATATCTTCCAAAACACAGGCGGAATGCTCCAAATTCTGAGTTCCTGCACGAGCACGTTTGTATATGTCCTCGCACAGGTTAAGTTCCGGAAGGAGTTAAAAAATGGTGTGACATACCATTATGACATACTGAAGTTATTTGTTAAATTTGTCAACTCATTGAAGGAGTGGAGGGTTTCTAGTTAGAAGCAACATTGTCATCGCTCTCGATGCACTCACTGCTGAGCCGCTGGGAAGTAAAGAACAACAGGGAGCGTTGTAGCGGCCCCGAGCAGCGTGAAGGGGAACAACAACTGGCAGAGTTTTAGCGGCCCCTGGCATCCAGGATGGGAAGCAACTGGAGGTACATTTTCCCTCTCCAAAAATGATTTGAATGTCGGGCAGCATTCAAATGATCAATCATTCTTCCACTCTGGAATTCACTGATATATAAGCATTCAGTAATTTGAAAACAATAATCACAAAAAATTAGTTTATTTTATCTAATGTCCTCCCTTTGGCATTGAAGGCAAATAGAACCCAATGGCCTGATAAGTGACATGCCAGAGTACTGAAAGGAGTGGCGTTACGAAGAGTGGAAGCATTGGTGGTCATCATCCAGAATTCTATGGACTGGTGAATAGTCCCTGCAGATTGGAGCGTAGCTATTGTCACTGCAATATGCAAAAATGGAGGAATAGAAAAAACCACAAATAATGGAGCAGTAATCTTAACATCGGTACTGTGGAACGTTCTCGAATCCATTATCAAGGATTTTATAACATAGCATTTAGAAAGCTTCAGCAAGATCAGACAGATTCGGCATCGATTTTTAAGGGGAAATGTTGCTTGGCAAATAGATTGGAATTATTTGAAGGTGTAACTTGTAGAGTTGAAAAGCGGGATCCTCTCGATTTCGGACATTCGGACTTTCAAAAAGCGTTTGGCAAAGTCTCGCGGAAGAGATTATCGTGCAAGATTAAAGTGCATGGGATTGTGGTAAGGATATTGAGATGAATAGAAAACTGGTTGGCAGAGAGGAGACAAAGAGTAGGAATTAATGAATGCTTTTCAAATTGGGAGGCAGTAACGAATGGGGTGCAACAGGGACCAGAGCTGGGACCCCAACTATTCACAATATATATTATTGATTTGGATGAGGGAACAAAATGCAACATCTCAAAGTTTGAAAGTGATGTCAAGTTGGCTGGCATGGTGAACACTGAAAGGATGAAGAGATCCTACAGAATGATCTGGACAGGTTGGTTGGGTGGCAAATCAATGGCAGATGTAGTATAACCTGGATAAATGTGAGGTTATTCACCATGAAAGCAAAAACAAGAAGTCAGATAAATATTTGAATGGCTGTTAATTAGGAGAGGGGAGTGTACAGTGGAATTTTGGTCCCCTTGTGCACCAGTTACTGAAGGTATGCATGCAGCTGCAGCAGGCGGCAAAGAAGGGGAATGCGAGAGGTTTCGAGTGCAGGAGCTAGGATGTGTTGTTGCAATTATACAGGGCCGTGGTGACGTCACACCGACAGTATTGTGTGCAGTTTTGGTTTCGTTTTTTGAGGAACGATGTCCTTGCTCTCGCGGGATTGCAGCGAAGGTTTACCAGGCTGATTCCGGGGATGGCCGCTCTGATGTATGAGGGGAGATTGACCACGCTCGGATTCCTTTCGCTGGAGTTCAGACGAATGAGTGGAGATCTCATACAGACTTATAATATTCTGACGGGACGAGACAGGGTAGATGCAGATAATTTATTCCCGATTGTGTTCGAGTCCAGAACCAGGGTCACAGTCTGAGGATTTAGGGTAGACCATTTAGGACGGAGATGAGGAGACATTACTTCATCCAAAGAGTGGTTAGCCTGTGGAATACATTACTCAGGAAGTCGTTGGTGACAAAATAATGAAGGTGTTCATGAGCCGGCTGGATAAAGCATTTGGGACAAATGGGACCAAAGGTTGTGGGGAAAAAGGAGGATTTGGCAATTGAGTTGGCTGATCAGCCATGATCGTCATGAATGGCGGAGCAGGTTCGATGGGCCAAATGGCCTCCTCCAACACCTATCTTTAATCTTTATCTGCTTCTATTGATACGCTGAGATTTACACTATCAGCAAACAAACGTTTGCAGCAACATTGCTTCAAATCCCCCTGTGTGCTTTAGATGGTCAGGCATCCAGTGGCAATTGAAACATAAGTTAGCCTCTAAGTTGATTGTAGATTGGGAAATATGAGTGTATATCTGTGTTTCTGTATGACGTTGCATGCATGACTGTGTGTTTATGTGCATTCCTGTGTGTTTGTGTGTATGTATGCACATGATGATTTGTGCGTACATTGTGCATGTGGGTTTACTTCATGTGTGCTTGTCGCTGTGTGTGTGTGAGTGAGTTTCTGTGCCTGCATTACTTTGTGTGTGTGAATGCATTTGTGAAAGTGTGTCTGTGTATGTCGTGTGAAAGTCTGTGTATATGCGTAATTCCAGAGATTCACGACCCTCTGAGAGAAGAAGTTCCTCCTCAACTCTGTCCTAAACTGACCCCCCTTTATTTTGAGGCTGTGCCCTCCAGTTCTAGTTTCCTTTCTAAGTGCAAATAATCTGCCCATCTCTACCCTATCCAGCACCTTCATGATCTTATAGGTCTCTATAAGATCCCCCCTCAGCCTTCTAAATTCCAACGAGTACAAACCCAATCTGCTCAGTCTCTCCTCGTAATCAACACTCCTCATCTCTGGTGTCAACCTGGTGAACCTTCCCGGCACTCACTCCAAGGCCAATATATCCTTCCGCAAATAAGGGAACCAATACTGCACACAGTATTCCAGCTGCGGGCTCACCAATGCCCTATACAGCTGCAGCAAGACATCTCTGCTTTTATATGCTATCCCCCTTGCGACATAGGCCAACATCCCATTTGCCTTCTTGATCACCTGTTACACCTGCAGACTGGGTTTTTGCGTCTCATGCACAAAGACCCCCAGGTCAACTCTGCACAGCAGCATGTTGTAATTTCTTTCCATTTAGATAATAATCCGATTTGCTATTATTTCTTCCAAAGTGCAAAACCTCGCATTTGTTGACGTTATACTCCATCTGCCAGATCCTCGCCCACTCACAGCCTGTGCAAATTTCACTGCAGACCTTCTACGCCCTCCACACGATTCACTGTTTGTGTGCATGTGTTTTCGTGTATGTTTGTGCGAGTGCATGCATGAATGTGTCAGAGCATGTGCGTATGTATGTTTCTGTGAGTGTGAATGAGAGTGCGTGTGGATGCGTGTGGGAGGTGTAACAACATAAGATCTCTGTCAATGGCACTTTTGAACATTGAAATCTGTTTACTTTCATTCAATTGCTCCTTGATTATTCTACAGATGAATATAAAAAATGGGAGCAGGAGTCGGCCATTCATCCCCTTGAGCCTGCTCCGCCATTTAATATGATCATGGCTGATCTGATAGTAACCTCAAATCTGCAAATTTCGATTCTCCCAGGAATATTTCACTTGTTTCCGCACCAAGAATATGTCCAGCTCTGCATTACAAATACTCACACATTCTGCTGCGACTGCCTTCTGAGGAAGAAAGTTCCAGAGAATCATGGCCCTCAAGAGAAAATGCATTTCTCTTCAGCTCTATCTGAAATGATCTCCACCTCATCTGAAAAGGGCAACCCCTCGTTCTAAATCCTTAAACAGTAAGAAACATCATCACCACAGCCACCCTGTCCCGGCCCACAAAGGATCATTAATGTTTCAATCAAGTCACATCTTGCTGTGTTATACTGCAGCTGAGCGTAAGAAGTTGTGAACATTCCGTCCTAAAGTTCAAAGCTGTTCTCTGGATGTAGCAAGAATGACTGAATTTGACAATTATCGTGTTAAAACATCAACTTTATTTCGCATTGAATAATGATGCTTATAATGATTATAATATAATAATGAAAACTGATGATACATATATAAGAAATATAGAAGAAGGATAGTCACAGAGTTTTACAGCATAAAAAAGAGGCTCTTCAGCCCTTCGTGTCTGTTTCGGCCATGAAACACCAATTGATTCCAATGCCATGTTCCAGCATTTGGTGTGTAGCCTTGTACGTTATGGCGTTTCAAGTGCTCACCTAAATGCTTTGCAAACGTTGTGAGGGTTCCCGCCTCTAACATCATTTCAGAGAGTGAATTTCAGATTCCCACCACCCTCTGGGTGAAACGGTTTTTCATCAAATTTCCTCTTGCGCCTTACATTAAATCTCTGCCCACTGATCATTGACTCCTCTATGAAGATAAACAGCTTCTTACTATCTTCCCAATCTATGTCCCTCAAAGTTGTGAACACCTCGACGAAGTTCCGACCTCACCCCGTCCCCCGCCTCAGCAGCGTTCGCTGCTCTCAGGAAAACAACACCAGACCATACAACCTATCTTCATAGATGAAATGCTCCATCGCAGGCAACATCCTAGCGAACCGTCTCTGGACCCATTCTCGTGCAATCACACCCTTGATATAATGTGGTGACCTGGAATGTGCACTGTACTCGAGCTGTGGCCTAACAAGTTACATGTATATATATATATATGTATATATATATATATATATATATACAGCTCCAGAATGCAGTTTCTGCCTCTCCAATAACCTCCTATGTCGAGAGCATCATGGCAACTCCTCAAAGATGATACTCGTGTTGGTTTCTCACCAGTGCAGACATTACCAATGATCTGAGTGCCCGCAATGGGTAGGCTCGAGAATCAGTCACTCCGTTTCTGACACTACCCCCCCCCCCCCCCCCCCCCCCCCGCCCTTGTCTGTGAAGAACTATTCAACTCTGGCTGCAGTGCTAACTCTCAGGAGCAAAAGATCTTTATACTGGATTGCTGGCTCTGCTTCAGCCCTTTAAGCCGCTACGAGGAATTTGCCCAAACAAACCTAATCTCTTCTCATGTTTTTAACCAAAACAGGTTCCTCTAAATGGTTTCTTCTCATCAGGTATTATGTCCCCCAATTAAAATTAACCTTTTGATGCATCAGTTTACTGCAACAGAAATTGTGGCTTGTTCTTTGTACCTCGACTCCCGCAATGCCACAGAACAGCATTTCCAATAAATAAAGCACAACTTATGTTCGTGTTCCACCTTAAAAAAAGGGAAACAAGATACTCACCTAAACAACAACCTATGCAGGAAAATAGAAAGAGAGACCATGATCTGAAAAAAAAAATGCTCACAGCTGCTTATTATTTACTGTTCAATACACAACCGTAGCTCGGTGCATATCATTTCTATAAGTGGAGAAAATACAATATGTCACTAAATATTAAAAATCAAAACATAGCAGAAATAAGATGCATTTCAGAATCACAACAGTTGTTTTCTGCACGCCTTAGTCTTATGCTAGCCCGGCAGTATTTCCTTTCTAAATCAAACCATCCAACCCTGGCATTGGATTGATGCGCCCACTTTTAGCTGCTTGCAATGAAGAAATAAGGAGACGAATGCTCACTGGTCTCTGTATGACTAAAACAGAACATCACGACTGTTGCAAACATTTATCCTCACAATAAACAAGAACATTCGAATATTTTTCTCAATTACTTGCTGCAAATGTATCTCAGCCTTTGGCAGTTCATGCACGAAGGCATCCTCAAAGAACAAAGAACAAGGAACAGTACAACACAGGAAACAGGCTCTTCGGCCCTCCAAGCCTGTGCCGCTCCTTGGTCGAACTTGGCCAATCGTTTGTATCCCTCCATTCCCAGGCTGCTCGTGTGACTATCCAGGTAAGTCTTAAACGATGTCAGCATGTCTGCCTCCACCACCCTACTTGGCAGCGCATTCCAGGCCCCCACCACCCACTGTGTAAAAAACATCCCTCTCATATCTGAATTCTACTTCGCCCCTCTCACATTGAGCCCGTGACCCGACGTGATCGTCACTTCTGATCTGGGAAAAAGCTTCCCGCTGTTCACCCTATCTATCCCCTTCATAATCTTGTGCACTTCTATTCGGTCTCCCCTCATTCTCCGTCTTACCAGGGAGAATAAGCACAGTTTACCCAGTCTCTCCTCATAGCTAAGACCCTGCATACCAGGCAACATCCTGCTAAACCTTCTCTGCACTCTTTCTAACGCCTCCACGTCCTTCTGGTAGTGCGGCGACCAGAACTGGACGCAGTACTCCAAATGTGGCCTCACCAGCGTTCTATACAGCTGCATCATCAAGCTCCAGCTTTTAGACTCTATACACCGTCCTGTGAAGGCAAGTATACCATATGCCTTCTTCACTACCATCTCCACCTGTTTTGCCACCTTCAAGGATTTGTGGACTTGCACACCTAGGTCCCTCTGTGTTTCTATACTCTTGATGGCTCTGCCATTTATTGTATAACTCCTCCCTACATTATTTCTTCCAAAAGGCATCACTTCACATTTATCTGGATTTAATTCCATCTGCCACCTCTCAGCCCAATGTTCCAGCCTACCTATATCCTGCTGTATTGCCCGACAATGCTCATCGTTATCCACATGAAGTGTGATTTAAAAAAAAATATTAATTACAGAATTCAAAGAATAAAAATGAATTCAACAGCACAAAGTAATTTCATATCTTAGTCTAATAAAGCAACTCAAATCAATAAAACACAGTTTACAAACTATTCAGAAACTAGATCTAATGGAAATGAATTAAGAAGTTACAAATCCTTCAAATGTGTCATTTTGCCTGACTTATTTTTCTAGTATTTTTCTTCCCGTTTGTTCTCATTGTTTTCCCATAATTTTTCGAATATGTTAATCTGATCTATATGTCTTCTTTTACTGTGGCATATTCCGAAACAAATTTTCTTTTGGGGCGTTTCCTCTAACTTTTCTTCAGACTTTTCTTCTGACCCTTTTTCTGTTTTCTTCTTTTTGCCCTTAAATACTCGCTCTGTTGTTTGACATTTTCCAGCCATTTTATGCAAACTTTTTTTCTGATATTATCCCCTATCATTCTATGTGAACATTAATTTCATCAGGTATTTTCTATCTTTCAGATTGTGCCTGATAATTGATAGCCCTGGATGTTCCGTCTCGAAACCTTGATTATGGTTCACTGTAATTGTTGGGCCACTCCTTCAATGTTACTCCCAAATCTTTGTGAGAACATAACGTACAGCAGGGATACTTCTCGGGATGCTATGTTGAAGAGCAAGATATCCCTCTGTGTTCAGTTGGAACCTAATACCGGGTGCTTACAGAGGATGTTTGTGAGAAAAAAATGAAGACATTTAACACAGAATCATAACACATCCCAATATATTTTACATAAGACACACTGGTCAATATACCGGGTTGCTACATGTAGAACCAAACTTAAGTAAGCAGCTAGTGGCCGGGATGGGAAGTGCTGAACTTATCATTGAATGTTACAATCGCTACAGTGCAGAAAGAAAACATTGGGGCCAATAAATCTGCAGTGACTCTCTGGCAGAATGGCTTTCTAATGCTCTCTCATCTCCCCTGTGGAGCCACATACAATTAACATGGTAAATTGGGGAATAATTTAGTGAACTGGGAAATGCTATCCAATTATTTCAAGGACAATTCAGAAAGGCAAATGAGGCGGGAGAAAAATAAACAGCAGAATGCTGCAGGAGTTCCAATGTCTAGAAAAAGAAGTGTTCAGAGTGTCCCCGGAAATAGCAAGGTGCAAAGTGACTCGCGAGCAGGCAGTGGAGGCAATGCGGCCAAGACAAGTCAGTCGGCATTAAAAGAGATCACGGGAAGAACAGTCTATTTATCATAATGTCACAGTTTCAGAGCACTGACAAAGGTCATTCGGCCCCTCAGTTTCAACGAGGCATTTTCAAACATTGGTCCGTAGTCTTCTGTGCCATGGCACACATGCTCATCTAATTGCTTCCACGCGAGTTCTCACTACATTCGTGAGTGAATTTGTAAACTACTCCTCAATGAGCATTTCTCTTCGTGCTTCATACGCCCGGTCAAATTTCAAAATCCATATTCACTATCAACATTTTTCTGTTTGATCCTTTCAAATTCAATGTTTGTTTGGCCAGGTTCTTTCCTTAGATTTCTAAACCTTTGTCTGCAGGCGTATGGCACGAGTTGATATGCACCTGAGATTGACTTTTTTACCTCCATATCCTTCCCAGAGACGTGCTCTGATAGTGATGCAAACACTTCACTCGCTCTACCTGCCACATTTGTTTGAATCAGTAATACCGACATGATCAGATGGTTGGAAAGTAACAAGAACAGGTGGAGGGCCTGAACAAAGGCTGCGCATAAAGTGATGGCGTAAATCCAGAACAAACAAAGGCGTTTAATTGTTTGACAAAGGAGGAGATCAGGCCAACAGAGACAAAATGACCTTTCTAAATGGCCCTGACGACACACATGCAATCAGAGAATCATAGAAACCCTACAGTGCACAAAGAGGCCATTTGGCCCATGGAGTCTGCACCGACCACAATCCCACCCAGCCCCTACCCGCATACCCCTACATATTTATCCGCTAACCCCTCTAACCTATGCATCTGAAGACACTAAGAGGCAATTTTAGGATGGCCAATCAACCGAACCCGCACATCTTTGTACTGTGGGTGGAAACCGGAGCACCCAGAGAAAACCCACGCATACACGAGGACAATGTACAAACTCCACACAGACAGTGACCCAAGCCGGGAATCGAACCCAGGTCCCTGGAGCTTGAAGAAGCAGTGGTAACCATTGTGCTACCTTGCCGCCCGTTATCCTGCTGATCCTGTTTATTTTTCTGATGTCATTATCACAGCTAAATTATCATCGCAACAACAAACTGTGTTTCGATTTGGAATCGAAGCAGGATTAAAGACTGAAGTACAATTTTTTGGAGGAAACCGTTTGCTACTAATGTGACAAAAAGAACGAGAAGTGTTCGAAGATGGAAGGCAATGGCTGGAGTGGACTATGTTACTGTTATGTTTGCATGTTTTGATTTTATAAGGTGTAAATATATGTATTGCAGAGAAGAGGTGATGTGAAACTGAAAGGGTATGAACAATGAAACCATATTTGAATGGTGATGGTTCATTTTTTTATCTTAAGGGGGGGGGGCGTGGAGATGTGACGTTCGTGTACGTTTCAGAGATTTGTTAAAATCATTATCTCTGCAGCTCTCCCAGTCAGTGTTTCTCAGCTCACAGCCTTCGCTGATGTCATTATGTCACCGCCTTGACTGGAGTTGTCGTTTCTTATATTGTTATTTTAGTGGATTAAATTGGGTTATCTGTGTTTACTCTGGGATTAATTTTACGATCCTGCATTGTTAGATGGATAATAATGTGATGTTGGACACTTTTGTTTTCAATTTGGAACTGTGGGTTCAAGTTAAAGGTTTTAGAAGGGACAGAAAGGTAAAATGAAGTTTTTTCTCTCTTTACCTGTTGCTATGAAAATTATGTTGGTTAGCTGAAAAGAAGATCTTGTTTTTCTAAAGGATGAAAGTCTGGTGTCTTCGGGGGCTGCAGCAGAATCTGTCTGGTCTTTTGGGAAGCGTCTTTGTCTTCAAACTGTTCCGAGTGATTCCAGAGAACTGCAGACTTGAACCAAATGATTCAATTTCCGTTCTCGGATGAGAAGTAAACCTCACTGTATTGAAACTGTTTAAATGGCTATGTCTATGGCAAGGGTTTTGGTTTGATTGGAACGCATCAGGTATCTTTGTTAAATGTTAAGGGTAACAAAGTGTTTTTTTTTTGCTTCTTGTTTGTAATTGATCAAAGATTTTGCTATTTCTTTACTGTAAATTTTAACTGTAATCTTAAATAAAATTTGTTTGATTAAAACTTCCTCGTGGGTCTTTCGAATCACACCTGAAGTGGGACACATCATGCTTATCCTAGCCAGATTGAAGATGGCAAACCTATGGTTCAGGCAGGCTTCATAAAATAATTTGGAGATTTTAGCGTGAACCATAACACTGTGTCTGAATAAATGTCATATTCACATAGTCACTGTCCACTAAATGCATTTCTTTCATTTTATTTAACAAGCTCATTAATTTCAGGTGCAATCCATACCACCCAGCCCACGCTTGCAAAAATTCAAAACACAGTGTTCAATTTAGAAGTTACTTTGCATTTGGACAATGGTCGTTGAAATCTGGCTCGCTATTCTCAAAGTTTTCCCAAACAAAGAACAAAGAACAATACAGCACAGGAACAGGCCCTTCGGCCCTCCAAGCCCGCGCCGCTCCCCGGTCCAGGATTGAATCCTGAATCCAGGATCCCCGCCCAATTTTCCAGCCTATCGACATACCAATATCCTATCCACCGAGCTGTCCCTCACAGCTACGATGCTTTGTTCATTACAACCTATTAACTCACCCCCACCCCCCCATTCCAGACCATGTGATCTCCAGGGAGAGGCGAAAACCCAGAGTGAAAAACCCCAGGGCCAGTATGGGGAAAAAAAATCTGGGAAATTCCTCTCCGACCCCCTGAGGCGATCGAAATGAGTCCAGGAGATCACAATGGCCCTGATCGGAAAATGCTTCCCAACCCTAGTCATTTCCACTTCCACGAACACCATATGAATTCCCTGCCCCCGAGACAGGTTCCCAACTATCCGCAGTCTCGCTCTGTACTGGCACCAGCAAGATGATCATAGAATGAAGCCTTGAAACGAGAAACAAGGAACAATTAGCCCGCGCCGCTCCCTGGTCCAAACTAGACCACTCTTTTGTACCCCTCCATTCCCACTCCGTTCATATAGCTGTCTAGATAAGTCTTAAACGTTCCCAGTGTGTCCGCCTCCACCACCTTGCCCGGCAACACATTCCAGGCCCCCACGACCCTCTGTGTGAAATATGTCCTTCTGATATCTGTGTTAAACCTCCCCCCCTTCACCTTGAACCTATGACCCGTCGTGAACGTCACCACCGACCCGGGGAAAAGCTTCCCACCGTTCAACCTATCTATGCCTTTCATAATTTTATACACCTCTATTAAGTCTCCCCTCATCCTCCGTCTTTCCAAGGAGAACACCCCCAGTTTCCCCAATCTCTCCTCATAACCAAGCCCCTCCATACCAGGCAACATCCTGGTAAACCTCCTCTGTACTCTCTCCAAAGCCTCCACGTCCTTCTGGTAGTGTGGCGACCAGAACTGGACGCAGTATTCCAAATGCGGCCGAACCAACGTTCTATACATCTGCAACATCAGACCCCAACTTTTATACTCTATGCCCCGTCCTATAAAGGCAAGCATGCCATATGCCTTCTTCACCACCTTCTCCACCTGTGACGTCACCTTCAAAGATCTGTGGACTTGCACACCCAGGTCCCTCTGCGTCTCTACACCCTTTATGGTTCTTCCATTTATCGTGTAGCTCCTCCCTACATTATTCCCACCAAAATGCATCACTTCGCATTCATCAGGATTGAACTCCATCTGCCATTTCCTTGCCCAAATTTCCTGCCTATCTATATCCTTCTGTAGCCTCTGACAATGTTCCTCACTATCTGCAAGTCCTGCCAGTTTTGTGTCGTCCGCAAACTTACTGATCACCCCAGTTACTCCTTCTTCCAGATCATTTATATAAATCACAAACAGCAGAGGTCCCAATACAGAGCCCTGCGGTACACCACTAGTCACAGGCCTCCAGCCGGAAAAAGACCCTTCCACTACCACCCTCTGTCTTCTATGACCAAGCCAGTTCTCCACCCATCTAGCCACCTCCCCCTTTATCCAATGGGATCCAACCTTTTTCACTAGCCTACCATGAGGGACTTTGTCAAACGCTTTACTAAAGTCCATATAGACAACATCCACGGCCCTTCCTTCGTCAACCATTTTGGTCACTTCTTCAAAAAACGCCACCAGGTTAGTGAGGCATGACCTCCCTCTCGCAAAACCATGTTAACTATCGTTAATGAGTTTATTCCTTTCTAAATGCGCATACATCCTATCTTTAAGAATCTTCTCCAGCAACTTCCCCACCACGGACGTCAAGCTCACCGGCCTCTAATTACCCGGGTTATCCTTCCTACCCTTCTTAAATAACGGGACCACATTGGCTATCCTCCAATCCTCTGGGACCTCACCTGTGTCCAGTGACGAGACAAAGATTTGCGTCAGAGGCCCAACGATTTCAACTCTCGTCTCCCTGAGCAGCCTTGGACAGATTCCATCAGGCCCTGGGGATTTGTCAGTCTTTATATTCTCTAACAAACCTAACACTTCCTCCTTTGTAATGGAGATTTTCTCCAACGGTTCAACACTCCCCTCCGAGACACTCCCAGTCAACACATCCCTCTCCTTTGTGAATACCGACGCAAAGTATTCATTTAGGATCTCCCCTACCTCTTTGGGCTCCAAGCATAAGTCCCCACTTTTGTCCCTGAGAGGTCCGATTTTTTCCCGAACAACCCTTTTGTTCCTAACGTATGAATAAAATGCCTTGGGATTCTCCTTAATCCTGTCTGCCAAGAACATTTCGTGACCCCTTTTTGCTCTTCTAATTCCCCGTTTGAGTATTTTCCTACTTTCATTGTACTCCTCCAGAGCTCCCTCCGTTTTTAGCTGATTGGACCTAACATACGCCTCTCTTTTCCTTTTGACCAGTCCCTCAATTTCCCTGGTTATCCACGGTTCTCTAATCCTACCCTTCCTATCCTTCTTTTTTACAGGCACATGCTTGTCCTGTACCCCTAACAACCGTTCCTTAAAAGACTGCCACATACCAGATGTGGATTTACCCTCAAACAGCCTCTCCCAATCAAGAGCTGCCAATTTCTGCCTGATCCCAATAAAGTTAGCCTTCCCCCAATCCGACACCTTACCCTTGGGACACCACTCATCCTTTTCCATCACTATCCTAAAGCTAACAGAATTGTGGTCACTATTTGCCACATGTTCCCCAACCAAAACTTTGAAGACCTGACCGGGCTCATTCCCCAGTACCAGCTCCAGTATAGCCCCCTCTCTAGTTGGGCTGTCCACATATTGTTCCAACGAACCCTCCTGTACACATTTTACAAATTCCTCCCCATCCAGAGTCCCTGCCCTCAGCGATTTCCAGTCTATACCAGGGAAATTGAAGTCTCCCACTACAACAACACTATATTTCCTGCACCTATCCAGTATCTCCTGACATATCCATTCTTCCACTTCCCTTGGGCTGTTGGGGGGCCTGTAGTACACCCCCAACATAGTGACTGCGCCTTTCCTGTTTCTCAGCTCCACCCAGAGTGACTCGCTACACGACTCCTCCGAATTGTCCTCCCTCTGCACCGCTGTAATATGCTCTCCAACCAATACCGCTACTCCCCCACCTCTTTTGGCCCCTCCTCTGTCTCGCCTAAAACACTTGTACCCTGGAATATTCAGCTGCCAGTCCTGTCCCTCTTTCAACCAAGTCTCTGTCACCGCAACCACATCCAAATTCCTCGTGCGCATTAAGGCCCCAAGTTCGTCTGTTTTACCTGCTACGCTCCTTGCATTGAAGTATAAGCACTCCAGACCCCCAGGCTCAGTGAGGTCGTCCTCCCCCAGAGTGCTCTTCTTCTTTGCCAGCCTTGTCCCAGCCCCAAGCTCGTCCCCAGCCACCACACTTATAGACCTAATAGTTTGATCCCCACCTCCCTGCCATACTAGTTTAAACCCCCCCGAACTGCATTAGCAAAGCTCCCAGCCAGGATATTTGTGCCCTTCCAACTTAGTTGTGACCCCTCCCTCTTGTACAGGTGCCATCCTCTCCTGAAAACCTCCCATTGGTCTATGAAAATAAAGCCCTCCCTCCTGGACCAGTCCTTTAGCCAGGCATTCATTTGAACCAACTCCCTATTCTTAGCCTCACTGGCACGAGGCATTGGGAGCAGCCCAGAAATGGCCACCCTAGTGACTCTACTTTTTAACCTATTTCCCAACTCCCTGAATTGCTCTCTTAGGACCCCCCTACTCTTCCTATCTACGTCATTTCCACCAATGTGTATAATGACATCCGTTTCTTTATCTTCCCCTTTTAATATGCCTCCTATCCGCTCGGAGACATCCGTGACCCCAGCACCAGGTAGGCAGACTACCATCCTGGAGTCCCGTTCGCCCCCACAGAATCGCCTGTCTGTGCCTCTAACTGACGCATCCCTCACCACTATCGCTCTCCTAACCCCTCTCTTCCCTTTCCGGGCCACAGAGCCTGACTGTGTGCCAGTGACCTGGTCACTGTGTCTTACCCCTGGAGAGGCACACTCCTCCACACTATCTAAAACAAGGTACCTGTTTTGGAGTGGGACAACCACAGGTGACCCCTCTTCTAACTGTCCACTCCCCTCCCCTCTCACACCTGTCACCAAGCCCTTCCTATTTTGAGACACCTCTGGAGTCCTCCCTTGTACTTTACCCTTCTGCCCTTTACTCCTCCTAACTGTGACCCACGTGTCATTCTCCCGATGCCCCGGTGTATCTAGTTGCCTATAACTGCTGTCAATTTTTCTCTCATTTTCCCTGACTAGGCTAAGGTCAGCGATCTGCAGCTCCAGTTCCCTAACACGGTCCCTCAAGAGCTGCAGTTCCACGCACCTGGCACATATGTGAACCTCTGGGAAGCTAGGAGATTGCAGGAACTCCCACATCCCACATCGGAAGCATTGAACTGGCCGATCACTCATACCTGCCCTTATCCTTTATAGGGTTGGGTAAAAAAAATAACTAGCCTTGCCTTGCCCTTACAGCCCAAGCCCTGTGAGCCAAAGCCCTTATAGTGCACACTCTGCTACCCACTCACTCAAGCCCTGTGAGCCAAAGCCCTGATAGTGCACACTCTGCTATCCACTCACTCCACTGCCCGCTCCCGACGCTGTCCGCTGTATAGTGCAGACGGCTTTTTATGCTCCCGGCGAACCCCCAAGTAACTGCCTTTTATACTAAGACTCAACCTCCCAGAATCCCCTTCAGCTGACCTCACTTCCTCAATTCAGAACCCTGAAAAAAGCCCGCGAAATATACTAGGAATACCCTTAAATGAATAAATGAATAATTAAATCACTTCTTAGCTTACTCTCAGCACTCCTGCTAAGACTCTCTCCCCCAGTCTCACTCCAGTTAAACAAAGACCTGGAGTGTGGGAATCCCTCTCGGAATTTCTGAGGTAAGGGATCACATGGAAGTTTACCATGTGCATAAACGTCCGCTGGAAAATTTTGCAGTGCTGGGACAAATCCGACAGATCAATTAAACAACTAATTATGGATGGTTCAGTGCATGTTGCAAAAATAGTTACTCTGAAAGAGATTATAGAAACATAGAACAGTACAGCACAGAACAGGCCCTTCGGCCCACGATGTGGTGCCGAGCTTTATCTGAAACCAAGATCAAGCTATCCCACTCCCTATCATCCTGGTGTGCTCCATGTGCCTATCCAATAACCGCTTAAATGTTTCTAAAGTGTCTGACTCCACTATCACTGCAGGCAGTCCATTCCACACCCCAACCACTCTCTGCGTAAAGAACCTACCTCTGATATCCGTCCTGTATCTCCCACCACGAACCCTATAGTTATGCCCCCTTGTAATAGCTCCATCCACCCAAGGAAATAGTCTTTGAACGTTCACTCTATCTATCCCCTTCATCATTTTATACACCTCTATTAAGTCTCCCCTCAGCCTCCTCCGCTCCAGAGAGAACAGCCCTACCTCCCTCAACCTTTCCTCATATGACCTACCCTCCAAACCAGGCAGCATCCTGGTAAATCTCCTCTGCACTCCTTCCAGCGCTTCCACATCCTTCCTATAGTGAGGTGACCAGAACTGCACACAATATTCCAAATGTGGTCTCACCAAGGTCCTGTACAGTTGCAGCATAACCCCACGGCTCTTAAACTCCAACCCCCTGTTAATAAAAGCTAACACACGATAGGCCTTCTTCACAGCTCTATCCACTTGACTGGCAACCTTTAGAGATCTGTGGATATGGACCCCAAGATCTCTCTGTTCCTCCACAGTCTTCAGAACCCTACCTTGGACCCTGTAATCCACATTTAAATTAGTCCTACCAAGATTGAAAAAGAAAAACACTTATTACTTAGTATAATCATTCGCGAAACAAGAGGGAGCACCGGGTCAGACACTCCAAACTTCATGTCCCTCTTTGCTCTCCCCCAACTAATCAATCCTCTGCCCCTGCCCCAGGTGTACCCAAAACCAATCCCAGAACACTCCCAAAGGGGATTTCACCAAAATCCCAGCCGCACAAAACTCCCCAACACGGCCAGCGAAACAACTGCCCTCGGACCTCGCAGACCACTGATCTCACTGGTTGGATCATCCGCTTGCTCCCGACCCCCCAAACCAACAGCCCCCCCCCCCACATCGCCCCCCCCCCCGCCCCCAGTCTCCTCCTGACTCCAAATCCTCCTGATCCAATCCCAACACTTTCCAAAAAAAGCCCTATCCCTCATGACACACGCCACCTCCTCCTGACCAATCTGATCACAGCTACGCCATACTGAGTCCGCTCCCACCCTCACTCCCGGCCTCCAAATTCCCACCCAGTTACATTGGACTCCTATCTTCTCCCTTGCCTGCCAATTTCACGGGGCCCCTCAACAAGTGCCTGCTTACTGACGGCATTTACAGTTGAATGGGGGTGGAGCCTTCTTATGCACACTGGTACTGTGGCACACTTTTCCTCTGCAATCTCCCAGCAGCTCAGAATATTGGAGCTACAAACTAAGATGGGAGCACCACGGTCGCACCGTGGTTAGCACTGCTGATTCACAGCACCAGGGAGCCGAGTTCGATTCCCAGCTTGAGTCAGTGTGTTGTTGAGTTTGCACGTTCTCCACGTGTCCGCGTGGGTTTCCTCCGGGTGCTCCGGTTTCCTCCCACACTCTGAAAGATGTGCTGGTTTGGCGCATTGACCCGAACAGGTGCCGGACTGCGGCGGCTAGGTGAATTTCACAGTAACTAACTTCATTGGCGTGTTAGTGTAAGCTGGACTTGTGACGAATCAATAAACTTAACTTACTGATAAAAAAGATTTGCAAAGCTGGCAAGGGTCATTAAACTCTTGTAGTTCCAATAGTTACATGCTCATGTGACTGGGCCGACGTTGTCTCCATCATACACGGCAGGAAATGATGTCCCAGGGCGTGGTATTTCTAGGACAACGGATGAACCGACACCACATGATAATTGCCAGGCAGGAGTGTTCACTTCCAGTCGGGGAACACTTCAGCAGTCAAGGGCATTCAGTCTCCGGTCTTCAGATAAGCGTTCTCGAAGACAGCATGTGGGACAAATGACAACGCAGAATCGCTAAGCAGAAACTGGTAGCCACATTCCACGCGCATGAAAATAGCCTTCACCAGGCTCTTGGCTTGCTGTCACACGACATGTAACTCCCTCCATTTGGCCTGGGCTTGCAATATCCTACTAACTGTCCTGGCCTGAGAGAAGTCACACCTCCTTAACCTGCGATTATCCCTCCCTCCACTCCCACTGCCTGTACCTGTAAAGAATTGATGACTTGTAAAGACTTGCATTCCACCATTACCTTGGAATTCTGTCTGTGCCTATATATGCCGTGTCCCTGAACTCACTCTCCGCTCACCCGATGAAGGAGCAGCGCTCCAAAAGCTTGTGATTCCAAATAAACCTTTAGGACTTTAACCTTATGTTGTGAGACGTCCTATTGTTACCAATGACTTGTTCTGTTATAAAAACGTGCCAATTCCTATAACCAATGCCAAAATGCAACACCTGGCTAATATCTGAATTAAGCTCCATCAGCCATTCCACGGGCCATTAGCCAAGTTGATCAATATCCCTCTGTAGTCTCAGATAAGATTCTTCACTTTTCACTACACCACCAATTTTGCTCTCATCCGCAAATATCCGAACCATGTCTCCGATATTCCCATTCAAATGGTTTATTTAAATGGTAAATAACATTAGACTCTGCATTGATCCATGCAGCGCTCCTCTGGTCACCGACCTCCACTCTGAAAGACAATACACGAACAGAACCCTTTGTCTCCTCCCAGCAAGCCAATTTTGTATGGAATTGGCGTGTTCTTTCTGGATCCCAGAAGATCTAACATTAGTGACCAGTCTACCTTCATGTACCTGGCCAACTCCATGTAGACAATGTCTCGTACAATGCCCTCATCTATTTTCTTGGTCACTCCTTCAAAAAACACTATCAAGTTCTTAAGACACGATTTCCAAGCACAAAGCCACATTGGCTATTCCTAATCTGTCCTTACGTTTCCAAATGCAAGCAGATCCTTTCTTTCAGAATGCATTCCAACAGGCTACCCGCCTCTAACGCTTGGCTCAGCTGTCCGTAGTGCCCTGCTTTTTCCTGCCACATTTCCTAAATAATGGCATAACATTTGCCTCCATCCAGTGATCCAGCAGCTCATCCGTCGCTGCCGATGAAAACAATAATTTTGCTCGAGGCACAAAATTTCCTTCCTGGCTTACCAAAATGTCCTGGGGTAGATTTCATCAGCTCCCAGTGATTAAACTACGTTTGTGCGTTTAGGACATTCAGCACCTCCTGTTCTGCAATGTTGGCGTTTTTCAAAGCAACACTATTTAGTTGCCCGTGGTCTGTAGCTTACATGTCTTGCTGCACTGTAAATACTGACGAGAAATGTTCGTGTAAGACCTCACCCATCTCTGTGGCTCAACGCATAGACGATCTCATTGATTTTAAAGGGCCCTATTCGGTTCTGAATTGCTTTTTGCCTTTCGTACACTTGCAGAGTGCTTTTGGACTCTTCGTTCCCTCAGCTGCCAAATTTATCTCATATCCTCTTTTTGCCTTCCTGATTTCACTATTGAGTGTACACCGAAACCCCTTGTACACGTCACGGGATTCACCTGACCCCAGATGCCTATACTTGACTCATCTTTCGTTCCTTTTATTGACCAGAGCCTCAGTATCTCCAGTCATCCAATGTCCCTTACTCCTGCCCGTCTTGCTCTTCAGGCTAATCGGAATACATTGGCCCTGAACTCTCGTTATCCCGCTTTCCCACTCGCCAGACGTTCATTTACTTGCAAGCAGCATCCGCCAATCAGCATTATAAAGTTTCTGTCCAATACCATCAAAATTACACTTGCCACAATTTCGAACTTCCACTTTTGGTCCAGATCATTCATTTCCATAAGCCTTTTCAAACTAATCGAATTATGGTCACTTGTTACGAAGTGCTCCCCCACGAACACGTCTGTAACTTGCCTCACCTTATTTCCGAAGAGGAGATCGAGTTGTACACCTTTTCGAGGATGGCAACCTGCATGATGATAGCGATGTTTTTCGACTGAACACAGTTGACAAGTTGTTCTCCTTCCAAGCCCTTAAAACTATGGCAGTCACAGTCTATGTTTGGAAAGTTAAAATCCCCCACGATTGCATCTCCATTATATTCAAATTTGCAGACGACACGACCGTAGTGGGTCAGTTCTCAAATAATGACGAGACTGAGTACAGAAATGAGATAGAGAATCTGCTGAACTGAAATATCTCCCTCAATTTCAACAAAACGAAGGAGATTGGCATCGACTTCAGGAAGTGTAAAGGAGAACATGCACCTATCTACATCAATGGGGACGAAGTAGAAAGTTCGAGAGCTTCACGTTTGTGTGTCCAGATCAACAACAAACTGTCGTGGTCCCCCCATGCCGACACCGTACTTAAGAAAGCCCACCAACGCCTCTACTTTCTCAGAAGACTAAGGACATTTGGCATGTCAGCCAGGACCCTCACGAACCTTTACAGATGCGCCATAGAAAATATTCTATCTGGTTGTATCACAGCCCAAGACCGCAAGGAACTACAAAAGGTCGTGGATGGGGCTGAATCCATCACGCCAACCAGCCTCCCATCCATTGACTCTGTCTAAATTTCCCGCTGTCTCGGCAAAGTAGGCTGCATAATTAAGTAACCCACGCACAGGGGATCTTCTCTCTTCCACCTTCATCCTTCGGGAAAAAGATACAAAAATCTGAGATCATGTACCAAACGACTCAACAACAGCTTCTTCCCTGCTGCCATCTGACATTTGAATGGATTTACCGTGCATTAAGTTGATCTTTCTCGACACACGAGCTATGACTGCAACACTATATTCTGTACTCTTTCGTTTCCTTCTCTTTGAAAGGTATGTTTTATCTGCATAGCGCGCAAGAAACAATACTTGTCACTGTATGTTAATACATGTCACAATGATAATTCAAATAAAATCAAATCAAATTCTTGCAGCAATCTGCAATCTCCCTCCATATTTGCTCTTCAATACCCCATTGACAATTGGGGTGTCTATAAGCCCTGATCTCCCCTTTCTTATTTCTCATTTCCACCCATATACCTCCACTGGACGATCTATCAGGAATATCATCTCTGAGTTCTTCTATGATGTTTTCTCTGATCAAAAACGTTTTTTCCTCCTGATCTATTACGTCCCCTCTGTCCTTCCTATTGCACCTGCATTCTGGAATATCGAGCTGGCAATGTTGGCCCTCGCTCAGCAATGTTTTTGTAATAGCTATGATATCCCATTCATCTGCATCCACCCTTGCCCTGGGATGATCTGCCTTATTTCCCAAGTGTCTTGTACTGAAATGAAACGGCTCAATTCATCAGTCACCCCCCGTTCCCTGCCACGCTGATACCTGCATTGTCGATTTAATTTGTTCTCTTAAAATTCTGTATTAGCCTCAATGTCCCTCTCTGTCTCACTCATCTTGAGGGTTATACCCCATTGGCAGACGACTTTAAACCCTCACGAGTAGCTTTAGAAAATCTGCCCACCAGCATATTGGACACATTCAGTTCAGATTAAACCCGTCCCTCTTGTACAGGTCACTTCTGCACTCGATGTATAATGAATTTGTGTGTCATGAAAGCTGGACATACTCGTTGACATTGTCTTACTTTTGTAGACAGAAAGAACATGTGAACATCCTGCGCCTGTTTCCGCTAAACACAATAAATGGCAGACATTTATTGGAACATTCACCAGGTCAAATAAATAACCAGTCAGATTCAAGCTTTAATAATAAACTCAATTCAAGATTTACTTCCAGATTTAATAATAAATCAAATCAAATCAAATCAAAAGATGCCTTTTTAAAATTTCTGACAGTGCTTCGCCGTTAAATGTCATTCACAATCAACTCTACCTTCTACATGCAACGTCTCTGACCAGCAATATCCATTTGCCAAACAATCAACCGTCTCCTCTCCCATAGTATAAAAGTGTCCTCTTTCTTCGCAATGCCGTGAGAAGTGGAAAATGGACAAAGATCAAATAATAAAGAACAATACAGCACAGGAATAGGCCCACCGAGCATGCGCCAACAAATGATGCCTTTCTAAACTAATGCCCATTTGCACCTACGCTGTCCCTATCCCTCAATCACCTACTGATTCATGTATTTGTCAAGATGCCTCTTAAACGTTGCCACTGTGTCTGTCCCAACACTTCTTCTGGCAGCACATTCCAGGCAGTTATGACCTTCGATGTAAAAACTTGCCTCTCACCCCTCCTTTAAACTTTCCCCATTTTACCTTTAACCTATCTCACAAGTAATTGACAGTTCGACTCGGGAAAAAAAATACTCCAAATATCCATTCCCCACATAAGCTATTAAAAATCTATCACGTCGCCCTCAGCCTCCGACGTTCAAATGAAAACAAAACAAGATTTTCCAAACTTTCCTCATCGCTCATATAGCCCAAACCGTGCAACATCCTGGTAAACCTCTTCTGTACACTTTCTAACTCTCTACATCATTCTCTGAGTTTGGCGATCAGAACTGAATGCAATTTTACAAATGTGGACGAAATAAAGTGCTCTACAGTTGCAAGATGACTTGCCATTTTAAGGCTCTATGCCCCGACTGATGACAGCAAGCATGCCAGACGCCGACTGTGCCAACTTATTATCTTGTGTTGCCCCTTTCATGGAACTGTGGACCTGCAGACCTGCATTACTCCGTATGTTAATACTTTTAAGGGTTCTACCATTTACTGTATACGATCCATCGTGCATTGAACCTATCTTCATCCTGGCAATGCTTAAATTAACTTGATCAAAACACTTTTTATGAAGGTCCAGCTTAGTTCATCAGTCCAGCCTTCAGGGAACCTCTTACGTCAGACCCAGGCTGGCCAACTGTTCCACTTTATCGATGCATTATACTATTTGGATTGAAACGAGTTAACTGAATGTGTTTGTTCATTGAGTGGAATTAAAGGTATTCTCCATGGTTCCTAATTCTGCCACTGGAGGGTTTCCCTCTTCTATTAATAAGGGGTACTTCTCAATGAATCATCATATCGTGTCAGCCGCCGCAGCACATCCCGCAGTAAAAGGATTGGCGGCTCCACGGAGACTGAGAGGAGAGGCAGCACCTGAGAATAATAGATTGCGATGTAACAGCAAAGAAGTACAACATTAGAAAAATAGATTGAACCTTGCGACAATGGAGTATAATCTGAGAACAGTAAATTGGAAATATCCAACAATGGATTGGGATCTGAAAACAATAATTTGGAATGTCACAGCAAAGGACAAGGATTTATCCAATTACTTGAACTTTTTGTCTTTACCTTATTGGTGGACCACGTCAGCTGAGCGTATCGAATTTCGACTTTATGTTATTCAATGCTTTTATTATCCCGCCCTGGCTATCGTTGGTGTCCCTGGTAAGTTTTTCTATTCAGTTATAATGCGTTAAACGGTGCTTAACTCTATTACTGTTCATGACGTTAATACTGAACTACCTGCTGCGATTGTTGTACATGTTGATTCTATTGATCAAGATGTTAATATTAAAAAAGAACACTGCACACTTTTTAAATGTTTTTTGATGAATCATTTCTCCTGTTTTGCTCATGGTTAGAAGACTGGTAAGAATTTGTATTGTGCCATTGTGTCTGCAATACACATTTTAATATATTTTTAGTTTCTATTTTCATTGCGGGAACATGGCGAGATGGATTTATATCTACTCGCAAAACAATAAGTGAGGCTTATGCTGACTGGCGTAACCTCAGCTATCCATTTAAACCGAGTTTCTGTCTGAGCCAAAGTCCATTCGTCATTCTTCCCATGTAGTATCACTTCGTAAATACGACCCATTGATTCAGCATCTCTCATGTGTCAACCCGATTTCGTGGCTGAGTTACATCGTGCCTGAAAGAGAAAAATTGCTGAGAAGAAAATGCGTTGTGCGTAACTATCCGACGTGTGCTGTGGATTGTCAGAGGCTATCCAATTTGGAGCAAAGTAAGAAGGCAAATTATTGTCTGAATGGGTATACATTAAGCGGGTGGAATGTGAAATGAGACCTGGGTGTCCTCGTACACCAGTCCCTGAAATTAAGCATGCAGGTGCAGCAAGCAGGAGAAAAGACAAATGGAATGCTGTCTTTCAAAGCGAGATAGTTCAAGTACAGGGGCAGGAATGTCTGTTGCAATAATGCAGGGCAGTGATGAAGCTGCACCTGGAATATTTTGTGCAGATTTGCACTCCTTATTGAAGGAAGGATGTTCTTGCAATGGAGCGAATGCAGAAAATGTCTCTTCAGCTCCTCTGTTAGTCGCCAGTGAGCTGACAGCTTCACACAGATATATTTCATGGTGACAGAAGGAAACGGCCTACTTCAGAGAAAACATAACCCCATTCTATGTACTTGCTTCAGTCAGGATCATTTCCACATCTTGTTTTGTGATGGGGGTGCGGATGCATTCGTGTACTCTTGTTTACTTCCATGGTCTGCCACCCCGCGACGTAAGGGGGGTGTTGCGGGGGGGGGGGGATAGGTAAAAACACCCAATGCAGTGTCAGTAAATAGCATCAATGGATGGCAAATGCATGAGTGCCAGGGTTACTTTTCTGTCAATGCCTTTGAATGAAACTTTTCGTGGTCAATTCATGCTTCGCTCAGCATTTCCAAAAGGCGTTTGATAAGGTGCCCCATAAAAGGCTGCTGAAGAAGATTAGGGCACACGGAGTTGGGGGTAGTGTGTTAAAGTGGATTGGGGACTGGCTATCCGACAGGAAGCAAAGAGTCGGAATAAATGGGTGTTTTTCCGGTTGGAGGAAGGTAAATAGTGGCGTGCCGCAGGGATCGGTACTCGGGCCGCAACTAGTTACCATTTATATAGATGATCTGGAGGAGGGGACGGAGTGTAGGGTAACGAAGTTTGCAGACGACACAAAGATAAGTGGAAACGTGAATCGTGTGGAGGACGGAGAAGATCTGCAGAGAGATTTGGACAGGCTGAGTGAGTGGGCGAGGATATGGCAAATGGAGTATAACGTTGATAAATGCGAGGTTATACACTTTGGAGGAAATAAGAACAAATGGGATTACTATCTCAATGGAAACAAATTAAAACATGCTACCGTGCAAAGGGAACTGGGGTTCCTTGTGCATGAGACGCAAAAGCCCAGTCTGCAGGTACAACAGGTGATCAAGAAGGCAAATGGGATGTTGGCCTAAATTGCGA